>NW_020664404.1:21394120-21490118 GCF_002925995.2 Terrapene triunguis | reverse complement strand
GCCCCGGCTGGGGCTCGGCTCTCCCCCCTCCCCGGCGGCCAGAGCGCCGCCCCGCCGCCCCCCTCCAGGTGCCGCCCCAAGCACCAGCTTGGGTGCTTGGTGCCTGGAGCCGGCCCTGGTTGTTGTATCCCAAACACTACTAACAAGTATATTCCATTAATCACTCTAGAAATGGTGTACTGTATATGAGATGGGACACTGCTTGGCCCAGCAGAGGGAAAGACTTCATACAAAGCCCCTCATAAAAAAGTGATTAAAGGAGTGAGACAAGCATCTAACTAGGAGCATGAATGCACAGGTATTTAACTGTGTAAATGTGAGAAGACAAAATTACAATTGAAACCCAGCCAATAAATCTTAATGTAGCTTGTCCCCCACTCCCGAATGATGCCTTGGGCAAGGTCTGTGCTGACCAGAAAGGAAAAGATTTGACTGAATTCTGAAGTTTCCTTGTTCCGGTTATCTTTGCCTAAGAGATATGAAGTCTAATGGTGGCTTCAAACCCTTGTCTTGATTGCAGGGTTATGCTCATCCAATCACAGACAAGACAATAGCATGTGATCAAACTGCAATTAACCAATACGTATATCAAATATTTAATTCATATACTGAACTGCTTGTGTTCAGTCCAGAGAGTCAGTTTCAGCTCGCAGATGAGAAAGAAAATTTTTTCAAGTGCTTTTGAATGACATATAAATCAGGAAAGCACAATCTGCTCAGACATTGCCAGGAAAGAAGACAAAACTCTGAATTCAGAGGAAATTTGTTGAAGCTATTAGTAACAGAGCCATGGATTAGTTTTCCCTTCTATAATATATATAAAAATGAAACAATTTCACGTAACCCAGGCCTCAACATTTTCACTCGGTGATTTCTGTATCAAGCTCAACTTGTGGTTCCTCTACATTCCATGCAAATTTGTTCCAATATTTAAATTACCCTCAGGTTAAAAATTCACCCCTTTCTTCCAGTTCGAATTTATTAAGTCTCATAATTAAGCACTGGATCTCAGAATTACTGCCTATCAAATATCCTTTCCCAGTGTAGGTACTTTTAGATCATCATCACACCCTCTTCAATAAACTAAAGAGATTAATCTTCTTAAATCTCTCACTACAGAGCAGGTTTTCCATACCTTAAATCACTCTTGTACCTCTTCTACTTACCAATTAGGGTGCATGTGGCCCATTCCCAACAGTTGACAAGAAGGGGTGAGTATCAGAGGGAAAATTATTTTTTTTATAGTGACCCAGCCACTCCCAGTCTTTATTCAGGCCTAATTTGATGGTGTCAAGTTTGCAAATTAATTCCAGTTCTTCAGTTTCTCGTTGAAGTCTGTTTTTGAAGTTTTTTTTGGTTGAATAGCCACTTTTAAATCTGTTATTGAGTGTCCAGGGAGACTGAAGTGCTTTCCTACTGGTTTTTGAATATTACAATTCTTGATGTCTGATTTGTGTCCATTTATTCTTTTGCATAGAGACTGTCCGGTTTGTCCAAGGTACATGGCAGAGGGACATTGCTGGCACATAATGGCATATATCACATTGGTAGATGTGCAGTGAACAAGCCCCTGATGGTGTGGCTGATGTGGTTAGGTCCTATGATGGTGTCCCTTGAATAGATATGCGTACAGAGTTGGCAATGTGGTTTGTTGCAGGGATTGGTTCCTGGGTTAGTGTTCCTGTTGTGTGGTGTGTAGTTGCTGGTGAGTATTTGATTCAGGTTGGGGGGCGGTCTGTAAGCGAGAACTGACCTGTCTCCCAAGGTCTGTGAAAATGAGGGATCGTCCTTCAGGATAGGTTGTAGATCCTTAATACACTGGAGAGGTTTTAGTTGGGGGCTGTAGGTGACGGCTAATGGCATTCTGTTACTTTCTTTGTTGGGCCTGTCCTGTAGTAGGTGACTTCTGGGTACTCTTCCGGCTCTGTCAATCTGTTTCTTCACTTCAGCAGGTGGGTATTGTAGTTTTAAGGACGCTTGTTTGAGATCCTGTAGGTGTTTCTCTCTGTCTGAGGGATGGGAGCAAATGCGGTTGTATCTTGGGGCTTGGCTGTAGACAATGGATTGTGTGATGTGGTCTGGATGAAAGCTGGAGGCATGTAGGTAAGTATAGCGGTCAGTAGGTTTCCAGTATAGGGTGGTGTTTATGTGACCATTACTTATTTGCACAGTAGTGGTGGGGTGGAAATTGTTGAATTCCTGGTGGAATTCCTCAAGAGCCTCCTTCCCATGGGTCCAGATGATGAAGATGTCATCAATGTAGCGCAAGTAGAGAAGGGGGCGCGAGAGGACGAGAGCTGAGGAAGCTTTGTTTTAGGTCAGCCATAAAAATATTGGCATACTGTGGGGCCATGGGGGTACCCATAGCAATGCCACTGACTTGAAGGTATAAATCATCCCCAAATCTGAAATAGTTGTGGGTGAGGATAAAGTCGCAAAGCTCAGCCACCAGGTTTGCCGTGACATTATCGTGGATACTGTACCTGATGGCTTGTAGTCCATCCTCATCTGGAATGTCGGTATAGTGAGCTTCTACATCCATAGTGGTTAGGATGGTGTTTTCTGGAAGATCACACCAATGGATTGTAGTTTCCTCAGGAAGTAAGTGGTGTCTCGCAGACAGCTGGGAGTGTTGGTAACGTAGGGCCTGAGGAGGGCCTGCTGTCAGGGTGCCAATGCCTGAGATGATGGGGCGTCCAGGATTCCCAGGTTTATGGATCTTGGGTAGCAGATAGAATACCCCTGGTCGGGGCACTAGCTGTGTGTCTGTGTAGATTTGTTCCTGTGCTTCCTTAATACTGTGAGCCTTGAGACACTGAAGCCTTAAGCTGTTAAGCCTTTTTGGAGGCTCCCAAAACCACAAACTTGACTAGTACTGCAACTCCAGAAAAGATGGCGCTTTCTTCACCACCAGAGTAACCTTCCTTTGTGACTTCACTGGCACTAATCAATCATCTGTGTAAAGGCAGATGAAAAGCTTCTTGCTCTGCAGAGCAGTGGTCTAATTAATCTGCCTCCATGAAGGTACACCCAGTCTGTAACTATGCAGCAGTTATATGAAACGGTAGGCCCTTGAACAACTAGTACTACTGTAATCCAAAATTAAAAACAGAATAAATCTCTTATGGGCTGTGCAAATGGAGCAGATAAGTATCCCTCAGCTTCATGGCATATAGATCATGGATCACGTAATGAAAGGTCTGCATCCAGAAAAAATGCACTCAGAGAACAGAGTTTGAATTCTTTAAATCCATGAAATGGTGAAATTCATCACGTGCCTTTGGAACTACAAAATATTGCAAGTGTGCCTTTGAGCCTGCTTCATGAAGATGAGAACTGTGCTGCTCCAGGTCTGTTCGACCGGGACAATCGTAACCCCATTAACAGAGCAGTTTCTGACAATAAGAGGAGTCTGGATACACTGCTATTGGGGGGAACCTCTCTATGTAGTACTTAAGCAAATGTCAGTCGAAAAAATAATCATCTTTACTACAAAAACACCTTAATAGAAAAGTAACTACACACTTATAAGAAAGAAAGGTTTAGGGAATATTCCCAAATAAAAAGGACCTGATTGGCCTTTCACTACACTCATTTTATTTCAGTGAGCCTCTGTTGACTTCATTGACAGCACTCCTAATATATTCCAGTATAAATAAGAAAATCAGTCCCCACCCTTTAGCCAGTAAGTTAGCCAAAAGAGTTAGCCTCTGCTTGCTGGGGAAAGGAAAACAAGCAATAAGGGCCAGTCAACCTTCCCCTTTGGGACCAGCTTGTACAGAAGGACCAAAACCACAAGAGTTTTGTTTTCTTCTTGTATTGGTCCTCTTGTAGGGCAGTGGTTCTCAAACTAGGGCCGCCGCTTGTTCAGGGAAAGCCCCTGGCGGGCCGGGCGGGTTTGTTTATCTGCCGCGTCCGCAGGTTCAGCCAATCGCGGCTCCCACGTCCCTCAGCCTGCACCGCTTCCTGCAGCCCCCATTGGCATGGAACGGCGAACTGCAGCCAGTGGGCACCGCCATCGGACGAACCTGCAGATGCGGCAGGTAAACAAACCGGCCTGGCCTGCCAGGGGCTTTCCCTGAACAAGCGGCAGCCCTAGTTTGAGAACCACTGTTGTAGGGGACTTATCTCTCTGGTGTAGGCAGACCTGGAGAATGCAAATAAAATAAAAGAATGTCACTGTATAAGATGAAATGTTTGAAGCATGCTCCGAAGATGATTGAAAGTTTATCACTTCTATAGATATTGTGTGCGCACATGAAAGATCTGATCCTGATCCAATGAAGACCATGGCATTTTTAAAAAATTTCTATCGACCAACAGCAAGCCCAGAATGGATTTACATTTAACAGCAATAATGTATTCTAACTTTTTGACCCTTATTTTAATCAATTAAAAATTACAAATTGTAGGTGCTACAAATAATAATGATGTATTGTATTTATTAAAATGTAAAATGTTTTTTTCTGAAATCAAAGCTGATAAAAAGTTCTCCCTCAAGGCCTCCATCTCCTAAGCTAAATAGGAAAATATTTTTAATGAAAACAATTTAATTAGTAGCAGCTACGCAGTGACCTTATTCAATTTACAATATGCATTATACACAGCAAAAATGTCTTTCAGAATCATAGAAACAAGGTGGGAGAGGTAAAATATCTTTTAGGGGACAAATTTCTGTTGGTGATAGAGACAAGCTTTCGAGCTACACAGAGCTCTTCTTTAGTCTCTCTTTCGCCAACAGAAGTTGGTCCAATAAAAGATATCTCACCCACCTTGTCTCTCTAATATGGTGGGACCAAACAAGGCTACAACACTGCATACTTTCAGAACCATCTAAGATGAGTCAGTTAATGGAAAACTGTAATATGCTTATTCAAAAGTACCATAGATGTTTCCATTCAAATAAAAAAAAAGCAATGAACTCTCTGACACTTAGAACATTTTTTTCTGTTTTACAGCAATAAAATACAAATGAGCATACTTGACATACGAGTTTCCACAAGTTGTCTCAATACCAAACATCTGCTCTGGGCTTTAAATACAGACACATTTCAGAATACATAATCACTGTGTGCTCCAAAATAGCAGGCAAGTTCCATTAAGTCAGAGAAAATTAGTGCATCTCTTGATATTTTCAAACACCTTTTCTGGCAAAACGAGACAGGAAAAACACATTAACCAATGAGTGGGAGTTTATTGCTCTGCTGTTTTAACTAAATCTAACAAACTTGTCACATTGTTGTATAGACAATGCACAATAATTTATAACTGGTTTCCAATGCTATACTAAGCAAATACATTACCAATCAATAAGCGTCCTAGACTATATAGTAGAAAAGGAGGAAAGTGTAACTTGTTGCTGTCTAACAGGTGCTAACAGCCATAGTAACAGAATGATACTTGCTAATCACAGAAGCATGACTGTTCTGTAAAGTAATGGTGTTTGCTCACAAAGGGCCTGATCTTGCTCCCATTAAAAGTAAATAGCAAAACTCCTATTGACTTCAAGAGTACAGGATCTTGCCAAAACAAATATGTGAGCTGAAATGTCTGCTTTACAAGTTTCCTGCAGAACCTGAAGTGAATAACTTTCCCGAATCCCAAAATGAGCCATAAGAGGAGCAGAAATACAGTAACTCCTCACTTAAAATCATCCCGGTTAACGTTGATTCATTGTCACGTTGCAGATTAATTAGGGAACATGCTTGTTTAAAGTTGCGCAATGCTCTCTTATAACGTCGTTTGGCAGCTGCCTGCTTTGTCCACCGCTTGCAGGAAGAGCAGCCCGTTGCAACTAGCTGGTGGGGGCTTGGAACCATGGTGGACCGGCAGCACACCGCCCCCCCCCCATCAGCTCCCCGTTCCCCGAAGTTCCCTGTGCAGCAGCTGCCCAGCAGGCTATCAGTTGCCAGTAGTTCAGCTGTCCCTCCCCCCACTGCCATGTGTTGCTCCTGCCCTCTGCCTTGGAGCTGTTCCCTGGAGCCTCCTGCTTGCTGTGGGGGGGGGGAAGGGGGGGTTAATGTCAGGGTGTCCCCCTCCACCCTGCTCCTGCACCCTGCTTACCTCATCTTCCATAGAGCAGGGGGGACACACGATAGGGCTCAGGACGGAGGGAGCTTCCTGGCAGCAGCTGCCGTCTCAGCTTGCTGATCTACTTTACAAGGCAGTGTACTTAAACTGGGGTCAGCGTACTTAAAGGGGCAATACACATCTCTCTCTCACACACTCGGTGTGTGTCTCTGTCTGCCATGCTGTCTCCCTTCCCTCCATTTGTGCTGCCTTGTAGAGTGTGAGGCTACATTAACAACAATGTGTTAACCCTTGAGGGCTCAGCCAATTGCTAGTTCATCATTTAGCAGTAAGGCATTCCCTGGGAAATATCCCATCCTCTGACTTCATCACCTCAACCAAGCTTCACAATCATCATCGCTGTGTACCAGTATTAAACTGTTTGTTTAAAACGTATTGTGTGTGTGTGTGTGTGTGTGTGTGTGTGTGTATAAAAGAGAGAGAGAGAGAGAGAGATTATATATATATATATATATATTTGTCTTTTGTCTGGTGAAAAAAATTTCCCTAGAACCTAACCCCCCTATTTACATTAATTCTTATGGGAATATTGGATTCACTTAACATCGTTTTGCTTAAAGTTGCATTTTTCAGGAACATAACTACAACGTTAAGCGAGGAGTCACTGTACCTGATATTTAATATTTACAGAGCAAGTTTAATAAAGTGTCCTTTTCTCTCAATGGGCATATATTATTTTGGCTTTTCAACGGTTACAAGTAAAAATCCCTTTGCTGGTTAAAAAGGCATTCTATTTTGGTTGACAGACTAAAATCTTAAATACACATTTTTGGAGGCCATAACATTTTGGCTGTCTCTCTTCTCATCAGGATGGATAAAAATCAATGATTTAAAAAAAAATCAGATTTTTTTTATTTAAATCGGATTTTTTTGATAAAATGCTTTTTGATGGAAAAACCTATCCAAAGGTAGATTTAATTAAGATACATTATAGCTCAAAAATATCCATCATGGAATAGGGATTATAAATTCTAATTCTATAGTATGAGACAATATATTCATGTAATGTTTAAGAAAAGTTTTGTAAATGAGTTCCAATAGTTCATGGATTAGAGAGCCAATCTTATGGGGTTCCAGGGGCTTCTATATAGATTATTTAGGTTAATCTTTCTATCTACCCAATGGGACTCAGTGCTCAGTCTAGAAGATACTATCAGAGATGCTTAGTTTTGCAATACTCAATCTGTGGATTTGTGTCTCCAGCGACAACATGCTTGTTAACAGCAAAAATAGTTTTAAATAAATAAATAAAATAATATATAGAGGTGAGAAATAACAGACCTCAACCCTATTGTCCCTCTGCAAATTTGTGTACACAGAGTCAATCCCTTACCTCTCTCTAAAAGTGCAAAGTTTCAAAAAGTTCAATGAATAGAAGATTGTTGGGGGCAGACTAGATCTGGACAAGGAGAAGTAGTCTGGAGATAAATGTGAGAAGGGAGGGACAGGCAGTAGAAACAGAAGTGAAACTGTTTGAGCAGCATATTCCAGAAGTCTTGAGGTCTTTCTGAGTGTAGCCTTCATTGATTTGAGATCTACCATACCATTCTCTCACTAGATGGGAAAACCTATAATGGCAGCAGGCCATAAAAGAGACCCAGTTTGGGAATATTTTAATGAAGTTCCTCTACCTGTGGGTAAGACAGGCATGTGTGCAAAATGCAAACAGGGCAACAAAGAAATGCAAGGCCTGGTTGCCCAAATGAAACAACATCATGAGAAGTGTTCCTTCTCAGGAGGAAGCTGCGTTGAAGATGATGAAAGGAACATGTCTGAACATGCAGGCTCTTCAGGTTGGTAAACTTTTTTATTTCATACTTCTTTCTTAAGGACTACCTGTCTTCCTTCTGGACTTTTCTTGAATTCTCATGTTTGAGCAAAAAATATAGTTGTTACTCTATGGTACTATCATTTTAGATGCAGTTGTGATAAAAAATAAATAGCTGAAATAGGCAGATCTTCCTTTTACAATTTCGCCTTTAAAGTAGTACTGAGTGTCAGTGAATGCAATGAGTAATACTAAATGAGCAGTATGGTAATAATAATTAAAGAACTGCATTGACTTATTTTGTTTAGGAGAATCCATCCTCAACATACAGGATTCTGAAGACTATTCACCTTCAAGATCACCATCATTTTCTACAGTTTCAGAGTTATCTGCCAATGATAGTGTTTCAGTCACATCATGTATGTCACATAGCCACAGTATATCACCTGTAGCAAAAAGAAAAGAAAAAAACCTCCATCATCCAAAACCAACCATAGATAAGTTTGTGATAAGAACCAGCAGATTACAAAAAGAGGTAATTGATTAAAAAATTGCCTGGTTTGTTTATGCAACAAACTCTCCTTTCTGTATGATTGAGAACCCACACTTCATTAACATGGTTCAGTCATTAAGACCAGGATACAGTCCACCCAACAAAGCAGATGTCACAGGCAAATTGCTGGATACATGTATGAAAGAGAAATTGAGCAGTGTGCAAAAGGTCTAAAGGGTGAAATTGTTAACCTGAGTCTTGATGGGTGGAGCAATGTCCACACTGATCCTGTTGTATGTGCTTGTGTGACAACAGAAGAAGGGAACGTCTTCTTTACAGAAACAATTGATATGTCAGGAAATGCACACACAGCAGAATACTTACAAGAAATAGCAGTAAAAGCTATAACAAACTGTGGGGAAAAAATTCAAATGTCTAGTATGCAGCTTGGTCACAGACAATGCTGCAAATGTATGCAAGATGAGAAGAAATTATTTAGAAGAGAGTCCCAAGCAAATAACATACAGTTGCAGTGCTCATTTGATGCACCTCCTAGCCAAAGATTTCAGTGTTCCAGAAATAAAGGCTAATGTTGTTGAAGTTGGAAAATACTTCCGTAACAACCACTTTGCAGCAGCTGCTCTGAAAAAAGTGGGAGGAACCAAGCTAACTTTCCCACAAGACATGCGATGGAACTCAGTAGTGGACTGTTTTGAGCAAGAACTGGCCTAATCTGATGATAGTTTGTGAACAAAAGTTCTCAACCATGGGCTTAAGAGAAATGTTGAACACATGCTGAGTACCCTGAAGCCTATTTCTGTAGCCTTGAACAAAATGCAGGGAAATAGCTGTTTTATTGCTGACTCTGTTGAAATTTGGAAGGAACTGAGTGAGATCTTAAAAAGAGAAATATGCAATGGCAGAGTTAAATTACAAGCATTAAAAAAACGAATGAACAAGCACTATCTCCAGCTCATTTTCTTGCAAATATTCTCAGTACTCGAGGGTCAAATCTTAACTGCTGAAGAAGAGGAGTTGGCTATGATATGGACATCTAGCAATCATCCCTCCATAATGCCAACTAGAATAACCTTCAGAGCTAAGGGTGAACCATTCAAGAAATATATGTTTGCTGATGATGATTTAAAGAAAGTCACACCAGTGAACTGGTGGAAGTCACTTAAGCACTTGGATTCAGAAAAGGGGGAGGGATAGCTCAGTGGTTTGAGGATTGGCCTGCTAAACCCAGGGTTGTGAGTTCAATCCTTGAGGGGGCCACTTAGGGATCTGGGGCAAAAATCAGTACTTGGTCCTCCTAGTGAAGGCAGGGGGCTAGACTGGATGATCTTTCAAGGTCCCTTCCAGCTCTACGAGATAGGTATATCTCAATATATTATTTATTCAGAGACTGTTGAAGTGATCATCTCACTTTTAACAGCAGTAGCTTCTTCTGCCGGTGTAGAAAGAATATTTTCTTCCTTTGAACTAATTCATTCCAGATTGAGAAATCACTTGGGACCTGAAAAAGCAGGAAAGCTTGCTTTTCTTTTCCAGATTATGAACAAACAGGAAAATGAAGGTGAAGACGACTGAATTAGCTGCAGAAGCCAATATTTTAAGTTTCTCATGTTGACCTGACATAGTTGATTTAATTTTTTTTAAATATTTCATTTAACTATTTTAGTTAAACAATTTTAACACAAACAAACCTGATTTTAAAAAACTTGAATGTTTAAATTCAACAATTCATATGCTTGTTTTGTTAAAATATTATATGTTTGCTGTTGAAAAAAAAATCTAGAATACATAACGTTGTTGTTTTAGTTAAATAAAACAATTTTAATGCCTGTCTGGTGATGTTGTCCTCCTAATGCAGCATGGCAAGAAAATCCTCCAAATATTAAATTAACCTGTTGAATTGGAGAAAGTTCACCTCCCAATGACTTCATAAATATCTGCTTCAATTACCTTTGGTAAATGAAATAACCAAACAATCATTCATTTTCTGATATAGCTGTAAAACTAATCTGAAAAGTTTTCAAAACAAATCACTTTAAAAATGTATAGTGTGTACTTTCTAACAATGAAACCTACATCTATCTCTGAGTTGTGAAGAATATGTATTAAGGTTATAACAACCAACACGTAGAAATCCATGATTAAATCGAGTCTTCCTGACTAGTGATTTAAATCATGATTTAAATCAAGTTGATTTAAATCAAATCCACCCTGCTTCTCATGGTGCTAAAGTTAATTAGTAGTGCTTCCAAAACTATTATGGCCAGTGCACTGGTACCAATGAGGCTCATAAAAGGGCAGTTTCATGGAACAAGGAAGTTCACAGAAATACCAGAGACAAATAGACTATAGATAGAAAAGGAAAGGGGATGCACACTGCAATGAGGAGATAGAGATGGGTCATCTTGTCCAGCTTCAGTTGAGAGAAGAGAAAACAGCATATAGATGGTTCAGTCCCACTGATCTTTATTGCAAGAAAAAGGGTTGAGGGAAAATTCAAAGAGAAGTTTCCATTTGAAAACAAAGCTTGCCTGAGGATGGAACTCATCACCCCCTTTTCAGAACACCACAGTAATTAGTAAGACTATTTACTCTGCTCTTCCAGCAGAGTTCACAGAGAGAGAGAGAGAGAGAGAGAGAGAGAGAGAGAGACGAGGTGTGTGGTAACAGTGCTGAGTATTACTGTACAATCACGGGGCCTGATCCAAAGCTCACTGAAGTCAACAGGGTATTTCTACTGGCTTCAACCATCTTTGGATCAGAGTCATGAAAGGCAGAGGACATGCAACAACAGCTTGTGTTAACACTGGCAGCACAGAGGAAACTGCACATGTACAAAAGAGCATTATGATGCCAGTGCTGAGAGCCAGCATCATGGGAATAGCCACATTAGAAGTCACTTCCTAATATGGTTTTGTTTTAAGGTCTTAAGAGAACTTTGATGCCACAATAATGAACATATTTTAAACAGCAAAACAAACTATTACTATATCTGCAGTATAGTCTGCAAGATACTTTTTGTGCTTGATTTTGTTCTATGTGATTCTTAAAACACATTTTGGAATCAGTTCATGAAAAGGCATTTTAGGGCATTCACATACTTTAACTTTAAGAGTTATGTGTGTAGAGTTTCTAGACATACAGATAAAACATTAACAAAGGTTTTGAATTTGGATGTATTTCCACTGTTTTTTTTTTTTAAATAAAAACAAGTTTACATAATTTCTTGAAGTCCCTTCCAACCTTACATTTCTCTAATTCAATTCAAGGAATTGTTGTAGGGTACAGCAGTGAAAACTCCCACAAAGATCCAGATGGAAAATACATCTCAGTCTGCTTTCTATTCTTGTATAGTTTTTGACTTGTTAACAGTGGGTGGGCAGAACTCTGAGAATTTGGCACCTGCATGTACACAGTGAGTAAAGTTACCAATCTGGCTAAACTATGCTGACCAGGAATGTCCTAAAATACTGTGACAAAAATGATTTTTTCTAGACTATATATACACACACATCTAGCTTCTTCTTAGGTTCTGCACATTGCACGTGGTTTCTAACAGGTCCAAAATACCAGAGGAAATAAGTGCTTATCTGTCAAAGAGTCAGGAAAACAAAACAACAAAGGTAGAGGGGATTTTTTTTTATACATTCTTTTGCTGTGCTACCCCCAACTGAGAAGAACTTGGCGCTTCCTCTTATTCCCAGCTGTTTCTAGTGCATTTGGCTTTAATCAGGTGCAGAGCAGGAACTCAACATCCTGTTGCCTTGTTCTGATTAGGAGGAGTCAAATTCTACAAATTGGCAGATTTCTTCTTTTAGTGTTCTTTATTTGATGAATCATTTGCTTTAAACTAGTTGAAAAGGCTATTAGAGAAGCAGCAGACCCAGCTTGTTGCTATTTTCAAGTCTATTTTTAACTTCCACTCTGAAGACCAGAATGCAGATCCTCTTCATCTTCAGGATATCTTAAGTTAACAGTCTTGTTAAAATAATGGCACAAAGCAACTACACGGTGAAAAATCTTTAATCACCTATTAAAAGCGAACAAAAACCTAAGCAAAAGGTGCCATCTTAGGATACCATATTTATTTCCTCTGTAACCTCCATTTCAAATAATTTCAGTTTAAAAAGTCAAAACATGGACTCTTTTCTTTTTTTTAAATACCACCCTTGCAAACTCCACTTGGGATCCGACAGTCATGCTTTTACATCCTTCCTGTCCACACCACAAGGGCACCAATCTGTCATGAAGATAAACAGGAAAAGGGTACACAAGTCTTCCTGTGTACTACAGGTGGTAGGTAAAAATCAACAATACTTTTACTTTACTTACTATCAGACCTTTATACTGGAGGATCTCAAAAAAAAAACCTTTCAAAAACGAAGTATTATCCCCATTTTACACAGGGGGAAACCGAGGCACAAATTTCTTTTTTTAAATATTGTTAATGACTTGCATAAAGTTACCCAGAAAATCAGTTGCAAGAGATGAAAACACAAGCCCAGGTCTTTGACTCGCAGTGCTTTAACTACTAGACCATGCTTATGGCAAATATGTGGGGATGAGAAACCTGACATTACAAGAGGTGAGTGTAAAATAAATCAGAAGAGAAAAACAAAGATAATCAATGGTTCATTATAGGAATCCAAAACATACAGCAACTACTTAAAAAAAGAATATTTTGCAACTTTACCATCTTTGATTGCTGGGTTTATAAACTTGCAATGGTCTCTCTGCAAGTACATCACAAATCTAATGTTGCTACAGGAACTCGTTATGATTACCAGTGTAAAAATAAAACCTCCTACCCAAAAAACTCCAGCTTGAGACACCTGTGAGAAAAAAAATTCTGCATACATTGAAAATGGGCAATTTCAAAGAATTTTAGGGACCAATAATTTTGTACTGTAATATCATTAGTTTGTTTATTTTTCATTGCTTAGGTGAGAAAAATCCACATATAGGAGAATTTCATTTTCATAATAGGCTGAACTGTGTAGTCCTGGGTTAGGCAAAAGTCCCACTGACGTCAATCCCAAGTGAGGCTTGCAAGATTTAGCCCAATTAAAAGATGTAATGAATAAATACTGAATTAATTTTGAATTTCCTTGAGGTTTTGTTTGTTTGTTTATGCTACAGTATTAACATTATTTAAAGTTAGATTTATTTATCTCACATTAACCTTATTTTTCATTAATTTTTAAAGAGTAACATTACTCTTTTCTTTCAAAGGGTACACTTCATTTTCGGTGATTTGGTAAACAAAATATATCTTAAATGTAAAATGCTCTTAATTTGAAAAATTCCTCTTGACCTGTCATATATATCAAAAACCAAGAATAATTACACCATTGTTCAATTTCAAAATGTGTCAGGTATGCTTGGTAGGGTGTGCTGGTGTTTTGGCATTTTTACAAAAATCTACACAAGTATAGAATGACATGGATTCTTAGTTGCAAGTGAAAAGATTTTCTTTCCTAACATTTTCACAGAGGTTGAAATATAAAAGAAGATGTTGTTAATTTGCGTTTCTTTTTACCATTTTAACATAACAACGTGGCATGTGATTAAAATGGACAGTCTTAATATTTTGATTCAGCTTGATTTTACTACTTTTACTAAAACTTTATAATTCTTGTTTATAATTCTTTTTTCTCTGTGAATTTTCTTTGCTAGCTTAAAAAGAAAAAAAGAGTATGTTAGGCCAGATTTTTTAATAGATGGATAATTTATCCAACAGATCAGATAGGTATTCCTTTTACCCCTTCCCCCACCCCACATGATTAAGTACACTATTAAAATATGCACTGACGGGTAGCAGAATGAATGTAATTTCCAGGGTCAGCACAAGCTACTTGCTATACATTCCTCTCTTAATGTACCAAGTTTGTTAAAAAAATGTTTTTGAGCCCAGACAGTAGACTCTATCCTTATATCCCAGAGCATCAAGGTAATAGTTCATAATGATCCTTAAGGCGTTTTTTTTTTTTTAAGTAGGAAAAAAACCATTTTTATAACCATGCTCAAATTCAAACCTGGTACTGTACATGGCTGAAAGAAATCAGGACCTTTAATTCAGCCAGTCTCTGGGTAACCTAACGGTCCTTTAAAATAATAACAGAGCAACAACGCTGCGAAAAATCCGTAACCACCTATCTGATATTAAAAGAGCACAAAAACTTAAGGTAAAGGTTCCATCACGGGCACCATTTTATTTCCTTTCAGCCTAATGAGCACAGCTGTAGTAGTTTGCCTGATTGGCTATGCCACCAGATTGGTTAGAAGAGTAGGCAGATTGCTCTTAAAACCAGCAGCCGGGATACAATTGTGCATGTCCTGGTCTCAGACACATACGTGGAACGCCATTAATGTCAAAGAAGTTTATACCACATCTGAATTAGATCCACAAACCTAATTTTAAAAACATTTTAAAAATCTGCTCTAAATTAGAAACAAAAGGTTCTTATGTTTTCTGATTTGTTAAAAACATAAAATGTACTAAAAATACCAAGCAACGTATTTTCTGGCTGCATAGATAAGCTGCTAAAAATGGAAGTTTATTCTATAAGTGCTGATATAGGCTTCACTATACAAGCCCAACTGACCACAATGCTGCAAACACTTAGCTGTATGCTTATCTTTAAGCTCATGAATAGTCTCATTGAAGCCAATGGAACTATGCACACACTTATGGCTATGCACATACACTAGTGTTTGCAGCATTAGTGCCTTAATACTACTTTCATACATGTACAAAACAGCAGAACCAAATACTACATAAATTCATGCACCCAGTTTATACCATACTGCACAAATTGCCCAATAGTAGATAACACATGAAGGCAATTTAGATGGTCTTTATTCATATAATTTGCAGGTGATCTGGCTTTTTCCTTCTTCATATTACAAAAAAAAAGAAAAAAGAAAAACCTTTTATACCTTCAGTAAATGTTTAAGGTGAAACTATTCATATACAGCTGCAGAAGGAAACCATTGCAACTTGTTTAATTAAAAATATAAATATTCTTATTTTTCTAATAAGAGTTGTAGACATACAGGTTCTTCTGGCATGTGTTCTCATGTCCATTTGCTTAGGAGACTGAACACCCAAGCAGTGAGAATGTCTTGCCCTCCCCCTTTTCCTCCTTCCCCCCACTCTACTAGAGCAGAGCATTCCAAGAGTGTTAAGGTCATTAACCAGCTGGCTTTTGCGCGCGCGCGCGCACACACACACACACACACACACACACACACAAAGCATGCAAGATCTAACAACAAAGCTGCCTGAACAGTATCTTATTTTGAGAGATGAGAATGGGGGAGGGGAAACCAGTCTCCTTTACTGCCAGTACCTTAATTTTAACCCCTGAACAAACACCCACTCACACTTCATAAAGACACACTCACACTGCAGTTAATAGCACAAAATCATTCACTGACTTCAATAGGGTCAGGATTTCACCCACAATTTATAAAGCTAACCACCAGGTCATAATGCATCTTTGGAACTTGAGCAAGCAGGAGATAGCCATTCTTTATGGCTGGGTGGTAAGAGCAACTTTAGTGAATACCTTACTTCAGACTATTACCTATGCAAGTATGATGTATTTGCACATGACACAGAAACCTGATATACTGAACTTTCAAATCTTCAAACCTGCCTAGGTATACTGAAAGTTCTTAATGTGTTCAGCTTGGGGAGTTTTTAAAGAATTCATTCATTAATCTGGGGCTGGGACTCTGGGAACTGAATTCAGTTCCCAGCTCTGCCACTGACTTCCTGTGTGACTTTGGGCAATTCATTTTGGGAGATAACTGGGCCCCTCTGAACGCAGAGGCAAAAATTCCATTGACTTCAGTGGGTGCAGGATTTCACCTTAATCTCTGTGACTCATTTCTCCATCTGTAACATGGGGACAGTATTTCCTTTCTTCCACCCTTTGTTCATCATTTCTCTTTATGACACAAAATATCTCTTACTACGCATACTACATTGACTCGCATGATGGGTCCCAAACAGGACTCGGACCCTACTGTAATAAAAATAATATACAATAAAACAGCTAACATTTAAATTTTTTGTGTACAAAATTTACACAGTTTTATTCATGATACACTTATTACTTGGTTTTAAACAAAACTGAAGAAATCTGTCAGATCAATTTGCAGTAAGGCTTTGTCTACACTGGAACCTGAACGACAAAACTTTTGTTGTTCAGAGGTGTGAAAAAATTACATCCCCACTCCGAAAGACAAAAGTTTTGCCGACAAAAAGCGCCAGTGTGAACAGCGCTTTGTCAGCAGGAGAGCTCTCCTGCCGACAAAGCTACCGCCACTCGTTGGGGGTGGAAGATTTATGATGGCGGGAGAGCTGCCGACAAACAGCGGCTACACTGCACGCCTTTAAGCGGCACGCCTTTAACAGCACGGCTGTAACGGCACAGCTGTGTCACTAAAAAGTGCTTAGCCAAATTGACAGCACAAATTAAAGCTGCCCCTCAAAGACTGAGCTATCAGTTGCTGATGAAGGTAAAAGAGCAACCACGTGATCTGTCCTTCAGACTTCTTGGTGTGAGTGGACACATGCCTCCTCCATAGCTTCTGCTACATCTGCCCATGCACACCGAGAGGTCTGAGGTTAATGCCTTTTGTTTCCAGACTCCGCTAACAGTCAGCGGGCTGCAATTGCCACTTTTTTCTCTCTCAGACCGCTGGTATCACTTTCACAGCCATAGTATAGGTACCTTCAGTGCAGCAAATATGACAAGTTGCTTTTGCAAGAGACACTGCGGATTTAATGAACTGAAGGCTAAAGATTCTCAGTAATCACTCAAATTCAAAGTCATGCAAAGACCTGTTCTGCAATGTATCCTGAGCCAAACAATTCTAAACTCAGAATAAATGGCAAGTTTTAATTTTCCATCAAGTCATTCATTTATAATTGTATTTTAGTTGGACAGACACATTTACTTGGAGAAACAATATAACACAGTTTATAAGATATCCGTCTATTTGGGGATTCTTTTATTATTAATGTTTTTTCTCTGATCGAGCCATAAATTGACCCCAAATCATATATACATGAAGTAGAGCCTGGGGGTAATCGATTATTGCTTATGATTTATACTACTGTAGTGCCTGAAGGCTCCAGGCAAAATCAGAGCCTCACTGTATTGTGCCATACACTAAACATAGTAAGAACTATGCTTACAATCTACATAGCCAAGCCAATAGCCAAGACAGACAAAAGGTGGGAGAAAGGGAGTATTATCATATCCCTTCTACAGATGGAAAACTGAGGCACGAGAGATTAAGTGGCTTGCCCAAAACTGTAAGTTCTTTGGGGCAGAGACTGTCAATTACTATATGCATGTACAATGCCTAGGACAATGGAGCTCCAACCCAGCTGAGGCCACTAGATGCTATCTCAATATCAATAAATAATAAAAACCACACAGGAAGCCTGTGTCAGAGCTAGGAACTGAACCCAGATCTCTGGAGTCTCAGTCCAGTGCCTTCACCACAAGATCATCCCTTCCATTAAGTTTAAAGGATAAATGTGTTGCTCTGTTGCAAGTGGCCTTCTGCGGCCTCATTGGATTTACTGTTTCACAAGCTAGAAATAGCCATATTTTTCTGCTGATTACTCTGTGTGGTCCTAAAACAATGGTACTGTAGTATGAGTTATTGTACACTGCACACAGGCACCTCTGTTTCACAATGAAATACTTTTTGCAACTAAGTTTCTGAACCTGCAACGACTTATGCACGCGCGGAGTCCCATCGAAGTTGGGATCACTTGCAGTATGTAAAGATACGCACTAGGTAACCTATTACGTCAGGATCCCCTGTGCAGGCCATTCATCCATCCTAGTTAAGTCAATGGAACCCACATGAGTGGGGAGGTCTGCATTAGCAGATCCCCAATTCAGGGTGGGACCTTGGAATAAGAAAGGATTCACAAATTGTTCAAAAATAAACTACACTTCTACCCCGATATAACACGACCCGATATAACATGAATTCGGATATAATGCGGTAAAGCAGTGCTCCGGAAGGGAGGGGGGGGGCTGCGCACTCTGGCGGATCAAAGCAAGTTTGATATAACGAGGTTTCACCTATAACGCGGTAAGATTTTTTGGCTCCTGAGGACAGTGTTATATCGAGGTAGAGGTGTACATAGTGATAATAAAAAGATTAAAAACAGAGTTCCTGCCATCAATGGCTAATTCTTGAAAATGATTGAAAGACATTATACCTGTTGATGAAAATAGGTCTGGCGTGTTCAAGTACCAATAATCAAGTTTCTTTGAAGCACATAACTATTCATTTCAAAACAAGACAGCCCATGAATTGCCTACAGTTCCAAACGAAAAGTATTGTTGTAACTGACTTTTCCTGGTTATTTATTGGGAAAAAAAATTCTGGTTCTTGAGACAAAGGAGTTCATATGAAGTACCTCAGAGAAGGGTTAGCATTCCCCTCTGAATTACCTGGTGCCAGGATAAAAATAGAAAAAATTAACTAACTCATTATGCAGTTACAGCTTACACAAGTATCCAAGGGCAGAATTTGGCTCCAAGAGATCATCAAAGCCTCATGAACTTTTTCTGTATTTCCTTTTCCTTCACTGCCGCCTACTAAGGTACAGTAAATAGGAACTACCTCCTTTATAATCACCTACCTTCTCCTGTTTGATTTATTCAGTAATGCCACAGTCACAGGAATGAAGTGTGAAGTCAACTGTTTGTGGCATTGCTAAGTAAATCAAGGAAGAGGAGTTTTTAACATAAAAGGTAAAAAAGTTCTCTTTTAACACAGCTCTTTAATCAGTGAAAAATCAAAGATACTAAAAAGAACAGTATGGGTATACTACATGATCCATTTATTTCAGCTGGCATCTGAAGAGAGATATAGAGGCTGAGATACAGATCAAGGTGTTGTCAGGGTAATGGTATTTGATTATGTATTGCTGCTGCCCGATAGGAGGCACATGCTGACTGTGCATTTTGTTATTTCGCATAACTTGCAGAGGTTGCTCAGAGCCTGTGTTTGGGTGCCTTTTATTATTTCTAAATCAAGAGGAAATAAAGGAGTAAAATATTGTATTTGCATGACAGATTTTAAAAGATTTAGACAAAATTTTGTGTTTTTTTTTTTTTAATTTTGCCTGAGCAGAGATTCTCTGAGATTCAACAACAAGAACCTTGTTAAATATTATATTATTCCTTGGAACTCATTTCATCCAGCACAATACGAAAAGGAACCAGGCATTCTACTGAGCTTTCATTTACGCTTTATAATAGGAAAATGTGACACGTTTCCAAATTTAATTACCAAAAACCTTTTTCTTTTCTTTTCCTAGGACATCTCATGTAACTATAATGAACACAGAGTCGTCGACTAAACAATGCAACTTAGTAGCACAGGACAAAAGGTCATTTGGAAGGGATGTGCCTTTAAGAGCTTACAAAGGCTTGGTCCTCACTCCTGTATTAAAAGAGGAAGCATATCTCAGCAACGGAAGGATGCCCACTTTAAATAAGGAAATGAGTTTGCAGGATGTACACATGCTGCTTTCTATTAATGATAAGCAAAGTCTATAGAAAAGAGCAATAGACTGCTTTAGCTTTGGCAAATGAAGCCTTCTTGTGGACTACCTGTGAAGAACTTCTAAAGTAAACAGACTGCAAATAAATGTCCTCTACTATTTTTCTCGACTGATTTATGTTCGCATAATGGAGGTTAGCAAATACTGATTACTATATTTCACAGACAAGAGCTATAATTACTAACTAATGATCTTATATGAAGGCCAAAGAATGACAGGTAGTGGTTTGGGGTGCCAAAGTGGTTGGTTAAAATGCTTCAAGTCTTCTTGAGCAACCTAGACTCCTTATTCAAAACTACTAGATTGTATGTAAAGTCATCTGAGAATATAACACTAATCTATTCAAGCTTGATTAACTGTCACTAAATTATTGATTTATTGTTATTCGCTGTTAAATTCTTTGGACTTCGTTCATAGCTGTAGTAAAAAAAAGATTCTGCAATGCACCATTGAAGAGTGCATTTAATAACAGATAGTAAATGTTAAATAAAAATAGAAACCACTGACTGCTTTGTCATATTCTCATTTTATTCCTAAACGTTCCGTTTCCCCCATGATTAAACGTAATTAAGCAGAGGTTAATGTGTCTACGTACATCAGGTATAATCCCAGTCAAATAACTTTAAAATAGAGAGGACAACCCTCACAAGAAACCCAAACACCTGAAAGAATGAAAATTCACAGTTTAAGTTACCCAAAAACTAGTTTAACATTGCCCTTTTGCAATCCCAAGATCCAACCTTCTATGTTTATATTATAACTACTTATAAAATGTTGATTTTAGATCAAATAATTTTTCTAGGAACTTTAAGGAGACCACAGTGTCTGGTTTAAATTTTTGAACACTTGTATGGCACGGCTTAATCATTGATTTTATGTCTAAATTCTAGACTTGCTAACTCAGTGTCGAATGACACTTGCATTACTGGTTGCATGTAGGATTGGGCCCTATGATTCTGTGACTGTCTGAGCAGTTTTGAGGGGTGTTGACCAGAGCACAGTAAGCACTGTAACAACTGCTGAGCCTGCTAAAAGAAGGTATCTCAGCAGACCTTGTCTACAGAGTGAAATTCACCTCTTTGCTGCAGGTCAGAACAAGGGCTATATTCCTCTTATGTCATAATTTAAACCCTATTTTGAGGCCTTCAGTGAGACTTCATTGGACCTTCTGCTGGTCCTGTAAACAGGCATGAATTTTTACCCACCACAAAGAGCAGTCACTAAAGCACAGGTCAAATCATTGCGGCATGGATCTGGAAGGACCTGGTGCATCAAAGCAGCTGCTAATCTTTACATGTTCCTGTCCACAATGGTAGAGCACAAAATGGGAGGATACGATGTATATTGTTCAGAATTGGTGCACTTCCACCACTGGTGGTAACCTCCATGTGCTTTTTTTTTTGCTCATGGTTATGGAAAATTTTGTTGCTGGTGCCAAGTGTTAATACCACTGGTGACAACAACTTTTTAGCCTAATCTACACTGACTCAAATGTTATGTGAAAGGTTTTTTGTTTTTTTTTAAAAGTTATTTGACTAAAATTATATAAGCATCTAATTCCAAAATACAAACGTGTTGTTGTAGCAAAACTACTTGCACCACTAAAGTTGTGGATGTGTCAACATTTCCATTATGAACTCCTGTTTTATAATTCAGCTGTACAAATTTGCTTTTAGTCTGAAATTTGGCATACAAACCTCACTGTAAAAACATTTTTTTTTAATTCTCTAAAAAGTTAGACAGTGTGTTAAGTTACATAGGCCTTTAAAAAAGTCACTGGGATAAAACTCTTTCAGGTGGAGAGGAAGAGAGAAATTAAAACTGACCAAGCGATTTCATTTACAAACATAGCTTAACACATTTTTTTCAGCCAAACATTTAAAAGTATTTTCAACAA
The DNA here is from genome assembly GCF_002925995.2 of Terrapene triunguis. Lineage (NCBI taxonomy): Eukaryota > Metazoa > Chordata > Testudines > Emydidae > Terrapene > Terrapene triunguis. The sequence continues at coordinate 21,468,241 of NW_020664404.1, read as the reverse complement.
GCAGACTGAATGCACATGCATGACTACTAAATGAATATGAATAGACCACAACAGCTCCCAAGAGTTGTTACTGTCTATTGGGTCAATAATAATAATAATAATAACTGAGAAGGATTTAACAAGCGGGACCATAATGGCCCCATTACTTTCTGATGGGTAAATAATACATGTTTTCTAAACCACAACACATGCCAAAATCTGTGTTTGCCTTACAGGCTGTAAAGGATCCAAATAAACCAATAGGATTTATCAGGCAAATAATACGTTTATGGAAGCAAAATATATGTTTGACTAAGCAAATAATGCACTTAAAAATCAACTGAAAGATGAACTAAGAAGATGACTCTCAACACGCACATATTTACAGGGATCTCTGAAACTGACGAGGTGCCTCTGTAAGGAAAAGAAGTTTTCAAGTAACTAAAAACAAAACCAAGAAATTTTAAGATAACGGTTCTTTTAATGGCCACTTTTTAGAAAACTACCTGAACTGTCAATTCCCTTTCAATCCTTATGCTCTTATAGTCAAAACTACTGCATATTATGGATACAAAAACAACTATAGATGTTACAACCCTTCAGGGTTCTAAATGCTGTCACATTCTTCAAATGTACTGCATTTCATGGGACATCCTGTTTTAAGGCATTTTCCTGACCATGTCCCAGCATGCTTCTGAACTTTGCTAATGTTGATCTTGCGCTGTCTGATCTCCTCTAATACTATCACTTTCCTCTCTGCTTTGCCTGAAGCATGTGAGCAAAGCTAGGAGGGAAGCATTCACTGAAAGAAAAAGAATCAACCTACTGACAGAAAAAACACAAATAGTGCTCCTATGCTGTGGTGGGTGGAACAGAGATAAGACACAAAGGGCTGGTCTACACTACGTCGTTAAATCGACATTCTCTGCATTAGGTCTACACTACAGAGCCCTTCCTGCCAACCTAAAGGGCTTTTAAAAATCGACGCCTGTACTCCACCTCAATGAGAGGAGTAGCGCTAGATTCAACCTTCCCGGGTACAATTAGGGGTAGTGTAGCCACAGCACAGTGTATTTCAACTTGTTTGGCCTCCAGGACATGTCCCAGTGTGCTCCAATGTGTCCGCTCTGGACAGCACTTTCAACTCCACTGCACTTCAGCCAGGTAAACAGGAAAAGCCCCGGGAACTTTGAATTTCATTTCCTTGTTTGATCAGCGTGGACAGCTCACCACCACAGCTGACCATGGCTGCCCAGGTATGCAAACGCGCTCCAGCATGGAGCATACAGGAGACACTGGATCTGATTGCTGTGTGGGAAGAAGAGTCTGTGCAGGCAGAGCTCCGAACCAGCAGAAGAAATGCTGACATCTATGCCAAAATCGCACAAGGCATTGGGGGAAAAGGCTACACCAGGGACGCACAGCAGTGCCGTGTGAAAATAAAGGAGCTCAGGCAAGCGAACCAGAAGACAAGGGAGGCGAATAGTTGCTCTGGTGCTGAGCCACAGACATGCCACTTCTATGAGCAGCTGCATGCAATTCTAGGCGGGGACCAGACCAGTACCCCAACACTCTCCCTGGATATCTCCCAGGGGCCCCAGGCAGCCACGGGCAACAATGAGGAGGACATTGTTGATGAGGAAGAGGAGGAGGAGGAGAATGCACAGCAGGCAAGCAGAGGATCCATTCTCCCCGACAGCCAGGACCTTTTTCTAACTCTGGAGCCAATCCCCTCCCAGGACCCACTGGTGCGGGACTGTGATGGTGGGGAAGGCACCTCTGGTGAGTGCACACTAGTAATAACAGTACAGGGGTTAAATGCAATTGTGGTTAATGTTTAATTTGAGGTAAACAATTGGGATACAGTGGCAGGCAGTGCAGCCACGCAAAGGGTGCTCCCCGGAAAAGCCTGTTTATGTGCCAAGAGTTTCCACAGTAAAAAATGTCCCCGGGTGTGCCCTCACACGGCCTACCCTTTCATGTGTGCTTACCATGCCTGCTTGCAAACCGAAATCTGCTGCCCAGTGCTCTGCCATGTGTTGTACCTCACTGGCAGGCTCTTCTTTTAAAACACAAAATTTGGCCGAGTACCTCAGGGAATGTATTTACTGCTGTGAATTGTTTCATTCATTGCAACAGTTAACCTTTTGTTTTCAACAATGTATGCTTTTCCTTGCAGCTGCAACATTTTCTCTGGGTGCTTCCTCCATTCCAGCACAAAGGCTGTCCCAGATTAGAAGGCGAAAAAAGCGAACAAGGGAAGACATGTTCTGTGATTTGATGCATTCCTCTGAGGCTGACAAGGCCCGGCTGAGTGCATGGAGGCTCACACTCTGAGAGAGCATGCGCACCGACCAACAGGGTAGGAAAGCAAGCAGGGAACAAGAGTGTAACACGCAAGAGGAGATGTTGCAGCTTATGGGGGAGCAAACGGATATGTTGAGGCGTCTGATTGAGGTGCAGGAAAGGCAGCTAGACCTAGCGTCCCACTGCACCCAATGATGAACCAGCTGCCCTCCTCACCAAGTTCTATAGCCTCTTCTCCCAGATGTCCTAGAATGTGTGTGTGGGGGGGGGAGGAGGGTGTTCCATTATTCCTTGAACTCAACTCCTGGGGATGGTTCATGGAGCAGAAAGCTCTCATTCCCACAGCTTTGATTGCTAGAAAGTGCAATTGTAATAAGCTATGTGTCCTTGCTCCTCCCTCCCTGTGTTATCAGGCCCTTACCTAGTTATCATTGCTATTCATTGCTGTCTCTGTTCAGTGTTTGTTAGCATAATAAAAATGCATGAATTGAGGACAAGAGGCTCTTTATTCACTGTGCACACTGTGGTTGGTGGGGGTTTAGTTTACAGGGCAGTACATGCAAAAAAGGGAGCAGGTTGTTACGGAACAACACACAGAACTGTCACATCAGTGTTGGATCATTCATGAAACTGGTTTTCAAAGCCTTTAAGAAGAGCACATCGAGGCGCACTGTGTCTCTGATTGCCTAGTGTCTGGCTGTTCATAATTGGCAGCCAGGGGATCTGCCTCAATCCCCCACCCCGTCAGAAACTTTTTCCCCTTACTTTCACATATATTATGTAGAACATAGCAAGCAGCAACAACAATAGGAATACTGCTTTTGCTGAGGTCTAACCTAGTGAGTAAAGTGTGCCAGCGCCCCTTTAGACGTCCAAAGGCACATTCTACCACCGTTCTGCACTTGCTCAGCCTATGGTTGAACTGCTCCTTACTGCTGTCCAGGCTGCCTGTGTATGGTTTCATGAGCCACGGAAGCAAGGGGTAGGCGGGTCTCCAAGGATAATTATTGGCATTTCAACATCACCAACGGTAATTTTCTGGTCTGGGAAGAAAGTTCCTTCTTGCAGCTTTCTGAAGAGACCAGAGTTCCTAAAGATGCGCACGTCATGTACCTTTCCCGATCATCCCATGTTAATGTTGGTGAAACGGCCCCTGTGATCCACTAGTACTTGCAACACCATTGAGAAGTACCCCTTCCGGTTTATGTACTCTTTGACAAGGTGTTCTGGTGCCGAGATAGGGATGTGAGTTCCGTCTATTGCCCCACCACAGTTAGGGAACCCCATTGCTGCAAAGCCATCCACTATGTTCTGCACGTTTCCCAGAGTCACTACCCTTTTTAGCAGAAGTGAATTGATTGCCCTGGATACTTGGATCACAACTGCCCCTATGGTCGATTTACCCACAGCAAACTGATTCCCAACTGACCGGTAGCAATCTGGCGTTGCAAGCTTTCACAGGGCTATTGCCACTCGCTTCTCAACTGTCAGAGCAGGTCTCATTTTGGTATTTCTGCACTTCAGGGCTGGGGAAAGCAATTCGCAAAGTTCCATGAAAGTGGCCTTACGTATTTGAAAGTTATGTAGCCACTGCTCCTCATCCCATACCTGCATCACAATGCGGTCCCACCAGTCTGTGCTTGTTTCCCTGGCCCTTCAGCGTTCCAGTGTGTCAACAAGTCCAGCTGCCGCTGACAGTATATGTGAATTGCTCCATTCCATGGCTTCCAGAACAGCTATTTGCATGCATGGCATCACATTCTTCCACGCGGCTGCTCCTGGCTAGGCTCTGCAAATACTGCAGGACTATGCACAAGGTGTTTGTGATGCTCACAACAACAACGTACGTACAGCTGAGTGGGGTCCATGCTTGCTGGCTATGGTGTCTGAACGAGTAACCCAGGCTTTTAGGCATGAAAATGATTGCTTGCCGTTGCTTTCAGGGAAGGAGGAAGGGAGGGAGGAGCCAAGTGCATCATGGGGGGCTGACAATATGTACGCAAAACACCTCACGAAAATGTTTTTGTCCCATGAGGAATTGGGAGCCTAACCCAGAATTCCAATTGGCAGCAGGAACTGTGGGATAGCTGCCCAGAATGCATCACTCCGTGAGTCGATGCTACCCATGGTAATGGGGATGTGCTCTGCTGACAGAATGTGCATAGTGGGGACACACACCATCGATTTTGTAAAATGGGAGGCTACAGGTCGACTTTAATAAATGCGACCTAATTTCGTAGAGTAGACAAGCCCAAAAATGGGCAGGAGAGGAGCACAGAAAGTACCATGAGGTGGAAAGAACAAAATACTGAAGGGAAAGGAACCAATGGCAAGACAGAAGGGAATGAATGAAGGGAGAGAGAAAAAGACAAGGGCCACTCAAAGGAAGACAGGCAAGAGATAAAAAGTCCCACATTTCAGGAATCAAGGTCCTACATTGGGTGCATCTTTGCAGTGCTGGGACATTGTGAGGCATGGTATCGATAGGTAACTGAAATAAACTAAAAATGTACATTAAAATCTAACTAAAATGTTTTTAGTAGCCCAACACTAAATATATATATTATATTTATTTTGGTTTTAAATGTCAGGGTTTTTCTATTTAATGTATATTTATTAATTTATTTCTGTTATTTGTGGAACAGCGGAGGTGGACTTCGAATGATTTTTTGTTTTTTTCCTCCCCATAGGTATGATACATTCTAGGTATATCATGAAAGATACACATTCTAAATGAAATCTGACAAGGCTACAGAATGCTAGTTCTGGGGCTGACAGAAAGAAACAGTCAGCAGTTAAATTTAAGAAGATAATTGAACAATGACCACAAGGAAAAACATGAAAAAGCCCTACAAGGGAAGACTACAGGAAAAGGGTACACCTGATAAAGTCCCAGAGCTCAACTTGAAAGGAGGCAACTGCAAGACTAATCAACGTAAGGCAGTTAAAGAAAAAACAAAACCAAAAACAAATCTATAGTAGTTGGCAGTGGATTGTGTGTTATTTTTGTCCTGTGGCCCAGGTAAATCTTTACAGTCTTTCTGGAAAAAAAGATTTATACTAAATCGGGCCAAACATTTGAACAAGACCTTTATTTAGTCACAGCAGCAAAATGTTCTGTTTCCCTTAGACTGTTTGGAGAGCACTTCCTAAAGGGAAGGTGGCAAAGTCTGCATCATTAGCGTGCATTTATTTTTAAAAGGAGTTCCTGTTGAATAAAGAATTTCTTTCATATTTTGCAGGGATGACAAAGTGCACGTGATCCTTCAACAGGTACATAGCTACCGTTGGTCTGCAAGTTAATGATAATTACTGAAACAATATGACCTAACAAATCTTCACTTGTTCATTCCTTCAGATGCAAAAGAAATTCTATATTCAATCCTGACTTCCTGGAACAAAATTGAAACCTGATCTCTGCCATTCAATAATATGAAAAAGTATATTAAAACAGAATCTTGCCTCTGTTTACCACAACAAATAAAAATGGTCAGAGTTTCTTTATAAGGGGAAGCAGTGTTTTCTCACCTAACATCTCTCACACTTTCAGTATATTTTAAACCAATTATACTTTGGGAATTGTCACTGGTCTCCGAAGGATTGTACTGATAACAGAAAGATGATACTGTTTTATTTCAATGAGCTTTTAACAACACATTATAATTTAACAGACGCGGTCTCATGCATGAGGAAAAATCAACTTAAGCCCAGCCTCCCACATGTAGCCAATGAAAGAAATCAGGGAGACTCAATTAAGTGATGAAATAAAGCTGCTTTCTGAAGGATTTATGATCCTTCTGTGGAGAGTCTTGAAGATACCAAGGTGTTAATAAAAATCAGTATTTCCTAGATAAAGATCTACACTGAATTTGTCTATGTAATACCAAGAATGTTTTTCAAAAGCAGTCGTCCAGCAATACATCAGTTTTACAAAATATCCACTATTATAGACAATCATTTCAATAGACATTAATATGATATTGGAAATAATTCAGAGAAAGATATCTTAAAATGTTTGTTCAATAGATGATCTATAAAGCTAAGTATGATTACCACACAGAAGTGTAGGGATTCAGCAGTGAATTTCCAGGTTTAGAATAACAGACCTAGGGTATGTCTACACTATGAAATTAGGTCAATTTTATAGAAGTCGATTTTTAGAAATAGATTTTATACAGTCGATTGCGTATGTCCACACTAAGCGCATTAAGTCGGTGGAGTGCGTCCTCACTACCGTGGCTAACATCGACTTACAGAGCGGTGCACACCCACAGTTCCTGCAGTCTCCGCCACCCATTGGACTACAAAATAGCCAGTATTTTAAAACTGGCCCTCAAATCTAATCTTTCTGGATTATCTTCCTTTACATGGTTCCCTTTTAAAGTTCAGGACATACTCTTCAATGTAATGGCAATCTTCATTTAATGGAAATGCCATATGTCTATATTTATTTTTGGTGAAGATCACTAACCTTCTAGATCCAAGTGCTTCCTGTATGACCACCTGACAAACTAATCAAACATTATACTGATCACTGAAAAGTATAACTGTATATGGTAATGTTCAACAGTGCAGTGGTCATAAAGAAACACGATATACAATAGAGACGTAACCACACTGCCTAAGGTTAAAAGGCACACAACTGGAAAGTCAAAGAGTCTTTGTTCTAGCCATCAGACCATTGAAAAAAATCACCAACACGTTGTTTGTCAAAACTGTAGATATTTACCTATCTCCTTGAGATGTTATTAATAAATGTTTGTAAAGTTATATGAAATTCTCAGAGGGAAGGTACTACAGAAATCCAAAGTCTGATTACCATACATTACTGGCTCTCTACCCAATCTGTGCTTACAAAATGATGGAAACTGCAGACATTCCTTCATGGGCAGTGAAGGGAAAGTTTTTTCCTTACAGGAAAGTCCCATACAGTTTAAAAGGGATTAAACCAAAGGATTCTATATACACTTAAAAGGCACTAAGAAATTATTATAATTGAGACCTTTCTGGTCTCTCCCACCAACAGAAGTTGGTCCAATAAAAGATACTACCTCACCCACCTTGTCTCTCTAATAATTTTTCTTGAAGTCCTTTAAACCAACTATGAGACTTTAGTAGAAAAATAAAAATTCTACAGGAAGGTAACTTTTCCATAAGTGGTGTTAAATCTCATATACTACAAGGGTCAAGACAGCACAGTAACTGGATGGGGGACTTCTGTAGGCCAGCTCTCAAATACTGGTATTGAAAACTCACAAGTGACTTTTCACTCTGAAACTCTACTAAACCAATGTTTCGGGATGGTCTTCGGTAGCAATGTGCTGATGGTGCCATTGTTCGAGTGTGATATCACTGAGGTCATGACCACTTATGGTCAGTAGAGATCTCAAGGCACTTTTTTGTATGAGATATATTAAATCCAGCACCCTGGGCAAATTCCTGTTTGTGTATTTCCATACTGTCCATCTTAACTCACCCTTTGGTTTTACTAGACTGTAGGTTTCTTCACTCTGTGTTCTAATCTGTTATGTGGCTATTTGTGTATAATTCCACACAATGTGGTGTAAAACATGTACAAGGGATAGATAAAATGAGTCTAATGCATTCTTAATATGTAGCCTGTATATGAAATTTTTAAGTTTGTAAAGTTTGAGATTCTTCTGGATAAAAGGTGCCATAAGAATACTATTTATTATAAGGGGGAGAATAAAAAACACAGTAAAACCAAAGATCTCTCCCTCTTGCATGTTTCTTACTAGTTTGTTACGAAGGACAAATATGAAGAGGGAAAAAGATTTTAGTTTGGATACCGAATTTACCTACATAAGTTTAAAGATGAATTTATAACTCATGAATAAGTTTTGTGATATCTTTTTTTAAAGGAGCATAAGTAAATTGTATCAGGACTTCATCCATGTGTCCAACACAAATGTTGATGTTTTTGTTAAATATTTTATTATATTCAAACATTCTTATAACAAAAATTTCTCTCATAAAAAGTTTCAGAAAGTAGTATCACAGCATGAGACTAACTGTACCATCGAGAAGACAAACAAAGTGTTTCGATGACAGAAGAATCATGATGTAGAAAATGTTTGTGGCAGTATAGCACTCATCTTCTCTAGGGATCCCTGTGGTGTGCAAGGTGAAGCAGAATACCGTAGCTTGCCAAAAAGCAGCAGTTTCAGCAACTGTACTCAACTCAGAGTTTAAAAAAACTGCCAAGTTTTACAGGTATGTCAGTGCCAAATCAGGCCTCATTACTGCCCGGCTGAGATTTGTGCTGGCAGAATGGCATTCCATTCCAACCAATTTCCATCTCTGATTATGTATTTCAGGAAGACTGGCAGAACTTCAAAATTTTACAGCACACCTACCAGCCAGAGGCCAGTATCAAAGACAAGTAGACAGGGAGGGGAGCAGAGCGATGGGTGCACTAGCTGGTGAAAATCACAGGCCTGTTGGCCATTTGTTGAGAATGGAGAGGGTACTGGGATTTTCTAGCCAGTTACCTTGAAACTAGTCAGGGGCTAACACTTTTGTATCAGTGTAAATATTCACTAATCCCCCTTTCCCAAATGGAGCTTGTTTTCTCCCGCTTTCCCTTCCCACCCCAGAATCTCTTGACTATTGGGTGGTCTTTTATTCCCCCTACCCCCTCTCTGCCAGCTCTTCATTTACCCCTCACTCAGTCTCCGTTTTTAAGATTATCTAGCCAGAAGTGAAAGTGGGAGGGTACGGGCTGGTACGGCATACTGGTAAGAAGTGGCCGCCGGTACCAGCCTGTACACATCCCATGTTAAAGCATTGCCGTGGCAGCGCTTTAAGATCGCTGCCCCTTTTTCACCCCCATCCCCAGGGCCACCGACGGGCGTGGGGGAGGGAAAAAGGGGCAGCTGTTCCGGGGCCACAATTTAAAAGGGTCCGAGGCTCCCAGTTGTGGCCGCTGCTACCGCGAATCACCGCCGGAGCCCCAGGCGGCACAGGCCGGGAAGAGTGGAAGGGCTGTCTGGGGGAGGCTGACCCCCCCTAGCTCTGCCCCTTCCACCCAATGCTCCTTCCCTTCTGGGGGCTCGGAGCCAGAACCCTGTACTGGTAAGTATTGTATCTTACTTTCACCCCTGAATCTAGCTCTGTGAATAGCTCACTTGCCTGCCTAAAAATGTTGCTCACTGCTTTCCTGAAAAAAGAACAGGAGTACTTGTGGCACCTTAGAGACTAACAAATGTATTTGAGCATAAGCTTTCATGGGCTACAGCCCACTTTATTGGATGCATAGAATGGAACATATAGTGAGGAGATATATATACACATACAGAGAACATGAAAAGGTGGGAGTTGTCCTACCAACTCTAAGAGGCTAATTAATTAAGAGAAAAAACTTTTGTATTGATAATCAAGATAGCCCATTACAGACAGTTTGACAAGAGGTGTGAGAATACTTAACACGAAAGCTTATGCTCAAATAAATTTGTTAGTCTCTAAGGTGCCACAAGTACTCCTGTTCTTTTTGCGGATACAGACTAACCCGGCTGCTACTCTGAAAGCTTTCCTGAGCAACCTCACAACAAAACTAGCATAACTGTTAGTTTCATAGTTACCCCTGGATTCTGAATAGTAGCAGTGAAACTGATCATGTCTATTTTGCTGCTGCTTCACTGAAGACAGCACATCAGCTTATCTTTACAGTCATGAGGACTAGACATTTTTAATAAAAACGTCAAAGCTGTAGAAATTGGGGCATGGGGCCTCCACATTTGTCAGTGAACTTTTCCCTCCGTACTTGCCATTGGAATTTTTAAGCCCTGACTACTCCAGGGAGTACCTAACTATAATGGGCATTTATGTCCTTTACTTTTCATGGAATTCACAAAGGGGTGGCTAGCTTCCCCACAGAATGAAATGAAAAGAAAAATGCTGGAGGAGAAGAAATAGGCCATCCAGAGAATGCTGAAGTTGCACCCGGAATTCCTCTCCTCTGTTGATTATTCTGCTTGTCAGCCCAGGGCACTTTTGACCAGACCCATCGATCGGGACCAGCAGGATACTATCTTTAAGTTATAATAAAAAGAATACAAAACAGTTTGATAATTATGTCATTATGATGAAGTGTGAGACATATGACTGAAGTATTAGATAACAATATAAAATAGATTCTATTAAGGCGACAGCCTGTTTAGTTGGTAAGGATTTTGGGCTGCGTAGCTGTAATTATCACTAAAGCCTGCCAGTCAGAGATACTATGAATGAAATTAGTGATTTACATTGATGGGCATTTTATTATTCATAGGCACAGTAAATAGTACAGTAGGCATTCTATCTCTCTTCAAAAGTATATATGATTAGTTTATCTTTGAACTATATTATATATATGACGGTGAAAGCACTCCTTAAAAATAAAAAAAGCTTCAAGTTGTGCTTCGGTTCTTTTCCCTTGAAGGTTAAAGGAAACCAACACCAAATTTGAACAAGCCCCATAGTACAATGCTGTTCTTGTCGGGCGCTCTGAATCAGCTCTGCAGTGCATAGTGTACATATTAAAAAACAGCTGTTTGGTGACAGACTGCTAGCTGGGAAGTTAAAGCTGAGTGAAGTGGTTAACCCACATCCCTTCCCCACTGATAAAGTGCTTTGATAAGCAGGCCATACTGGTGAAAACTAGCAATAGAGCCAGGACTGAGCCTCTTAGGAATGAATGTACGACTTGTTTGGTAGAAGCAGCCTGAACCTTTTGCCTAGTGCTCCTCAGTTGTTATTTTACCCCCTTATTCATTTTTGGTGTATGATCGTTTTCTGTCTGCTTGCAGCAAAATCAATTCTTTGATATGTCAAAGCAATATCCTGTGCATATGGGAAATAAAAATATAAAACTGCTAAAAAATTTCCCTTAGTATAACCTTTTATAAAAAGCGTTTTCCTCATCCAAAATGTTACCAGCAAGGCAGTGTTTAAAAAAAGATCTCTCCACTGAAATATGCTTGTCTGGCTCAACCACAAGCCAGCAACATATGGGCATAAATTTTTGCCTGTTTATTAACAAAAAGTAATTCAGAGTAAAAAGATTCTTTGTGATTAATTTCTGAGCGTCACCGGAGCAGCTTTGGAAATAAACTCATTAATTAAGTGCAAATGTCATTTAGACATTTCCAAAAAAGCTATTAATATTTTAACAAATATTAAACTCTAGGAGTAGGTCCCCAAGTTATATATTTTTAAAAGCCACTAGTATAAAAATGTTTGTGTCTTAGCATGCCATGTATTTAAATTATTTGAAAAGCAGATTATAAATAAAGATTACCATTCCACAAATGCAATGGGGTGAAATTTCAATACAGTGCAATTGGTAGAAGGTGTTGGAAATATTTCCTTCACAGTAGGCTGAAAGTTTATCTCACTAGGAAAATATGCTGGTCCATTTTTAATATTTCATTGATAATAAAGTCTTCATCCTGCAATTGCTCTGGCACTTATATTGCAGCCAACAGGAATTGGATGGGGAAGAATTAAAGTGTCCGGGTGGCTGTTACTTGCCCAGATAATTCTGAAGAACAGTATACAATAAAATAGGTGGTTTTATGTCCATACACAATGGAGTCAGGCATGTTGGCTAGATAGACGACTTCAGAGTTTCAAAGTTTTAGTCAATACAATCTTTTTTTAAAGTTAAATTTTCCTGTTAAATGTTGACCATTCTAGAAAAGAAATAATGTTTTAATGTGAAGTCAGCTAGAACATTTTAGAAACAATAATTTACAGTTTTCTCAAAATTCTCATAAAAGTACAAGATGTTTGTTTCCCGTACTTCAGTGCACTATTGCACTGTTAACTTCATCAGATATGTGCTGCTTCTGTTTGCCTTTAACCAAACTAAGAAATCAATACACAACTACTGTATTTAGGTCCTTCAGAAGTAATAACTTACAATCTTTCTACCAATTTGAAATTACCACCAGTTGGGGGATACTGGTAGAACTAGCAAAACTTTTCAAACTGCTAAGAACTGAGTGCACCTACTGTTCATGTGGTACTAATTTAATTATTTAGGAACTGTTCAAATCCAAAACACAGCTGAGTGCTATTGTGACACTTCCCAGAGGTTACCCAGTGCTGTGAGGTACCTCACTACCACCTGCCCTTAGCATGATGACACCTTGTCCGTGCCTGCCAGGGGAATGCTCTGGACACTCACAGTATTCACAGATTCACTGTTCCCAAAGAAGCTGTACACCGCAGCTTACCCATTTCCTTTCCGATCACCACTCCATTTAACACACAGCACTTACATATGTTTATAGTGAAAACAAGCATAGAGGTGCAAGAAGTAGCAAATCAAAGTATTGGAAACAAAAAAGTTGCATGTAAAATAAAACAACATGCTTCCTAAGGCCTCGACTTAATTACTAAGATACTTTCCTGTCTAATGAAGTTTAGTTCACCCAAAGTCTTTGCAGTGTTTCATAGCCAGGTTGGCTGTGGTCCTCCTTTCATAAGACAGAACACACTGACAGTCTGAAAGCCTTAGACATCAATAAATTACTCAGAACATGATATGGAGTACAATGATCCCACTTACGATTTTTTTTGTTCCATTTGAGAGATATTGGGTGAGAATCTGTATATGCTTCTAAGAGGCGCAGTATAGAACTCACAGCCTAGGGGACAGGGAAGCTAAGGTGGCTTTAAACCACCTTTGCACCCTTCCAAGACTCAGCTGCTCTGGGTGCTGAAGCACTACTGAGTGTAACAGACAGGCCCCCAAGACTACGTCACGGGCACTGCAGCCCACCCCAGCTCTGCCCCCAGCATGCCCCCTACATAGGATTTGAAAGGGGTTCCTCAGCTGTCTCTACAGTATATGTATGGGGGGTGTTCTCCCCCAGGCAAATCTTGGGGTTTTAGGCCCCTTTCTCACTGTTTCCTTTTACGTGCCATAAAGGGGCTCAAGTGGGGGTGAGACACACACATTTTCTCTCTACTTAAAATGGAGATACTACTACTGAATCTGGTAGTCTCTCTCAAAACAGTAGAAAAATGTTAAATGCAACCAGGTTGGGATTTGGAAATGTGTTTTCAGGGAGTGTAGGTATTTCTGGGAAGCCCCGGGCAAATCAGTTATTCTCTCAGTACCACAGTTTGCCTATCTAATATGTGGCTAATGATCCTTTCTGTGCCTGCCTTACAAAGTGCTAATATCCTTGGATGAAAAGCACTGTATTTCAATAGAACATTATCACCATTTCAATTCTGACTTAGGCCATGCAGCCATCCTCTCTAGCTTCTTGCCATGCATTGGTGATCACTTGTTTCAAATCCAATTGTAAGCTGTGAGCCAAGGACTGTGTCTTACTGTGTCTTTGTATAGTGCTTCTTACAAAGCGACCTCAATTATATGGGGGGCTTCTGGGCATTACCACATGCATGCAAACAAAGGTCACATTGACAGCACTAGAGGCCATCATAAGGGGCATCGGATGGTTACACTGCTCCTGGAGAAGGTTGGGCAGGAGACTGTGCCTCAGGTAATAAACAATCACCTTCATAGTTTCCCTGCTGCTCTGCAGAGGGAGTAAACTGCAACAAATCTATACCTGCTACAGAGTATGCTTCCCAAGATGCCAGCATAACTATGCTTCTGTGTGTGTGTGTGTGTGTGTGTGTGTGTGTGTGTGTGTGTGTGTTTAAAAGTCACAAAATTACACCTTTCAGTAATCGAATACAAGACTTGCACCAAGAGTACCATACAATAAAGTAATTGTGGAACTAAAAGTGGAATGAAATCATTTTCATTTATTTCTTCTACGCAAACAAGCAATATGTTGACTTATCTGCATTATGCTAGTGCCAAGAGCCAAAATCAGGATTGGGGCCCCATTCTGGTAGGTGCTACCTAAACATGTACGAGGACACATTGCCTACATTGAGCAGATTAAAGCATAAGGCCCCACTCCTACAAAGACTTAGGTATGTACTTAGTCTCATCTATTAGTCACAGTACATCAAGTTAAGCACCTGTGGAATAAGTGCCAGGCTTTTAAAAGTATTTAGATGCTTTTCAAAGTAGTATAAGCAACTACTGTGATTTTCAGAACTGCCTAAGCATCTAACTTCCATTGATCGTGTTTTTGAAAATCCTACCAGGTGCTCTTGAAAATTGTGCTAGGCACCTAAATACCTTTAAAAATCTGGCTCCAAGTTACTATTTTATGTGCCAGATTCTGCCACACTTATCCACGCTGAGCAGGATCTTATTTCATGAGTACTTGCATTGATTTAAAAGGGCATGCTTGCAGTGCGAACAAGAGTGGTAACATCTGGCCCACAGATTGCTAGACTCCTCTATTCATTCTGTTTTCTAGGAAACTTTCTTGCAGAGCCAGGTTGGGTATATCCAGTACACAACTGATTCAACTGTGCTTAAAAAGGAGGCTGGCTTGGGTGAGGTACGCATGCTCTCCACTGAACAACAAATACAAATGCTCAAACTAAAGTTCAAACCATGGAACAGGAATAACAGCACTGGAAGAGTTTATCTGGAAGACGATTTATCTCTTGCTAAATGATGCTGCTGCAACAAAGCAGAAACAAAAATAAAAAATTGCACATCTAAGATACGTAACCTCTTCTTAACGTATGTGGCTAACTCCCAGAAACATGAATGGAAATTACATGGGGTCATATTAAGAGGAAAACAGCTCTGAAAGAAGTAAGATTTTTCTCTCTCTAAATATTGAATAACCCCTGGAAAAAAATCCTTCAGACATTTAAGAGTGTGAACATACTTCTGATAAAATCTGTTTCCATAGATTCCTCAGCCTACTTTGTATTACAGAAATGCAAGGGATACATGCATTGAAAGGTTCATGTTGTTCTATTGGATTCTGACATTTCAAAGTGTACATCTTTCAGCTGCCAGTTTTCAAGCTTACAACAAAGGTTTCATGGATGACAGTATTATGCTTGGACCTGAAAAGTGCACTTTAGGCTTCGGTTTGCAAAATATTGGACTTCTTTTGTTGCACAACACTATATTATGGTTTATACACATCCATAAAGGGAGGCAGAGAACCATTCTCTACAGAGACTGCACACGTGGAGTACACAAACATAAGAACTATACAAGACCCTCCAACATGGAGCTACTTTCAATGTACTCCAGGTGATTTATTTAAGCCTAACAAGTCTCAAGACCTTCTGCAAGATGTCAGAGTTAAGGGTTGAAGAAAGCTGTTAAACAGTCTGAATGGACATCCAAAAAATTAGAGAAATCTTGATGCATGTAAAAATATTTATATATAATTGCATATGACATGAAATTTCAATAAAGTGAAACCATTGTGAAATAAATGGGAATCACAGATGCTCTATTACCATCAGTATCAGGCTTATATTTGCAGATCATAAATTCTAAAAAAATCTCTTTTTTAAGCCTTTTCTCATAAAATAATTGCTGTGTACCCCTTGTATATTTGGAAGCTCTCCTGATCTTATGGGGAGGGGTGTGTGAAAAAAGGAAAGTGCCAAAAAGAATTACAAAGCATATTTAGTCCATAAACACAAGATAAAAATATACTTAAATGTGAGTATCTTTGTCTTACTGTCTGTTAAGTTGCAGATGTACTGTCTATGTTGTACATGACAACTACAGAAGTGTCACTACTATACATAATCTAATATCTTTGCACTAATGTATTCTCCCTTACCTCAAAACTACTTCTGACCAAATTTTAAGTACTGATACACTTTCATACTAAATATCCTATTTTGGGCTAAGTTTTTAAATATATTGTCATGTTTCTGTCTTGCAGATATCAAAAGAAACCTAGGCCTCCTAACTCCAAGCTCATCTTATTATTCATCTTAGCACCTTATTTTGAGCGGGCCCATGGCTTGTATCCATCACTATTTCTTATTGTAATATTAATACCAGGGGATAAATTCCACCCTCAGTTATGCTCATTTATATTTCATGTACACTGATATGTATATAAAAACTCAGCGCATCAGTATCTGCTTATTTTGTGTCTTTCAGACCAAATATTGCAAAAGTTTCGTAAGTCATTAAAAAAAAATAGATTACAAATTTTGAAGGGTTGCGTATAAGGGAAACACCTTACTGATTCTTCTTTCAGTTACATCAGATCAACCCCAATGTGGTCAATACCAACTGTGTAGTTTGATGAACATCAAGTTTTTTGTCCCGAGAGACAGGCCAGTAAATATTTTTAGAACTATCATTCTTTTAATACACTAATGCTGTTGGCCTATTATCCAGTGCCTTGCATCTTCTGTTGTGCAAAGCGAGTACAAAGTGGGCAAAGAATGCTACAAAATCAGAATGTGCACAGGTGTAAATGACTGCACAAGGCATAAGAATGGAGAATCAGGCTCCTCCATATACATTTGTTATCCATCATGAGGCGATACTGAAAAATAACAAATATAATCCTTCTGTTTACTCCGGGAAAACTCCTGAAGTGCACTATGCAAGTAACCTACTCTATCATACAAACATGCAAATGAACAGGTTTGCGAAAATGTCAGAAGTTGACAGAGCGCTGCAGCTGCTCTACCGTGATTGCTGCCTGGCTAGCACTAGCCATGGCAGCAGCTGGCATAGGGTTGCCAGGTATCCGGTTTTCGACCAGAACGCCCAGTCAAAAAGGGACCCTGGAGGCTCTGATCAGCACTGCCGACGGGCCGTTAAAAGTCCGGTAGGTGGTGCTGCGGGGCTAAGGCAGGCTAATCCCTACCTATCCTGGCACCACGCTGTGCTCCGGGTGTGGCCAGCAGATCCGGCTCCTGGTGCGGGGGCCACGGGGCTCCACATGCTTGCCCTGTCCCAACACCAGCTCCACACACCCATTGGCCGCAGTTCCTGGGGGCCGGAGCCTGCAGGTGAGAGCAGTGTGTGGAGCCTCCTGGCCTCCCCGCCTAGGAGCTGAGCCTGCTGGCCACTTCCAGGGCGCAGCGTGGACCCAGGGCGCAGCGTGGAGCCTGCCTTAGGCTCGCAGCACCGCCACCCGCGAGCCGCCCTAGGTAAGCCCGTGCCCCACCCCAGAGACCCAAACCCCTGCCACGATCCCCCCCCAAACCCAGAGCCCCCTCCTGAAGCCCAAACCGCTCATCCTCAGCCCCACCCCAGAGCCTGCATCCCCAGACCAGAGCCCATACTCCCTCCCTGCACCCCAACCCCCTGCCCCAGCCCAGAGCCCCCTCCCACGCCCTGAACCCCTCATCCCCACACCCCCACCCCAGAGCTTGTACCCTCTTCCATACTCCAACTCTCTGCCTCAGCCTGGAGTCCCCTCCTGCACCCTGAACTCCTCATTTGCAGCCCCACGCTAGAGCCCACACCCCCAGTTAGAGCCTTCACCCCCTCCTGCACCCCAACCCCCCTGTCCCAGCCCAGTGAAAGTGAGTGAGGATGGGGGACAGCAAGTCACTGAGGGGGAATGTAGTGAGTGGGGGGAGGGGCAGGGCCTGAGGGGAAGGGGCGGGGCTAGGGTGTTCAGTTTTGTGCGATTAGAAAGTTGGCAACTCAAAGCTGGCAGGGTGGGCCGTGAGCACTATCATGGGTGTTTCTACTTTATTTCATTTTTCTAAATTTTTTGTTTTATTTTGTGTTATTTCTCATTTGCAAAAACAGGGAAGCTCTATGAATAAAAACTGGATTTTCCTGATGCCCACATGCCTCTGCTGTCAACCCCCCACTCCCCCCAAAAAACAGTTGTGCAACTGGCAAATGACTTATGCACATTTAGTTCAAATGACAGATCTGTGCTGTGGATTTAAAGGTCCTGAACTCCAACCCTTGCACCAATATGGTGCACATGATGGACTTCCTTGTTTTCATAGTTTGCTTATTTAAAAAAATTCTAGGAAATTACATACAAAGATGTCATTAAAAGAAGATTGTAAAGTGAAGATTGTAAAGTCAAGCACTGAAGAATTAGGAAATGCCAGAATTAAGGGCTGTCCATGCAACTTTAATTCAACTATCTGAGCCGCATCCTGTGATCTTTACATTCAAGAGGCAAAAGAGAAAAAGCTGAGAACCAATAACTAGTTACAGGCTGCTCCCTGATTCTCTATCCCAGACCTAGGACAAGTCAGAGCAGCTTGAAGAGTGCTCTAGCTTGGGCCAGCTCATAACCATGTCTTAGGACCATATGCCAACTGGGAATAGCCAGAGCCCAGTGTGCTACAGTTACTTGCACTCCCAACTCACCTGCACCAGAAGCCATGGGGGAGAGAAGTACAGAAGCCAGTTACACATGGTCTGTGCCTGCTGGAGACTCTGATGAGAAGGCACAGACACAAGACTTCCCTGTAGGGAACTTGTGTGTGGTTTTGAGATACAAAAGCAGTGAGTTTGATCCCATAATCTTTTCGACATACATTCAGCCCTCAGATTATGAAGGCTGGACACCACTGGTCTATAGGGCCCTTGCCTTTTTCAGTGCATAGGATGAGAGTGAATGAGGCAAAGAGTTACATGAAGAGAAAGGATGTTCTCTTGTGATTAAGGTACTGAATACGCACAACTGAGCTGAATGATGGTTGCGCAGGCAGTCTTAATTCTGGCATTTCCTAGGCTTGCTTGACTTTGCAACATTAATGTTTTACTGTTGTCTTGTTTTGTATGTAATAAACTTCCAAAAATATTCAACTTTACACTGAATGGAAGCCAAGAAATTTTTTTTGGCTCAAAAAGAACATTTTTCACAAAGCAATGAATGATTGAAGACAGGTTCTGGAATGAAAAGGCAAATTATCCTTAAATGCTATACGTTAATTAAAATCCTTCATAATTACCTGAGTAATCATCTGGGCTGCTTGATAGGAACAATATGCAAATGGATAAGACCCAACCTTCAAAGTTTAATTTTCAGCCCTGTAGAGAAAGTATCTTGCTACACATAATAACGATAAACTGACACTCTATATTGCCCCCTAATCTGTGGCCAATTTAGGGACCTAAAGGAACCCCCCTTTACCAATAGTAACTGAAGGGATCCGGGTTTTTTCAGGAAATATTGGCATGGATCCTCAGGATGTCATCCACTCCTCTTCCTGGGGAAAACCCCCACTCGCACCAAATCCATTTTAAGAAGGAAATTAGGCTTTTACCAGTCTTTTTATTCAAATACAGGAGTTACTGGCAACACATGCTGCATATAGTATTAATTACTTGTTTTTATTATGTTTGGACAAATTCCAAGTATTTAAAAAAAATCAGAAGCAGTCTGAATATGTAACAAAACTGATACTTAAGTCGTTTATGCAATTGACATTGGCTGGAATCCATTAAAAAAAACACACATCTTCCGGCATCATTCTTTAAAATTCGCTTTATTCGTTCTGAATACTAACTTTTTGTTTGGTAACCAGAGCAATCCTCTTCATGCTAGAGTGGGAACATGTCTGTGTGAAGTCAAAGCATATCTTCACTGCCATCCTTCTACAAGTATAAATTTATTGCAAGTCTGCTTAAATACTAGTAAAATGTATCTTAAAAATATAAAGAAAATGAGTACCTTTCCACCCTTTGCAGCAACAAGCAATACCAGATTTCTGCCAGTGACATTATGATTCAGCTTTTATATCACACCTACTATTCATAGTTTTTTATTGTATTTTTTTAATAAGGAGAGCGATTTGGATCACAAATCTTTCTAGTTAAACCTATGACAGTACAACAGCAGAGCCAGTTCCTCTACAGCCTATGCATGTGCTCACCTATTATATTTTTCAAATTTAAGAGCTAACTATTTCCAAAAACAGAAGCACACAATTCATGCCGATATGAATGTGTGGGATTTTAGGATTATGTCTCTTAGGACCTTTTTTTTTTATTTTTATTTTTTGTGGCAAGGGGAGAGGTTTGCAAGATGTCAGTCCTGTTGCTTTAACTATAGTTCTGCAACATGACAAGAAAGAAAGAATTGCCAACAATGTGTTCAGTCCATCATATGAATTACCCTCTTGTATTTCAGCTTATATGATTTATGGAAAATTTTACACAAGATGTTTCTCTTCTGTGAACAGTAGCACATATAGCTAGAAACCATTAATTCAGACTAGTCTGTGCATCTATTGTTTTCAAAACCTCTCTATGTTACACTGAAAAAATAAAGACAACTCGCATTCCCATAGAACAAGAAAACAACATGACTTGTTAGATATATTGCACATCAAGGGCAACATTCCATAATTTTATCCATCTTCCAAAAAAAGCCAAACTAAAATGTGAGCTATTCCTTTTACTAGAAAGAAAGTTTTCCTTATGTGTGGCTCCTTGGACCAAAACAGGTTTTGTAGGCTTCCTTAGGGAGCCTCAACGTAATTTAAGATCCCAACATTCTGAATAAGTAACCCCTGCAGGTTTGAACGGCACATGGGGGAATTCCTTAGAGATCTTCTCTCCACATCTTTAGTGTGAAGAAGCTCGGAGAGCGAGAGAGAGAGGCCAGCGTAGGAGACTTGAACATATGTTCCAGACACAGGACTTGTGATATTTATGGTTTTACCCAGCCATGGCAGTCAGCTGGTAAAACATTTAAAGAGACAAATGCCAAATGCAGGTCAAAACAAACAAACAAGGAGATCAGGGATATAAAGCCATCAATTGATGGGGAATTTTCCCCTTGGCAGGAGTCCAGCTATATTTTTACAACACAAACAAACAAACAAAGACACTTGGAATATCAGGCATGTATCAGATTTCTCAGCCACAAAGGAGAGTAACTTCTGTATAAGATGGGAATAATTCTGAACCACAAAACTGAATTCAAAAATATCTCCAGAATATAAAGTTCAGGTAAAATTAAGAGGGAAGTGACCTGATTAAACATCCATGCTGCCATGCCCAATGGCTCAGTGAAGGTTTTTTTAAAAAGTGGAACAGTGCAAAAATTTAAAAAAAAGTTTTTTCTGCTGGTCAATTTAAATCAGGGAGGGGCTTGTTTTATTTGAAGTTACGTTTGTTTGACATATTCAGCAACTTTAAATAGGCTTCCATGTTGTAGCAGCATTTACTGCATTTTCAAAAAAATATTAAAGATCTAATTGATTAGATAAATTCTAGTTGATTTATTTAATCAGATTGGAAAATGTTAGTTAAGAAGTTTATACCCAGTTTTCCCAACCCTTAATGTTCTGTAGTGAAAAAGAAAAGTCCTTTGCACAAAACATTTTTAGGTGTACAGTGTAGACATGGACAAGAAATATTTCAAGTGCTTTTAATGACATATGTTTAGGAAAGAGTATCCATCATAACATTTGAAAACAGTTACACCAGTATAATTCCAGAGTCAATCAACTTAAATTAGATAAGTCTGGAGTTATACTGGTGGGATCAGAATCTGGCCCTACGTATGCACGCACACAGAGAGACAGACAGAATACCTAGCCCGACCCAAAGTACTAAATTTATTCTTACAAGTTAGCCATGGCCTTAGTGACAGAGCCCAAGTGATGTTATATGATATTATGAAGGCCATAACAATTGAACAAACACAAAGACTAACTTTCATTTAGGTCATAAGATATCTTATTCATGTAATATGAATTATTAAATGCAGATTCTATTTGAATATGTACTTAACCCTTGATCTTTTCTCCTCCATTAATTATGTTAAAAACATTTTCAAAATTATTAAATACCCCACTTTAAACCATTTAATTGACTGTTACATTGTGAATACTGAACAATCATTCTTGATACTATTTCTTCTACATAGTGTTACACCCTACTGGAGTTTGGATATATTTAACAATTAATTTAGTCAAAAGGGTATTATACAACTTCTATACACATGTACTGTATATCTGAGGCATATGTACATGTGTGGTTTACACACACAGAACAATGGAATTGAACTCATTATACTTTTCATAAGTGACTTCAAACTATATTTTAACATGATAGTATAAAGTTTAGATATATTTGTTGTATGACAGCCAAATGAAAGTCTTGAAGAAACTGAACCAAATAATCCACAGTTGCACACCAAATAATTTTGGGAAAAAACAAAAAAAACAGATAGAAGACAGTGCATTTCATTGTGTTATATTCCTAATATCCTGAGTAACATTAACATCCAATAATTAATTGAGAGTTGACATACAAATCTGAATAGAATTAATAGAATAGCAGACACCGTTTTTATAAAAAATAAACAAGATTTCTCTAACTCAAACCTATGCAGCCTATTTTCAAACAAAGATTGCACATTTGTCAGAGAAGGGAATCCAGCGTACAGGCTTTATGTATCACAGCATGCAAAACTAAAATTTCACTTTTAGTCAGAAATCTGAAATAAGGAGATCAGAATGAGTAAACAGTGGAATTCGAGTCACATACAGTGCTGAAGAGATTGAAATGAGAGTAATAAACCTCCATTCTGGCATGTTGACAAACAGAAATTTCACAGCACTTGTGGCATAATAACCTATAATCTCTAGCACATAATGTAGCCTTTATGCGTGCCTCTTTCACAAGGAATGTTTGTAGGTTTTAAGTGTAAGCAGTCCATTTCTCAATTTTTCGGTTTATAACAATTACCTTATTGTCACTCGGTTCACTGTGCATTGTGTGTCTGATTTCATGTAACAATCTTGCTGCATGCTGTCATGTCTGGGTATAATGACTCTGGTATTTGCACTGTTCAAAAGCCTACCTCAAGGATGAGAGTTTTTTTCTTTTCCTCGTTCCCATCCCCCCCTGTTTTTCTCTATGGCGGAACATTTTAAGCCCTGCATCGTCATAAGAGAGTGATGACACCATGTCTTTTAGTTCTACTCTCTGTCAGAGATGCAGAGCCAGGCCAGTTGCTTACGCTGTTGAAAGGTACCTTTGGTTCACTTCAGTACAGGTGTTTCAGTACTAATCTTACAAGTTACAAGACCAGCCTTACTGACTAGTAGATGACTTAAAATACAAAAAATGTGTTTTCAGTCAATTTCTGTAATGTTTTCCTCAGTTTCTACTGGGAATAATTTGCAGGGTACATTTATCCCCAGGAACAATAGACCACTATTTGATTTTAATTTTTTCTGATTAGCTTGTGTTATGTTCAGGCTCTCCTAAGAAAAGAAATAATTGTATTTCTCCAAACGTTTAATCTCTAAAGTAACAATTTAACGTCAAGGGCATGTCAGCTAGAAAAGAATTAATCAAAGGGTAGAGAATTATTTAAGAAAACATTTTAAAACATATACATGGGGAATGATTATCATTTCAGGACTACATTTAATTATAAAACAAAATATGAAATTTCCTAGAATAATTTAATATTCCATTTAATGCTACTACTGTAATATCAAATGAAATACAATAGAAATTGAAAATATGACAATATAGCCAAGAAAGATGCAGGAAAACCTAAGCAAATTTGATGACCTGATGCTTTTGGCACTGATTTCATCACTGTGACTTCAGCACAGTCACAAGCTAAAGATTGGAGAAACACAAAGGTTAATCAGACACAATATGTACAATAGGAAAAGTCAGAATCTTTACACAATTTCCAAATTATAGTGAATGTAAAGAGTTTTAAAACACATTTTATGCATATTTTGTAAGACCCTCTTCTAGGTCTTAGGTCTCGGTCAGCTTGAAGACTTACTACCATCAATGAAAGTCGAATAGGACCACTAAAGCGAGATTCATCTATTTACTTTTTCCCCAATGCCCTACAAACTGTAAATGCATGGATAACAGTAAGGTGTTGCCTCTGTCTACTAGATCTATGTCTATTCTACGGAAAAATTAATTTGAAAAAACAATACAATGAAATTCAAATGTTTCAGCAGATATTTGGCACAACAACCCTGTTTCCTGCCTTCCATCCCCTCCCCAAATCCAAACAAAAACAAAACCCACAGATCAAGGAATTTATCTTGTAAATTACTACATTGTGTCCATTCAACCACATTCGTTGAACTTGTTTTTTTGTCACCAAATTGATCAAATGTATAAAATAAAATAATAGGACTGTTGTTCAGCCATGTAAATAAAAAAAAAAATCTTCAGGCTGAGAGTAAAATAATGGCATTTTGAACTTGGCTTATTTATAAATAGTTGCTAATAGGCTTAAATTCTCTCAATACTGAAAGAATGTCCAAATATAAAGTCTCCACCCATACGGAGGAATCTAAGATCCATTTCACATGGGGGCATAAATGATGTTATGAATTGGATTATATCTATGTGGTGTCCTGTATGGACATCATCCAGACCCACTGCCATAGGCTGTACCTCTAGGGCTCCCAGTTCGGGTGAGGTTGGGTGCTACTCTTGTCCCAGATGTCTCTCTCTGGCTGTCAGTGTCACTGTAGTGCAGGTTTGGAGCATAGGGTGTGATCTTCCAGTTGTAGGTTTCTGGGCACGACCGGCCGCAAAACAAATGAAAATGCAAACAAAATCCTGCAGCCCACAAAATAGTTCTGGCTCACCCTGCTGTTCCTCACCAGTTAAAAGGCAAATAGTCTCTCTGAAGGGGGCTGGGACCCTAACCCCCTGAATGTCTGAGAGGCCCTGAGCTCTCATGAGAAGCAAAGCAAAGCAGGTCCACCTACCTCTCCAGAAGATCTAGGCAGCAGAGGCTCTTCAGCAGCTGTCTGAGTAAGCAGCCCCTGCTTTGTGGGGCTAAGAACCCCTTTCTGTAGCTCTGCTTTCTGCTGAATGCCACCCGCTACTGGGCTTGAATCCTCCTTTCTAAGGAGCCCCCCCTCTTCCAGGTGCAACAGGCCTCACGGGTGGGCTGGATTGAGGCTGACTGTGCCCAGAGGAGCTTTTTAAACCCTTCCTGACCAGGATGGGATTCTGTCTCACTACATCCACCAAACTCAGTTATACAGAGACAGATATTAACAGCTGGTCTAAGCTCATCCTATAAAACAGAAGTGGTGGATGAAAGTGTGAAAGTTGGATACCCATGGGAGTAGGATGAAAATGAGTATCCACAAAACTCATAAGTGGCACACTATGAAAGGTCCTGATCCTACAACAATGTAAGCACCTCTAAGGATCACAGCCTAATTTTAAAAGTCCCTATATCCCCAGTGTAGCAATTCTATTTAACAATTGTTGGGCAGTTTTCTGCTGGTTGTCTAACTATAAGGTTGGGAGAATTTAATGGGAAATTCAAAAGATATCTTAATTTGTGTTTTGTACTGTATAGATGTTAATTCTCTGCTGCATGCAGTTATCACTATTACTGGGTTTAATTGAGAGCGTCACTAAACTGGTTAAAGCAGGCAAACTGGATGAAATCCTAACCCCATTAAAGTTAGTAACAGCTCTGCCATTGTCTTCAACGGGACCAGGAATTCAGCCATTTATTTTGCTGAACTACTGACACAGTCAGTCTCATTGCCACAATGGATTTTACAGAATAGTAACTGCTAACGGCGTCACCATATGTAGAGCACATCACAGGTCAGAAGAGGAACAGCAAAACAAATACGATTATTAGGATGCCAAAAATACAAGTCAGCCCTTTTATTTTAAAGACATATCTCAAAACTGAGTTAGTAAAATATCATTTCTTTATCAGTTATGTTAGTATTCAAAGGAAAAAGTCAAGGAAGGTGGGTAGGGCTGGCTCCAAGTTTTTTGCCGCCCCAAGCAAAAAAAAAAGGGGGGGGGGGGGGAAGGGGGGGCCCCCCCCGCAGAAAAAAAAAAAAAAAAAAAAAAGCCGGAGTACCACCCCTCGAAAAGTGCCTCCCGCAAAGGGCCGGAATGCCGCCCCTTGAAAAGGACCGCCCCAAGCACATGCTTGGAACGCTGGTGCCTAGAGCCAGCCCAGAAGGTGGGGGAAAAGGATGTGTAACTAAGGGTATGTCTACATTGCAGCTGTGGGTACGAATGGCAGCTTATGTGGCTGTACTCTAACAATGTAAGTGAGGACACTGTGCTATGGGTTTCAGAGCCAACTGCACAACCAAGTACGGAGGAACAAGGTGGCCTTGTGCAGCCCATGTGGTTGCATCCTCACTTCTATTTTTCTTCAGCCACGGAATTGGACACAGAATACAACTCTTCCTACCGAGTTGCCCCAGAACGTCAGTTTTCATTAAAAACAAAGAAAAAAAGAAATATAGCTGTCATAGCTGTGAAGGTAACTTCAAAAACATGAACTGAGTATAAATTGTTACGAGTAATAACTAGTGCATCCTGACTCTTCAGACACCCTGAAACTATAGCCCTGAGAGCAACTGTCCCATTCATCTCAATCATTAAATAAACCTACATGACAATGTACGAACATTGAACTATTTTATAAAGAATCATTTTAACAGCAACAGCCAACTAATTTTCTTACCCCACCATCCCAAATAGTCTCTCCTACCTCCACAGTGCCCCAAAGGTCCACAACTTACTCAGGAGCCAAAACTCTCAGCTTGCCCATAACAACCTCCATCATGCATTTATGCCTTATCAATACCAAAAAGACATCACATCACAACATATTTAGAAGACACACACTTAAAAGCAGTCAAGAGTTACACTCCTTCCCATAATTACCTGCAACTTATGGAGAACTAGCACTGCAAGCTTATGGACATTTACCCATGCCTTAATTATTGTACCTGCTGAATACTGTGCAGCAGCATAGGGCTCCAGTTGTCATGGGGGCAAGCTGAACTCAACGATCAACTCTGCCCTTCATATCATCACTGGTGCAACCAAGATGACTCCAGTCTCCAACTTTCCGGTCCTGTCTGGCATTGCACCGTCGGTGATGAGGCACGAGGGCAGGGCCCTAACTGTACTACTGAGTGCAGCCAACTATCCAGACACCTTACGTCACAATGTCATCTCAAAGCCCCATCAAAAATGCTAGTTAAAGTCAAGATGTCCCTTTTCTGAAACAGCTGTTCCTCTGAGGCAGAACCTCAGACACAAAATTTCTAAGGAACAGCAGCAACAGGTGGTTTGGGACAATATTTTGGATCGATGGCACATTTCTTGGCAGGTAGTCAACTCAGATGTGCATCACCATAGTCTCTCCAGATCAGCTCTCACATGCCCCTCAGAAGAACCATATGAACTAAAAGATTCTTCTTCATTACAACAGAATTTATGGGAGTCACAGGCGGTTTAGCTCACATCTGTACTACTAGGACTTTTTGAGCTGCTCAGTCCTGCCCAAGCAAAACTGAAGAACAAACTGCATGCCATCTGGTTACTGACGGCCATCTTTATCATCTTGATGGCATATGGATGCACATGAAGACTCTGGATGATGTTTCTGTGATAGAGTGGCTACATCACTTACCCAAAATCTAATGCCTTGTTTGTACCATCAGAAGCCATACTCCAGGAGAATACAAAAAATTAAAGTTACTGAAAACAAAGCATGGGACAGTTTAGAATAGAATGTCAAAATTAACAAGGGACTGCATTGTTTATAGATTTAATACATTATAAACGTCAGTTTTATTTAAATGAAGCTGTTGCAGAATTTCTAGTCCGCCTTACCATAATGTCATGGAGTCCAGGGACTTCAGCATAGAATTTAGGTCTAGCTTACTGCAAAGTATACTAAACCCAGCCCACAGTTGGGGTCGTGGTCGACCACAGTCGACCACAACCTTTCCTGTTTGTGCATTGTACTGCTTTTGATATTTCTTTTCAATCATATACCACTGAGAATCAGATATAAAATCAACAATACAAGAAACTCTGAAAAAACCCAATACCTGAAAATAAAAACAGAATTTGCCTGAACTGCTGCAAGACAGAGCTACATTCCAGTAGTGTCTGTTGTAACTATGGGATATCTTAGCAGACAGACAGCGAGTGTAGAATTTGCAGGACCAAAAAAACCCTCTAATTTTATAAAGGTAAGTTATGTATGTACTGCGTGCTTCTATCATCCTGGTTACAGCGGGCATGGAACTTATAATTTTATAAATATTGCTTAAGTAAATGGTTTCAGTGGTAGCCGTGTTAGTCTGTATCAGCAAAAAAAACAACAACAAAAAACGAGGAGTCCTTATGGCACTAACAAATTTATTTGGGCATAAGCTTTCATGGGCTAGAACCCACTTCATCAAGGACTCCTCGTTTTTTTTGCTTAAGTAAATGGAATTTAGATGTTTATTAGCAGATTACCTGTAAACTATTTATTTATGACCATAAAAGCAAGTACATCTAAATATAATGGGTAATTCACTAATGGAAAAATATGCAAAAGAAAAACTAACTACTGTTGTACAATTTGTTTCAGAAACATGTTAATATAGGAAAAAAACTCTATGTCATTTATAAGACTAACTCTTGCAGGCATGTTCCAAGTCCAATAAAGGAGGTTAATGCTACAATGGCAGTCAGAAACACGCAAGTCAAAACACAATCTAGGAGGAACAAAGCACCCATACAACCCAAATTTCAGAAGCACTAAATAATATCCCACCTGTCATTATGTCAAACAGCTTGGCATATTTCCATTACAAGACAAAAGTCACTTTTGTTTGTGTGTCAAATGCGCTCTGAGCAAAAAAAGGGGGAGGGGGAAGCTTTTGGAGAGTAAGGAGAGTTCTGAGAGGTTAAAAAAAAACAACCAATAAATAACAATCATTCTTGCCACCTTTGTTTATGCTCAAAAATAGAATTTTAGTGAAACAGATGGTACAAATATAGTTACAAACACACAATTGGTGTATAAATTTAGATATAAAGGTTACATAATAGATGACATGAAGTACGGAACATATCGCACAACTTAAAAAATGATCTGCAATTTATAAAGTGGACCCAAAAATAAATGTTTGGAAGTTAATACCTCACGTTTTCCATCTCTCATTGAAATTCACTATGCATCACATTATATTTTGCCTATAAATAGAGGGGGGGGATGTAACTTTCATAACTATTTAACACTGTATTTCATTTCTTGGTTTGGATAATATGAACTCCTAAAATAAGCTGAAAGATTTGAAGAAAAATCCATTCTATTCCCACATGCTGGGCCTGGGGACGGATCACTTGATAATTGCCCTGTTCTGTTCATTCCCGCCAAAGCATCTGGCATTGGCCGCTGTCAGAAAACAGGATAGTGGACTAGATGGATCATTGGTCTGACCCAGTATTTATTTTATTCTTTATTTTAAATGTAAATGTAGAACTTTTCTTGGCTGAGCACTCACAGAACAGTTTATATTGTCTCTATAGAAGATGAGGTGCTTAAATAGGTAATCTGTCATTGTTTGGTTTAAAAATTTCTGCCACAACTAGTCCAGTTACAGTCCACAGTACATACAATAATCACTGTATTCCAGTGCATTACAAAACTATACTTGTTTTGGGGGGAGAAGGAAAACCTAAAGTAGAATGTGGGAAAGTGTAGACAGATGGTAATACTTTACATTTTCATTCGTGTATCTCAAAGCCCCTTTACTGCTGTTAATTTTAAGCCTCAGCACACATGTGAGGCAAGCTACTCTTAAATGCTTGCTGTTTGTCATGGTAAAATATAAGAGCCATCATTTTAGTTTACAAAAAATATTAAGTGGTTTGTCATAGGAAAATCACAAATACTTTAATTTACAATAAAATATTTTAAAACGTTCAGATAAGTTAAAATATTAAACAAAGAATGAGCTTCTTGCCCTTGCTTTGGCTCCTTTACCTGACGTACAGGGACTGAAAGGGCCTACAAGGTGCTCTGAGGGTCTACACTGCAGCTGGGGGCAAGGCCTCCTAGCCCTCCATAGACAGATGTGCACTAGTGGGTCTCATGCTAGCACACTAAAAATAGCAGTGTAGACAATGCAGCTTGGGCAGTAGCTCCCGTGGGTCCAAGCCCAAGTCTCTGCCGGACCCACAACATCCACACCGCTATTTTTTGCATGCTAGTTCAAGCCTCGCTAGTGCAAGTCTGTCTACCTGCACTAGGAGGCTCACTTAAAGTCCTAGTTCCAGCTGGGGGAGGATTCCCTGCCACAGGGCTGTGCAGGACAGCAGTAAGGCTGATTTTCAAGGTCTCCTTTACTAAACCTGGCATTGGTGTTGAGGGAAGCATCCTGGAGGTGGGGCCACAGCATGCAGCACTTCATAGTTTTCAGGCAGCACTGTGGCCCACAGGACCACTATAATTTAGAGAGGTCATCAGGGGTGTCCAAATTATATCAGGTCACTCGCCAAACCATGGAGCGGCCACTTTAACCTCTCATACGCCTAGTCTGCAAGAGGCACAGCACTCACCCATAGAGCACCAAATATGTAGATATTCATGCAGTCTGTGTGGCAGGCTAGCTAGGATATTACAGTAATGACCTTTAATGAAAAAATCCCAAAAGTCACTTTCTTCATGGAAGTCATGGCCATGACAGACACACATCCTTAGTACTATTATATAGATGTTCACACAGGAGTAAAGTAAGGCACAGAGAGGAGACTTGTGATTTGTACAAGGTCACATGACAAACCAGCATCAGACCAGAACAGAACCCATGAATCCAGATTGTTCTTCTAGCAATTTCCCTCCATGCAGAATTGCTAAAAGGATCCCAGGACAATGTTTGTTACTGCTGCTCCAGCCACCTTTGGGTGGCTTTTAACACAGGGAGCCAGATTCAAAAGCAACCACAAGATTCGCTTTTCAGATTTGTGGAACTCCAGGAGTGTGCAAAAACACCCAGTTAAATCAGCTTTGAACAGTTTCATTGTGCGGGACAGAAAGCGGAGAACTAATCAATATCAAGCAACGTTAAGAACTAATTCATTCTCCCATGTTAGGTGGGTTAGGACGAAGAAAAAAATGCAGTCACAGACAGAGCCCTAAACAAGAAGAGAGACTGTAGTAAGAAAGTACTTCAACATTTACCTGCCTAAAGTTAACAAGGCAAATCAATATACAAAATGACTGGCTGAAGTTTAGACCGATTGTCAGAGAAGCTACAACAGAAAGGTGAACAGCATAAAAGACAATTCATAATGCTATGATGGGTACATAATACACTAGAGAATGGTGACCCCAGTAACACTGCTATGCAGCTAAATAAATCCTTTAATTTTTTTATTTTCTTTTTTTTTTTGTTATGTTTTGCCTAGAATATTTTCAAAATGTTAGAAGCTGGAGGAACGTCTCTAGAAACAACCACGCAACAAACACCTGAGTAAATGACAACTTCTCCTGTGAAAAGGATGCATGTCAGAACTGCTACATTCAGAGACAGGAACAAAAAGCTATTCAAGCCGCTTTCAGCTACCATTTCACCTTTTTTCCCCCCCTATGAATTGGTACAGAACTTTGTCACTAGAGCAATAAACCTTGTTAGATCCTAGAATATCAACAACTACTCAGCAGTAGACATTTTTGTGTTAAAAAATAATAATAAAAAAAGGTCAGTAGCAAGAAAGTGATATCACTAAATTAAAAGAAAGGTGTTGGGAATGAATGAGATCATCATTCCCCTTGCTGGGAAGGTCACAGCACTTACTTCACAAAAGAAGAAAACGGAAAAGATTTAGAAGACTGACACAGAATAGTACAGAAACTCATTCATATCCAGGGGCAGGGTACCCTTCATAGAATTCATTTGTGGCATGGGTGAGTTCACCATAAAGTGAAGTTGAGTAGTGAAGTGAAAAGAAACTCCTATCATAAGACTTATCCACCTGGGGTTAAAGAATCTTTTAATTAATTATAAACCATATTATGTTTATTTGTGCCCTTGTTCTCGCCCATCAAACATATACTACCCCTAGAAGCACAAGAAGCCTTTACTATAGTAAAATAGAAATCCTCAGTGTTGTGAAAGCTGGACAAGATCACTCTGTTAAAATACGTCTGAGTATTTCAGAACTTTGAATAATCCAGGAGGCAGATAGGCTGATAAGAAGGTATCTTTCTAAATGGAACTATATGCATGGGATACATATTACTGTTTGAATGTGTTTATCTGGGGCTTTTAGTCCACTGTGTATGCAAAATGTCAAGAGATACAGAGCAAAATCCTGACCCCACTGAAGTCAAGAGGAATTTTATCATGGACTTCAATGGGGTCAGGATTTCACCCATAGTTCTTTAACAGAAAAGACAGGAGGGGGTAAGGCAGGCTCAGAGAACATAAGATTTAAAGAATGATACTGGAAAACATCCAATATCAATCTTCATTTGATTTCATAATTTTTGGGACAAGCAGCAGGTCCTTCACGCTGCATGGAGTAAGATCATTAAACGCCAAGAACAACAGGCATAATTCTTTCAAGATCATACCATCAGGATTTTGCAAATGAAAACAGATTGAAGTATCTGTAAAAGTTGCTGAAAAAGCAGAATTTTCACTTTGCTCTTCTCTTGCCACCAATTTGAACCTTCCCCCCACTGAAAGATTACTTTCTTTAAAAAGTAAATAAATAAGAAAACGTGCCTGGATACCTCAAGCTAAATGAGTATTTGAACTGTCCCTTACTTTTGTTTATAATATTCTGTATCAGCCCTTCTCAAAATCTGCTTGGCTCTTTTTTCATTCTTATGACTATCAGAGGCTCACTGATCCTCTTACCTTGAAGTATTAACTAAGGGTTTTGATTTCTACATTGGAATGTTTAGATTAGCCAGTCAGTGCACAGAGAAAATTAATATTACTTCCACCTGCAGCCACTCATGTTAATTTATGTACATGCCACATGCATGCTGGATTCACAAGAGCACCTCTGGAATAGCTCTGGATTTTTCAGGAGGCCTCTTTTCAAACATATCCAATTACATTTGGTCTCTGTGGTTTCTTGGTTGGGCAGACCAGTATAGTGCCAATATATACTTCAGCTATGTACACATTGGAAATACGTACACAGAACAAACTCAGGACATAAAAAGGATAGATTTTTCTGTGAGTTCACTCATGACTGGCGTTTGATAACAGGACCTTTCTCCTGATTTGTGATTATTTTATTCCAGTTTCTTTGTTGTCAACTCTCATGATTTTATCCTGAATTCCATATTATTTGGCAAGTTGACAAGAAGGTGTGAGTATCAACAGAGGGAAAATTATTTTTTGTAGTGACCCAGGCCTGAATAAAGACAGGGAGTAGCTGGGTCACTACAAAACGTAATTTTCCCTCTGGTGATATTCACCCCTTCTCGTCAACTGTTGGGAATGGGCCACATCTACCCTAATGAATTGGCCTCATTAGCACTGCCCCCCCACTTGGTAAGGCAACTCCCATCTTTTCATGTGTTGTATATTTATACCTGTTACTGTATTTTCCACTCCATGCATCCGATGAAGTGGGTTATAGCCCACAAAAGCTTATGCCCAAATACATTGGTTAGTCTCTAAGGTGCCACAAGGACTCCTCGTTGTTTTTGCTGATAGAGACTAACACGGCTACCCCTCTGAAAGTTAGAGGAGTGATTTGATTGATTTTGGTGGTTGACTCAGAATTGTTACATCCCCTTAAAAGGAAGTTTACATGTTGTTATGCTTTTCCTACCATAATCCAAAACGAGGGCTAGTCAAGTTCAAAGTTTTCCAGTGAGATGTGTGTGTATGTGTGTCTGTGTGGAGAGAGAGAGAGAGAGAGATGAAGTTACCAGTACATTTCAGGGTGGGTTTTTTGTTTTTTTGTTTTTGTTTTTTTGTTTTTTTTTTTAAAGATTCCCACCCCCATCCACCCTCACAGGTGTGGTTTTTGATTGTGTTAACTTTTTATTAAGGCAAAGCTACAATAAAATGTTAACACACTACACTGCACATAAAACTAATTACTTATGCAGGATCAGGTTAATATTCAAAGAACCTGGCTAAAGATTTTGTCTTGTTTTGTTTTAAACTCTTCCCCAGCTTTCTCCTTCCCCCTACCACACACAAAGGTATTCTTTACTCCCTTCTTCCATATATGATTTTATTTTATTCCCCCTTATCCCTTTTTGTTGTTTTATGTACCAGTCCATTTAAAAAAAAAAATTGTTGAGCAGATGATGAGTAGTAGGACAGTTTAACACTCTCATGTTGCGAGAAAAATGTATATCCCATAATTGCATAGGTGAAAAATGCAAAAGTGTTGCAAAAATTGATGTCGATACAAACTCCTCTTCCATGTAGAAGAAAATATACATCTTAGTCTATTCCTTACCCTTTTTTGTGGGATAACTGCATGTACAATAGGGCATATACTGGTATAAAAAATTAAACCCCTAATAGACTATACCAACAAAAGTTTGTAAGTGTAGAGCTGACCTATGCCTTTAAGTTATTGTGATGCATAGTTACAGTTGATCAAACACACAAAAACAAAACAAAAAAAAACCGAAACAGAAAAACTTCAGAGAAAGTTTTTCATTTTTTTCCCCTCAGAAAAATGTTTCAGCAGAAACCATATTTTATAGTTTGATGTGTCATGCTACATGTGCTCCAGAAATTAATTACTGCCAGGCTCAATGGGACAGATCTGAAGAATGGCTGTCTCTTCAAGAAATGATGCCTGGGACAGGAGTAGACGATGCTGTTTGCTCTGAGTCTGTACTAAATCAATGCCTTAGCATGGTGCCAGAGGGCACAGTGTACATGGAAATGTAGTCTCTCACATGAGCTGTAAAACTGACGTCCTAAGCATTTACGAAGGTTAAGAAATACCAAACCTCCTTTAGGAAAATTATCTTGGTGCAACACTTAGCACAGTATTAGATGTTTTCTTATCTTCTACAGTAGATGAAAAGCTAGATACATGTGATACTGCCAAATTCGTTTCTGTACGTTTTAAAATTTAATAACGGACTTCATTGGAACTGGAACAAGCTTGACTTGTATGAAAAGTTTTGCTGTTCACTATTAGCCAATAGACTTTCCTTGGAAAAAAATGTAGTATAGGACTAATGAGGCCCAGCCATAACTGGCCAGTGCACTTCCTGTGCTGGCTGTGTACTAAACCAAATGTACCTATATTTTCTCACAGTACAGTAGACTCTGCTCATTAGCAACCCCTCGGTTGCCAGCAAAAAGTTGCCATTATCCAGCAGTTGCCAATAAGCAGAAGGCAGGTTTGCGAGGCTGCCATCAGGTAACAATGCACTGGGATGGGCCGTCTCTGGCTGCAGGCCCACAAAAGCAGAGGGGAGGAGGGCTGCCGCCTGGATGCTGGGGCTTTCTACAGGGAGAGGGGACACTGGAGACCCAAGGAGCTGAATGTTGCCTCTCACTGTGCTCTCCTGGGGTTAGGGCTCAGCATGTCCCAGTGCTTCTTTCCCTGGCCGCACCCCCACAACAGGGCACAGACTACAGAGCACAGGGAGAGGTACCATGCAGCTCCAGAATCCAGGCTGCACTCCCCTCTTCCCATTACCACCCAGCCCACAGCCTCCCCTAGCAGCCCTTACCTCCTGTAGAGTCCCTATGCGCAGGAAGGTTTGTGGGGCTGCAGCCACAGAAGGCACATCCCAGCACTTCCTTTCCTGGCTGCAATGCCACAAACCTGCCTGTAGCTAGGGCCTTTCTTCCAAAAAGTGTGCTTAATAAGCAGGACACCCTTGTTAATGGCATTTGGATATTGTCATTAAAGTCAAAGGGATGGGATTGGTTCCCGGCAAATTGTTGCTATTATCCGGATGTTGTTAATATCCACGTTACTATTAATAGGAACAGGTATCAACATCATGCAACTCAAGTCTGTCAGTCCATCACAGAATTGCCAGATACCAGTTGATCACTCTGCCAGCAGACATCCTGGGCAAAATTTTCAAAGGCCCTCTGTTTTGTGTGTACACACAATACTAGAGTTTGGGGGCAGCTGACAAAGTGTTTACAAACACATTAAATACAGCCTGGCAGAGAATTCCACAATAGAATGTTCTGTCTCCTGTGTTCACAGGTCTCGTTCTTGAGACTGACACTTTCATTGTTCCAGTAGACCACAGTGGCAAAGGAGATCATGATCACAGACAGTGAAGCAGTCTCTCTGGTAGCTTGGACCAGATGAGTGGCATGTTTTGAAGACAAGTCTGAAATGACCAGAGTCCTTCCTCTCACCAGGTCACGATGGCCAGCATTTCCTCTACCCTCAGAATCTGCATCCTGCAGCATCAAACTAGGCCCTCTCCTTCTTCCTTTGTCTTATTCAACATGTACATGAAGACATAGGGGGAGCTGGTGAGAAAACAAACTGAGGTGCCAGAAACACGGGGAGCACCTAACTACATCTCCTTTGACTTCAGGCTGACAGATTCAACCTCAGCAAGTTAGTTCTCATCTGTGCTCCAGTCTCACCCAATAAGGCAGTTGACCACTATGCGAGAGGGCACCATAGCATAGGTTTCTGCACTAATTTTCTTGTTGAACAAGAGGGGGAAACAAAATGGAACCCAAGATGGTTATTTTCAGGAAGGAAGAGCTATTGCCCCAACTACCCTCCATAAACCCTCAGCAAGAAAGGAACTGTGCCGCCCAAGAGCAGCTTTATTCACTCCTACTGAGCTCTGTAGGCGAATCAACCCATCACTCCCATAATAAGCTGCTGTAACTGAAATCAAGTTGGAGTCTCCCCTTTGTTTAAATGACAGAGGGATCCTAACAGGGCATATTCTCTGAAGAACTCTCCTTTGGAATTATCTCCTCTCTCAGCTTCAAAGTCCTGAATTTGTCGACCTCCTGGCCACATGGGCATCTGGAGAAGGGGGTGTAGTGACAGCCATTAAGGTAGGGCAAGCAGTAGTTTAGCTTTGACTTTTGTCATCTAGGTAGTAACTATTGGTTTTGGGAGCAGGAATAGTCTGCTGATTTTGTTTCAAAATTATTTCATAAATATGGCTAGAAGAGGCTTTGAACTCCAGCGTGACACATTTAATACTGTGTATAAATCAGAATAAACATAAATAAAATAAAAAATATTAAAATGAGCTTTGAAATGAGCTGGTCCCTAAACTAAAATAGTAATTGAAATAAAAAAAAATAAGATTTCTTGATGGCTGGTCATGCTTTTATGGAGCACAAAGAGGTGAAATATTACAGCCCCTCAGTTTTCTTCTGAATTTCTTATTCTTTTATGGGAAACAGCAGGAAGTCACTGATGGAGATTTTTTTCTCTGAGCATAAATCAACTTTGTTTTATTTCCCTATTGCGTCTTCAATGGCAGAGATTAACAAAAAGAAGAGGTGGTTTCCTGCATTTTCAAGCCCTTTATGGTCAGGATTATGGAAAGGGATGTGAGGGGGGGCACGGCTGATGCAGACTGTCTAGACTAATTATATTTTTCTTTTTTGGTGTGTTATTGTTGCCATGTGTTTGCTATTGTTTAGGGGTGGGGGAGTGCGTGTACTGAAATATGTCTGTGTCCCTTATAAAAATCATGCATTTCCATAAAATAAATTACTTGGAAAATCCTATAATGTTCCAGATAAATTATTAACATTATTGAACGGTGCCTCTAAAGACTGAATTATTACCACATCTATGATTTATGATGATCAGAAGGGCACAATCTCTTAGAGGCTTTTCTACTTCAACTAAGGCACCAAACTTCAACTTTCATCCAAAGCAAAGTTACCAAGAAACATGAATTGCTTATAGGGATTCAGAGGAAGTTTTGACAAGGTGATTACAATCACAAGAGTGAAGTATTGTAAAGATTCAGTTTAAAATAAAAATGCACTAGACTGGGCTGATAATTTTGTTTCAAAATTATTTCATAAATATGGCTAGAAGAGGCTTTGAACTCCGGCGTGACACATTTAATACTGTGTATAAATCAGAATAAACATAAATAAAAATAAAAAATATTAAAATGAACTTTGGAGTCTATTTAAAAGGATCTACTTACAATACACAAAAGGCTTGGAAGGCTTCGATTTTTATTGGTAAATGTCAGTAAACGTCAATTTCACTGTATACAAAAACCAACAAGCTTATTTCCATCAATAATCATCAAAATTTACAGATAGGAAAAATAAGAAAAAACTGTTGCTTGAGAGCTTATTAGAGTTTGCTTTAAGGATATTTACTTTGTATAGTTTGACATGTGATGTTGACAATTTACATTTTAATTCTTATAAAGCTTTAACTTTTTGAATCTCAAAGTCTACTGTCATTAAATAATTGCCTGACCACCCATTGTCTGACTGTCCCATTTCCTGCAACTGTGAACATTTAAATCAATAATAAAAAAAATGAATACACATTATCCTTGAAAAATATTAAAAAAAAAATAATCTAATTCTGCCAAGTCTAAATGTACAATAATTCTGTAGTACAAAAAAATCCTGTCCCCTCCCCCACTCTACTTTTTCCAGTGGAAGAACACCTAGCCACTTGTAGCCAATAGATACAATCAACTTCTACAGAACCAGCAACGCAGGTTAGAATCCCTTCCTTAAATCGTCAGGATTGGCTTGGGGAGCAGGGTGACACACCGATGTCTCAGATGATGAAATGCAGGTCAACTTTTTCCACTTCCTAGAAAATGGTCATCCTGGAGGCAAGTGTCTTAGTTTCAAAGCAGCACTCCAGTAAAATACTCTTTTTCCTTGCCATCTGATGACTGGCAAATAGTGTGATGTTGGCAGACACCTGATAGGTACTGCTCTTGGACATATAAATTAGATGTCACCACTTATCAGTTAAAAACAGCCATTTACTGACAAAAAATTGCACTAGGAAAAAAATAATCAAGTAAATACAAATACACAGCAAATATTTGGTAGCCTCAACACAAGTTTCACAGATACAGGTTAGAATATATAATCCCAAGTACTTTATATACACCGGGGAGGAGGGGGATGGAGGAAATCAGATGACCATGACCTAGACCAGCGGTTCTCAACCTTTTTCTTTCTGAGCCCCAACCCCTCCAACAACCTATAAAAACTCCACATCCCACCTGTGCTCCAACTGGTTTTCTGTATATGAAAGCCAGGGCCAGCATTAGGGGGTAGCAAGCAGGGCAATTGCCTGGGGCCCCCCCATGCCACAGGGGCCCCCACGAAGCTAAATTGTTCAGATTTCGGCTTCAGCCCCAGATGGCAGGGCTCAGGGCCCCAGGCTTCAGCCCCATTCAGTGATGCTTTGGCTTTCTTCCGTAGGCCCCCTATGCTGACAATGCTTGGAGGACCAACCCCCTGAAATCTGCTCACAGCCCACCAGGGGGCCCCAGACCCCTGGTTGAGAACCACTGACCTAGACTATATGAGAGAGTTACACTGGCTTAATTAATTTTAAACCAATATAGTTAAACTGGTGACAAGATATTTCTCTTTAC
Source organism: Terrapene triunguis (assembly GCF_002925995.2). Classification (NCBI taxonomy): domain Eukaryota; kingdom Metazoa; phylum Chordata; order Testudines; family Emydidae; genus Terrapene; species Terrapene triunguis. The sequence goes on along the minus strand of NW_020664404.1, from coordinate 21,428,750 downwards.
CCTAATTTGTTATCAGTTTAAAATAAACTGAAGTAAGACACCTAGTGTCCACACAGGTGTTTACACTACATAAATTGTTTTTAAACTGATTTAGTCAAAGAAAAAGTTGCACTGATTTATGTACACAAGGCCCATTTCTGTTCTCTCCCTGTTCTGCAGACACCACCTAATTCCTCTGATATATTCCTAGGAGTCTTTATATTTGAACCACTTTCCCCAGACATTGAGTGTATCAGTTTAATCAAGGAAGCAAGGGTTGCCATTCTGAACTTTTGAACAAAGTCATTTAAAAGAATTCTATATCTAGGAAGATCTCAAATGGATTGAAGTCCCCCTGTTCTTGTGAACATCAGGAAATATAATCCCTCCCCTTAATAACACTGAGGTGCAACTAATGTTGCTCTCAGTTAAAAAAGTGCTGTTTTGTGGGAGAAATTCCTGAAACCACAGAATACAGAGCATGGTTGGGACAGCATGGCATCGAATTGAATAGAATAACCTCTTTGTATAAATTTTGGAAACCTATTTGTCCAGTGTAGTTCCATTCCTTGCCACCAAAAAAATAACACATGTTCCCAAAAGGAATTAGACAAAGAGTATGTTTCAGTTTGAAACTCCCATAAGTTATGTTTTGCTGAAGATCCTGAGCTTGATATCACAGTCAAGTAAGACCCATTTGTGGAACCTGAAGTTCCCTGTTCTCAGCTGAAGAGAGAGTTCTGACTTCTGAACCTCTAGCAGTCCGTATGCTGACAAAATTGTCACTGGTTTAACCAGTAAAAAGGCAGCGTGTTTCCTTGACAATGGTTGATACAAACTCAAAACACAGTGGATCTGAAAGCCTTGAATTTTAGAAACATTTTTTAGTTGTTTTTTTCCTGCCCAAGAAGAGTGACCTCAAAAGGCAAATCATCAACTTCCATTGAGATCTTGAGATAACCTATAACTCTTTAGTCATGCAGCCCATAGCTGAGGCATCATAAGAAGCCTTGAGGGAATTCTTAATTAAAATCTGCCTTTCTACAAGGACATCTTGGGTTTCTTTCTTAAATTTCGAGATGATGATCTATTGGGGTTGCCAACTTGTCCTGCTGGATATAACCATCAGGCCAAGACAGCCTGATAATCAGCCATTCACTTGCAGTATATCACTGAGGAATGAGCCCTACCATCACAGAGTTGCAATTTCTTTGTGTCTTTATAATAAGGAGCACATTCATGTGTCCTGTCTGCCCCAGCTTTACCACCTGCAGCTACTACCAAAGAATTCGAAGCAGAATGCTAGCAGAAATATCTGAATCCAGGCATTCAAGTATGACAGTTTTTCAGCTTTCTGGAAGTTGCTGGAATAGATACCAGAGTCGACCAAAAGTCCTTGGCTAGCTCAATTGGTTCCTTATCGATTAGTACATCTATTGTGCCTGGTAATTGTAGTTCTGAAGTATTAGACACTGAGGTTTTCGCCTTGGACAGCTGTCCATTCTAAATCTAAGGCTGTAGCCATGTGGGTTAGCAAATTTGGAAAATTCTCAAGATCCCAAAAACTGGTGATAAAAGTAGCAGCAATAGAGAAGATATTCTCAGGAGAGAATCGGGACTGACTTCCAGATGGACTCTGGGGGATGGGCTCTTCTTCCAAGTCCTCTTCTATGAATTTTAAGCATTAAAACAGAAAGGCAAATTACAGTTTTTCGTGGTGTTTTACAAGAGGCAAGAGACTTCTCCCAGCCTCCTACCCCCAGAGGACCTTTTGCTATCTCTTCTTATGCTGGAAGTGGGGGGTTCTGGTGCAGAGGAGGCAGCACAGCAGTTTCTGCCAGAAATTCCTCCTACACAGGCAATCTCCAGAAACTTTAGATTCACTTGATGCTGCTTATACAACACAAACTGAACTTGTAGGACCAGAGAATCCAGCCGTTATTTTTTAATTTTCAATTAAGATTAGATTCTGGAGCATAAAATGGCTCTCAGGTATGCCCCCAATTCCAGCCCTGTGATATTCAGTCCTTCCCACCACCCCTTTCTAGGTTTTCTTCTACCTGTTTTTATGTATCCTGAGTACACAATTGTATTGCTTGTTTTTGTTCTCTACTGATAATTGGCTTATCTTCAACATTCTTTAAGGTTTTGTATACATCTTGAGCACTTCTGTTTTGATCAACAGACATTTAGTCAAGATCAACACAATATATGGTGTCTAACAGACTGAAGCCGCCTGTACTTGTTCCACTAAATGCTTTATTTGCAATTTTGCCAATAGCTCATGGGCTATTGTAACACAATCACTACTGGGAAGAAAAAAGGAGAAAATCAGAAATTTCCCTAAAACAATTCAAAATGAAAACAGAAACCATTAAAACAAACCAATATTGGTATTGGTGGTAAAACTGTATAAGCTTTCTAAATAGACAACCAAAGACAACTACAAGCACAGTACATTTTAAGGAAATGAAAGAGCCAATTTTAAATAGTTTCCAGTTTATATGTTTATATGCCAAGACCTGTAGTTATCCTTCCATTTCATGCATGCTTTATTATTGTGAAGTCTATGTGTTGTTTCAATGATACTCTGCTTTTTCTCAGTTAAGTCAACCATGTAAAAGAATAAAAATATCAATTTGCATACCATCTCTAAACCAAATGATCTCAAAGAATTTTTCAAAAATAATTAAGAACTACACCACTCTTTGAGGTCTGAGCACCCCTAATTAGCATGAGATGATGAGTGAATAAATGACTTGCCAAGGGTTGGTCTCCCAACTACTAGTCCTCTATCCTAACTTCTAGATCATGTCCCAGCCCATCAAACATTTTTGTTCCTTTTTCTTGTATTTTTCAGTGGCATCAATTACTTCAAAAATACTATCAACAGTACTATAATGTTACTAAGAATCAAACCAGGATTTCATTTAAGACTGAATTATCAGATATACCAAGAGTACAGAAAGAAGCAAATGACAACACATTTTTGTCCATGTAATTCAACCATAATGCACTGCTATAATAAATATTTTAAAATTCCGGGACTTCATAAAGAAGTGTTTTATGTACAGTGTCAGCGCTTCTTCCCTTTAGGGTGTAAAATGTGGACTGCCTCTGTATATTTCACTTTCATATTGCATGCCATCAGATGGCAATCAGCTTTCATTGAGATCTTAAGATAACCTAAAACTCTTTAGTCATGCAGCCCATATCGGAGGCATCGTAAGAAGCCTTGAGGGAATTCTTAATTAAAATCTGCCTTTCTTCAAGGACATCTTGGGCTAGTGTTGCCAATTAAATTGTTTCCTAGTTTATTGTAGAAAAGTCCAAGAAAATGTTTAGCTGCTATTGCTTACTTTTCATGTGCACTGATGGAATAACCCAAAGTCCAAAATATCCCCAGAAGTTTGATACTGGCAGATTATCAAGGCATCATGCTGTCCAAAAACAATGAATTTATTATAGGTTAGGAATTTTATGCATGCCTGATATCTAAAAACAACTTCATACAAAAAATGCTTAAAATTCCCATAGCAAAAACTCAACATTTATGTTTTTTTATTGGTACATACTCTACTGATTTTAAGAGGATCACTGTCAATTTAAACATCGCTCTTCTGTCTGCATTTTTAACCTACTGTTATTACAAGTAATACCTAACATTACTTGAACTGGAAAAAAATATTCTATTCACCTTGTGTTTGATAATTCTCTATATTGTCACATCCTCATTGTTTATATATGTCTACCACACAGAGGAAAAATATTCATTTATGTTTTTTAAAAAACAAAAAACAGGATAACCCTGTGATTATGACAAACCAAAAATTGTCAGATGGAATATTGGAAATTACAGTAAATAAATCATTTCCCATATTTCTTCTAGATTCATGCTTTGAACATGTTCTAGAAGACAGAAGCCACGGTCCAAATCCAGCCCCTTTAGTCACATGAATCAATGGCTCTACTTGCATGAATAAGTTGGGCAGGAGTTGGCTTTAACAGCAAGGGATCGCAATTAGACACATAAAAAGTGAGTCATCTAATTTACATACGGCTAGGGTTACCATCTAGACTAAAACTTCCATTGTAGACTGTAGAATACGTCCATACATTTCTCCAAGAAAAATAGTTATGTTTTTATGAACTGCTACAATAAAAAGGTTAAGCTTCAGTGTAGCTCATTAGATTACTTTTGAGAGTATCTAACATGAGACAATTTTATATGATCAAACAGCTGGCCTTACTGATTGGCTATATTCTCTGAAATAACTCAGTGGGCATCAAATTTTGCCTTCTATCAGAATCATCATCTTGCACCAGAATAATGCAAATCTATAAAGAGCCTAGTAGGATTTTCCTATAACAATCCCCAAAAGATCAGTTTTTCCTCACTGGATTTCATTGAGATAGAGTTGGAAGTACCTATTCCTTCTTGACATATGAAAAAAAGATTATTTTTAACTCACACTATAATTAACATGGGTTTTTTGTTTGTTTGTTTGTTTGTTTGTTTGATTGGCTTTCAGGGGTTTCTGTTTGTTTCGGGGGGGGGGGAGGGGGGTTGTTTTTTTATAATTCCCTTTCCTGTCACCAGTTGGACTGTGCTGAAGAGGCTGAAACCAATATTATTTGTGATAAGTTCAGTTTTTTAAATGTTCCCTGCCTCTGAACAAAACTCAGTAAGACAGCCAATATGCCCTGAATTTCTATTCACGTTACTGATAAAGCCTGTTTACGGTGTTGTTGCACAGTAACAATGAACTAGAAAACATTAGCCACAGCATTGAAAGGTTTAGACTGATGCATTTATAAATCGCTAAAAGTTACATAGTAAAGAGCTACTGGTTCACAACAGTGGTTTACTTAATAGCACATTAGTCAGTATACTATTTCAAGGTACAACAAATATATCAGCTGGCACTGTGTTAGAGGTAAGTAGGCCTGTGATTACTCTATATGATTAACATTTCCACGTCCAGTATACAATTGGATCTGGATTGGATTTGATTATGGATTTGGATTTGAGATTTAAAACTTCTGATCATGACGTATCCCATGTATTACTCTGAGTTAATGGTTATCATCCACATACAGAGCAGCACAACAGTCATGAGCCTCTTTTCCACTCAGTTCACATACATCAATACCCTTGAAATTCCTTTACATCCTCCTCTGAAGCATCTGGCCCCGACCACTGTTGAATACCAAACTAAAGGGACCACTGATCTAACCTAATATGTCAAGTATGTATCATTTTGAAATCACATGAAAAGCCAAAGTGAACATTTTTCTGGGCAGTTTTTCAAAAGTATAAATATGAGATTAGTGACTAATATAGTGATTCAAGTTCCATTTTTTTTAGTTGAATGCAACGTGTGCATTTGGCTTCATACAAATTGATGGTAGTCAGAGGAGCTGAATTTCAGGCCTGATCAGTAGCCAGCCTGTACTTTCAGAATTCCCTCTCTGCATAAATAATTTTAAACATGTACTTGAGTCTCTTTTGTCCAGCATTTTCCTGTGGATTCAGTGATGGCTTAATTTGTACAAAGACACTCTAGCTGGAATACAGGTACAGTCAGCAACTGTGCAGCTGCATTGGTTCTAGAAAATGTGTACATGCTAATGGAGGCAGGACTCAGATATACCGCCATTTCATGAAGTCTGCTCAGAGTAAGTTTGAAGGATGCTGGGGTAAAACATGCCCAAGCCCTGCCTACATCAGCACTTACTGCCAGGACAAATGCATCATTGCTGGAATACAGGTAAACATTTTTCTAGTGCAAGGGCACCCTACAAAATCCTGGGCTTATGTTTGGGCCCTTTAGGAATTACTGTGTTCTGTCTAAAACTGGAGGCCATAAGGGAGCATGTTTTGTTCCCTTTATTTGGAATGTTAATGAACCCAACATAACCCTTGTAAAATGCACTCAGGGGCCCTGGTAATAAAACAGGAGACATGGTCCCTGCTACAAGGAGCTTACAGTCCACACAGAAAATACAATTTAGATACAGGAAGCACTGGATGATCAGAAGATAAAACATATCACGGAGCAGCTCAGGGTATTTAACTTTGCTCTTTTTAATAAGGAAATAAAAATCTTTCTTACTGTGGCAGATTAATGCCGATAGGCTTCCTAAGTATGTGAGAGTAAGGAGAAGCCAAATTCTGTTCCACCAAGATAGGGAGTGTGTTCCAGTCACAAAGAGCAGCACGGATTAAGTCACACAGACAAGAAGGGGGGAAAGGATACAAAAAAGGCACTAGTCATCCAGTTTCAGCTACTTTGTATGCTGGCCCACGGTTGTTTAGTGATAGGCTAAAATAATAATTATAAAAATAATATAGCTTATCTATATAAAAAGGAAATAAAACAATATATCATTAATCTGCCACAGTAAGAAACAGTTTTATTTCCTTATTAAAAAGCAAGACATGTTAAGCTGCTGTGATACATTTTATCTTCTGGCCATTCATTGCTTTGCGTGTCTCCATTGTGTTTTTTGTATTGACTAAGCTCCTTGTGGCAGGGACTATGCTTCCTATTTTATTGCATACATTATAATACACCCATTGCTATGGATATGTACAAACACACACATACCCCCACCCACCCATCCTGCACACCCATTACCCAGCATACTAAGAGGCTGAAACTGGATGTCTAGCTCTCTTTGTAACCTCCTACCACTCTCATCTTTGTTCCTTAATCCATACTCCTATATAGAGAGATTATATAGTAATATGAGAAAAAAAAGCCATCAAGAAACAATCTGCACCCGGCTGCATTTTTACTTTTGTGAAGAACCAAGGCATTATGATCAAGACCTTGCGTATTTTACACTTTTTGCCTTCAATTAAGTAGCAAGGGTTGCCAAGTTATATGGCAAAGTGACACTACATTGAGTGGCAATTTGGGAATTATACAGCAAAGTTTACCAACTACAAAATCACTTGAGGACTTACAATTTTATTAATATACTAAAAAAAGCACCATAAATGAGAATATATAACTAAGGCCTGCTATTTATTCAGAGAGTAGTAAAGAAATACTATTCCTGCACTGCTCCACAGGAAGGAATCTTCTTCGCTCTCTGTGGGCAGCTGAGAGAGCAGGGACAGGCAGTGCCATAAGGAGCAGAGGGGTTGAAGCAAAGAGGAGCTTTTAGAAGAGGAAACTGCTATCTGGGGCTCCACTCCTGTGGGACTTCACCTCTGCACAATCGACACCTGCCCCTTCTGAGCAACTCCTATGTAGCACAACTCCTATCTAAATAAATAGATCCATCTGCTCACCTATAAAGCTGACAAAGGCAGCACCTATATAGGGCCACGTCTACACTACCAGCTAAATTATCACTGCTGAGATCGATGCAGCAGTGTCAATTTAGCGGGTCTGGTGAAGACACGTTAAGTCGATGGGAGAGCGCTCTCCCATCAATGTCTGTACTTCACTTCCCCGAGAGGCGGAAGCTATGTCGACGGGACAGCATCTCCCGTCAGCATAGTGCGGTGTAGACACCGCTTTAAGTTGACCTAAGTTATGTTGACTTCAGTTACATAATCTACGTAACTGAACTAGCGTAACTTAGATCAACTTATAGCATTAGTTTAGACGAGCCCTAGGTACTCACATGGCCTTCACCGTCATAATATCTGAGCATATTACAAGCACAACGGGATCCTGGTCTATGACTAAGGTTCCTACATCTGATGGTAATAAATCTCTCTCTCTCTCACACACACGGGAAGAAAGAGCTAGATTAGTTTGCAGGTTTTTGTTTACAAGAGAGCATTTATGTAAAGAAATAAGCTTTGCATTTAGTTCTGAAAGTGGCGAGATCAATAGTTTATTCCTCTTCCTGGAGTGAGTATCCAAGTCTACATCCAGCTCCCATAAAAGTTCTGCGTCTCACACTTCACAAGCCTCTCCATCACTGTTCAACAGTTCAAATGGAAAACAGTTGTCATGGGAGCTCTTGGTCACGGAGGGAGAGATGATTTCAGAAGTACCTAGAGCAAATCCCACAGAGGCTTTTGATTATCAGGACAAACCTTGAACTGGACTCTGCCATCAAATGGGGAGCCAGTACAGAAAAACAAGGTACCAGGGTGAAGTCTTCATGCTGACCTGTGGCATTTTCTACCAGCTGCAGCTTTGACAGGGCGGTGTGGCTTCCTAGATCTAGTGAATTGCAATAATTAAGCCTGGACGTTACAAATTCATAGATCACGGTGGCCAAGTCTGTGTCTGATAGAATGAGGCGCGTTATTCTGGCCAGTCATAAATGGAACTACCTGGGCATCCAATAGCATTCTAAAGTCCAAAAGAAATCCAAGGCGCAGACTAAATCTAAATGCCCTTGATACTGGACATTCTAGAGGCAACAATGTATTCAAAGTTCTCCCGATCCTCTTACAACTGTCCTCTAAGTGTTGCCTGTGATCGGCTTTAGCCAGCTGTTATTCATTCAGATGCTGAGCTTGGCTACACATATAAAAAGCTGGTGATGGCACTGCCTATATTTAACTGTGTTTTCTGCGAATGGCTGGCACTTGTGCCCATATTGGCTCGCCAGTTCTCCAAATGAGTTCATACAAATGTGGAATAATCTGGGGAAGAGAGGTCTGGACCTTTCAGGACTCCACAGATGAGAGTTTTAGAGGCTTGGTCCAGAAGGAATGATATGCAAAGGCAGGCCCAGCACGGTAAATATGAATATTTTTTGACATATATGGGCAGGAGGTTGTTATCCACCAGAAAAAGTGACATCTCTGCACCATGCCCTGGCCAGATGCCAATATCCTGGAATCCTCTCATTCAAGCAACTGACAGGTGGCATTACAGAATTGTTTGTTTTTTTGCCAGCAACAAAACTGCCACGCTTTAAAAAAAAAAAAAAAAAAAAAAGAGGTCAGACACTGAGCAGTAGTTTTGTAGGTTTTCATTAGGCTGTCAATTAATCGCAGTTAACTCACACGATTAACTCAAAAAATTTAATCGCAATTTAAAAAGCTAATCGCGATTAATCGCACTGTTATACAATAGAATACCAATAGAAATTTATTAAATATTTGTGGATGTTTTTCTACATTTTCAAGTATATTGATTTCTACTATAGCACAGAATACAAAGTGTACCGTGCTCACTTTATTTTTGATTACCAATATTTGCACTGTAAAAATGATAAACAAAAATAGTTTTTTTCAAGTCACCTCATACAAGTACTGTAGTGCAATCTCTTTATCATGAAAGTGTAATTTACAAATGTAGATTATTTTGGTTACATAACTGCATTCAAAAACAAAATGTAAAACTTTAGAGCCTACAAGTCCACTCAGTCCTACTTCTTGTTCAGGCAATTGCTAAAACAAACAAGTTTGTTTACATTTACAGGAGATACTGCTGCCTGCTTCTTATATTCACGTTACCATAAAGTGAGAACAGGCGTTAGCATGGGAGTTATGTAACCGGCATTGCAGGGTATTTATGTCCCAGATATGCTAAACATTCGTATGCCCCTTCATGCTTCGGCCACCATTCCAGAGGACATGATTCCATGCTGATGATGAGCATTAAAAAAATAATGCATTAATTAAATTTGTAACTGAACTCCTTGGGGGAGAACTGTATGTCTCCTATTCTGTTTTACCTGCATTCTGCCATATATTTCATGTTATAGCAGTCTCAGATGATGATCCAGCACATTTGTTTTAAGAACGCTTTCACAGCAGATTTGACAAAACTCAAAGAAGGTACCAATGTGAGATTTCTAAAAATAGCTACAGCACTCAACCCAAGATTTAAGAATCTGAAGTGCCGTCCAAAATCTGAGAGGGACGAGGTGTGGAGAATGCTTTCAGATGTCTTAAAAGAGCAACGATCAAATGTGGAAACTACAGAACCCAAACCACCAAAAAAGAAAATTAATCTTCCGCTGGTGGCATCTGACTCAGATGATGAAAATGAACATGCATCGGTCCATTCTGCTGTGGATCGTTATCGAGCAGAACGCGTCATCAGCATGGACCCATGTCTTCTGGAATGGTGGCTGAAGCATGAAGGGACATATGAATCTTTAGCATATCTGGCACGTAAAGGTCTTGTGATGCCAGCTACAACAGTGCCATGTGAACGCCTGTTCTCACTTTCAGGTGACATTGTAAACAAGAAGCGGGCAGCATTGTCTCCTGCAAATTGTAACCAAACTTGTTTGTCTGAGCGTTTGGCTGAAGTAGGACTGAGTGGACTTGTAGGCTCTCAAGTTATACATTGTTTTATTTTTGAATGCAGGTATTTTTGGACATAATTCTATATTTGTAAGTTCAACTTTCATAATAAAGAGATTGCACTACAATACTTGTATTAGGTGAACTGAAAAATATTATTTCTTTTGTTTTTTACAGTGCAAATATTTGTAATCAAAAATAAATATAAAGTGAGCACTGTACACTTTGTCTTCTGTGTTGTAATTGAAATCTACATATTTTAAAATGTAGAAAACATCCAAAAATATTTAAATAAATGTTATTCTATTATTAACAGCACGATTAATTGCGATTAATTTTTTTAATCGCTTGATAGCCCTAGTTTTTAGCATTGGCCTATTGCATAATTGAGTATTGGTGGTAGGCTCCCCTCATCGAAGCAGGAATGTGTGTATGTTGAGGATAAGGAGGTGATATGAAGTTATTTTATACATTTCATCTTATTGGTGTCATGCTATCCTAACATGCAGATAAAGAGGGTGTGGTTGGGTGTGTTTTAAGTTTGTGAATCCTAGAAGTTTGATTGATTTATTTATTTTAAAGGAAGAAATGTTTGTAAATGTATCCAGAAGTAATGAGCAGGCTATTACAGATCACAGAGATTTTGGTATCTATATCTGTTGCAGTTTTACTTTTTATTATTGTTCTAACTAGTTGTTTCCACTAGCCCCCTGGGATAAGGTTTGGCCTATTTTTTGAGAGTAGCTTGAAGATTAGGAGGTGGGAACAGATGGTTCTAGTCAAATTCCTTTAAATCAGTTCCAAAGTGTAACATTTTCACATATTCCCCATGCTTACCACCCATCTAAAAAAACAAAACAAGGGGGAAAAAGTTTAAATCAGAAGGTGACAGGAGGAAAAAAGATGAAACAGACTAATTTATTCAGTCTGGCTTTTGTACTTTTCTTCAGGAGTTTCAGTGTTTCACTACTATTAAATCTACTACAATATTGTACTGTTATTACATTTACCAGTGCGACGTGACAAATACTTGAAACCTTTAGCATTATTAATAAGCAGGAAAAGCTTTGATGGGATTCCAAGTAATTCATCCATGCCATAACAAAGCAATTGAATGTATTATAAGATCATTCTACATGCATACGGTGTAATAACTAAGAGGAAAAAGAAGAATTTAGTAAATAACTGAGCTCTTTTTACTACTATAAGTACTGTATAATAGCCTTCCTTACACTTCTAGAAAAAATAGAAAGCAACCCAACTGTAAAAGTAACAGACAACATGTTACTATGAAAATAGCATTGAAATAAGGATCTAAGTTTCACTGTATGGTAACTTTTTTCTCCTTATTGTAAGAAAAAAATCTTAAAAAACACAAGATTAAAATTTCAGTTACGTTTAGACATTATGGAAAATATAGTTATTAGAACCCTGCAGGGAAACTTCTATGTTACAATAAGTGACCTGTCATAAAATTATAGTCAGTGGCATAAAAAAAAATGTATATTGTTATCCCTTCTTGAATCACAATATGAGACTGTCTGTGCAGCATGATAAATTACATATTGACTTTATTCTTCATGATTTTAGCAAATGTAAAACAAAAGTTTTATACAGTATCTTCAGTGCTTTTTATTTTAAATATTAAATTTACAGACAGCTGCATTTACTAATACTGTTTCCATTACTAACATATTCAGTGTGGCCATATCAGGCTAGTCTGTTACCAGAATAAAAATCTACTTTAAATGAACCATTGCAAATGTATTTATTTATAGTATACTACTATAAATAGTCATCTTATCAGTATTTCATTTCAGAATGCATCCAGCTGTATTTACATGGACAATCATTAAACGCTCTTACAAAAAGGAATTTCTTAACTACAGTTTTACAGCATAGTAATGAAACATGAAATCTTAATAATAAATTATGAAGTTAACAGTCAAATAGAGAACTAAAAGTGTATCCACTCTGATTTCTATTTGAGAATCTTTAAACTGATTTGTACAAGACTGTCATTATTAGGTTGAAAGTTAAAGAAAGTATAAAGATCAAGGATCAACAGCAGCAATACTTTATTGTTCAGAATGAAAGTTTATAGTTCAATAAGAAGCCTTTTGAAAAGGTTAGCCTTACTCATCAGTTAGTATTCCAGAATGAGAGATTTACATTACTGTTTGTGTTGCAACAAATACAAGAAGCTTCATTAAAACATTTATATTAAGTATACATTCCCACTTACAAAATATAGCTGAAGCAAATTGTATCTTAACAGCATATTATTGCAGTTATGACTAGAGGTCATAACCATGACTTCTGTGCCTGACCATAGTGACACGCCTTCCACAGAAATATATGAAGACATGATCCATTCCCAGAAGAGTTCACAATCTATTCCTACTCTATAGCAAATACAATATATTAAGTTTAATTTAATTATTATTAATAATAAAGCAGAGTTTGATAACATCTACATGAAGATCTGTCAACAAATTATCATCCTTTTGGGATATTCTCTTTTTACAATTTTAGTATATATTTAATAAAAGCCACTTCAAAAATTAGGAAATACTTTGTAAGGGTAATTAAATGTCACTGTATTATACTTAAAATATGAAATAATTAGTTCCTCTTATAAAACATAACCCAAACACTCATACAAAATGCATACATTTTCTATTTTATGTGGGATGTGAAAGGATGAACCTGCGAGATTTTTTTTTGTTTAAATATCAAACAACAAGCCATAAATCAAAAATTAGGGCTACATTTTAATTAAGGAGCAACTGTTTGTTTGTATTCAAAAGTAAACACATTTTCTGTCTATTTTTACCACCACCTTTAAGACTTCAGAACTGTTTTCACTTGCTGGTGTTGGAAAGTCATGTTTCATTGTGTTAATGCAATTTGTGAATGTGTTAACATCTTACAGTAAATATCCACATGTAACATGTCATTAAGAAAGATACCTCTCCTATAAAAAAAAGTTAACATTTGCGTACAGAAGCAGAATCAACTTTAATCTACACTTGTTGACAGAAAGGATAATGTGTAGCAAATAATCTTGTTTTATCCCTGTTGCATATTCTAGGACTAAGGATTTCAAGTTTTATATGAAAACCATGACCTACGAGAATCAATGAAAATGCTGCCCTTTTGAACAATGGGTAGGTTTTCACATTAGATACCATTACATTTACTTTCAAGCATTAAATTGCAATAATATTGCCATTCTTAGATTACTAAGACTTTACTGACAGTATCGTAAATTTATATTGATCAGTTCAATATCATCATCATGAAGTTCTGAGTTCAGCATTACTGGGTACTAAATATCAGATTTCCCATGATTTACTTTACACTGAACCACTGAAGAGAAAGTGCAAGTCATTTGCTTTGATTTATTTAGCATAAATAAAGAATACCCTATACTAATATTTATAAGGGAATTTTACCTTAATATTTTGACCACTAATGTAAGGCAATGAATTACAAGCAATAAAATACTTACACAATTTAAACAGAGTTTAAAAGTATGTGTTCCTTTGGAATGCTAAAACTTCTTTGGTAGTTTTAGCTGACCTATCTCATGGTCTTTTAAATCTTAATTAGGATCTGATATTTAGAATTCAACTTTTAAAGTATATATCCAATTAACATAAGGTATTTTTAAAACCTTTAATAATAAAAAAGTTACAACTAAAAACAGAGGAAGCAGTCAATGGAACTTGTAATATTACTGACTATAGGTTGTGAAACACAGAACTGTGCATCTGATTGTGTTACCAGCATAAAAGTGCATGTCATGAAACAAAGACGTGTACATGATATCTCATCTTAAATCTAACATAGTATTATAAACATTAAAGACCTGGTCCAAAGTCATTTTTAGTGACTTCAATAGGCTTTGGATCTGACCCTTATACAAGAAAGTCAGTCCTTATTATCTCTCATTAGAATTACTACAACCAGACTCAGGAAAACCAAGTATTTTTTTTTTAAATAAAAGAGGATATTTACAGTATATCTAAATAGAATACTTTTAATCTGCTATTTCCAGAAGATACAGTTCCTAACTAAATTAAGTTATAACTTTTGAAATCCACAGACAATTTTATATTGTTCTATCTCAGATAAAATGTATGTGATGACTGCTACAGTAAATCACATTTAAAATATGGAAGGTAAGATTTAGAGCAGATAGAAAATAAATCATAATTTTCCTCAGTCATTGCACAAAACCTTTTTTTGAATGGATTAGAATTTAAGGTAGCTGAATAGTGACAAATTACAGAAGAGATATTATTATTTTACTAGCACCACTCTCAGGTAGGTTGAAAATATGTAATATTTTCAGGAACGCTTACTAGGGCTCTCCAATTAAAGTTTACTACCCAGTTAATTATTCACTTATGTATGTTAATTACGAGGCATAGGCAATGTAATTATTTACAGGGGATTCAATTTGCCACAGTGAACTTTTAGAGGTACACATCAAGGGAAAACAAAATATTGCACCACAGTATAAAATTGGGAAAGCCCCTCAAACTCATTTGTCCCATACAAAAAACAACAAAAACAAAAATATTAAGTAATAAAACTTGGAAGCAATAGTTTGAATTTTTAGCATCCTTTAATTTATTTTTATAATATGTTTTCTGGTTTATCCTTTGTTTTGATATTTTGCCAGTTAAATTGCATCACCAAGAGGCAACATCATGCAAGAATGCCTATTTAAAATGAAAATGCCACTACTTAATGTCACATAGTTGTAAGAAAAATGCAGCTCAGCAAACACATTGGCAGTGAAAATATTCACTCCAAAATATCGATTAAATACTTAATTAAAATATATGGAAACACAGGAGAATGCTGTCAGTCATTCTTACTGATAAAAATAGGGCCAGGAAGAAAATATAGTAGTGGTTCAATCCTGAAGTCTTTACTCTGGCTAAACTCTCTTTGAAGTCAATGGATATGGTCAGAGACATTTGATACAACTCCTCTTCTATGTCACAAGGATGTGAAACATAAGAAGGACAAAATGCAGGGAGATTTGGGGAGCATGGAGTTTCTCAGACAACAGCTGACTGAGCTGCATTAACAAATGATTTTTTTCAGTCAACTTATTACATAACATGTTCAAATCAAAGAGTATATCACAGTATACACACTGATAGATATTTTTCCGTTTCCAAGCCTAATTTTTCAATGGGAGCTGATGGCACTCAGTTGCTCATGGGATCTAATCCCTTACCATTTCATAAAGTATTTGACAATACTCCTATTGATTCCTTATCTCTTCCTGCATGCTGAATTTCATAGTGGTACAGTATACAATCACTGAAAACAATTATAAATGGTTCTTTTTAGATCTTAGGAATTTTATATTCAAATGATCTAGTAATTCTTGATTCAGACAGTTTTACTGATAAACATTACTCAAAAATTAAACTGTTTATGGATTGAAATAATTTGTAAATTAATTTGCATTTCAAACTTGTAAACATGGTTAAAAAACAATGTTCTACAAATATCAATTCAAGATCATTGCTATAGAATAAAAAAGACAATACAAAAGTTAACCCAAGTTCAAAGATCGTGGAAGGAATGAATAATTATATTTGTCTCATTTCTAAATTGTTTTTAACAATATGGGTAAGTCGTACAGCCTATGTCTACCTTTAATGTTTAAAAAAAGTAATGAAACTATAAAAATCACCATTGCAATATACCATTATAAGTTTGCAATTTTTGATATAAAACTTCCATATTTTAATTCTCACTTTCTAAAATATTATTAGAAAAGAAAAAATATGTAACTATTGCCTCTTCACTATTAGAACACTGTAATTACCCCTTATAAAATATTTGTGCTCTCAATACTGAACCTATGACATTTCATAATTACAGATTCCACAGTCTTGAATGTGTCCCATAGTGTGATAGTTTGGACTACAAAAATGGATGTTTTTCAGTAATCTTATTATCTCCTCGTAGTATTACAAATCTGCAACACCTTTTTTAATAGGTAAAATATTTTATTTCAACTATTCCATGTGCATTAAAAGTCTACAGAGACTCATTTTAAAAAGTTGTACTGTAATTCTTCCATTGATCAGGAAAATAAAAGGGGTGAATATATATGCTTCAAAAAGATACACAAACCATACATATCTGAGGGGGGGAAGTATAGTAAGGAGAAAAAATATGCGGATACTTAAAAAAAAAAAAAAAGTGCGATACAGAAGTAGTATTTCAGATTTTAGAAAATTAAATAATGCCTTTCAAGATAAAGTACTTGTTCAGAAAAATAGCACCAACCTCAATGGGTTTTTGCCTAAGTAGGGCCCTTCAGCATTTTACTCTGAAGATACAAAAGGTTGTCCGGTGAAATACCTTCAGAAAGAAATTTCTTAATGTATTTAATGTATCTTAAAAATTTCTTATTTTTTGTTCTATTAACTGATTTGTGAGTGTTCAGTGCATGCTTTTCTTACTCAGGTTTCCTTTTAGAGTGATTAGAACAGCATTGTTATGCTTTTTAGCATAAAAGCCATTAAAACAACATAGTATGTTTCTAAACACTATTGTTAATTTGGAATGTCCTCAGAAGTGTGTTTGAAAGCAAAAAACAGAAGATTTCTTTGTAAACCATGGCATGCTTAATGAATCGGATACTAAATATGGAAAGTTAAAAGAAAGAAATAGAATACTATCATTTTATTGCATGGCTAAAGTACTGTGTGCATGTAAGTCCATATACCATCCATGTTTTAGCAATGTTGACATAACATGAATTACATACAGTACATATGATACTGTAGCACTTTTATTAAAACTGTCAAAACACCTCATTTTATAAAAGCATTAAAAAAAAAGTCACACAGGGCCACTCATACTGTGTCACCAACAGCAGTTTAATCAAAGCTGAAACATCAACAGCCAGGATTATTAATTTTTGCACTGTTACATTACACAGTTGGAAACTACACTCCCTTCTAGTCTCACTTAGTTGTAACAGCTAGAGTGAGTTGCAACACACTTCAGAATGAAAATGCCTTTATTAGCTATGAGAAATTAAATTAAATTGGGGGGGAGGGTTAACTTGTCGAATGGGGTAGGGAGTCTTAGGATATCAAATTTAGGAAGAAAAACATGTGAGAAATAAGTTTCTGTCACAACAAAGACTTGCCAGATATTGCCTTTACTAAGTTGTTATATACACTTCTGAAAGCAATTTTGTAACAATGAGCTCTGTTTATGGAAACTAAACCATGTAGGGTACAGCAGGAAAATAAATGGTGTGCCATATGTTTACCCTGAACAGTAGTATTAATACAGTGTTATCGGAAATAAAGTCCTTTCTAGATTTGGTAGCACTAAGATTGTCCTGTGTTAATTTTCTCCAAACCTTGAAGTACAATGCAGCGATAATAATCTTGAAGCTAAAACACTCATATCTCAGATTGTTGTCTTATGATATAATTGTAAAAGTAAAGAAACAATTTTGGGCTGAAATTGACTGACAGGCTCCAAAATTTCCTCACTGTAGGTGAAAAATCCTGGCCCCATTGAAGTTAATTGCAAAACTACCGTGGATCTCAAAGTAGCGAGGATTTCATCCTCTGTTTTGAAGGCAATTCTACTAAAAACTCCAGATACAGACAAAATCTTGAATACATCAAATAGAATATTTGATTACTACACCCCTTGTACACCCATTAATTTTGCAGCTAGTGAATGCTAATTAAAACACAGCACCATTTTAATTAATTAACCACTTATCCTGAAGATGCATTTAATACTTGAACCCTTTTAATGGCAAATCTAATTTTGGGATTGGGGCATAACAGACTGCAGATCTGTTTCTAAAATATGCTTACATTTGAGCAAACCTTCCCAAAGAATGCTTGCCTGATTTGAGGACTGACATTTCCTCTCTCTAACTTGCTTAACTAAAAAATAGGCATGCAGGCCAAGTTCTAGAGTACCCCAAGGCAGCAGTTCATTACTTTCAGTTGCAACTTGTGAATACTTTTCTTTTTCTGTCATTTTATTTTGACATGCATATTATTTTAGCTGATTTCAGTCATGTTGCATGAGAGGACGACATACCTTAAAAGATTAAGTTTTCCCACCTGGGACTATTCCAGAATTCAGAACTTTATAGCATCTCATACCCTTCTTCATCCTCTATGCTCCTGCATTATCAATGGTAGCTTTCTTTCGTATTTTATGTTTAACTACAAGTTATACCGGGCTGCAGTTGACAGAAGTCAGCTTGCAATGTCACCATTCTTTCACTACAACTACAGGACTGGACTGCTCCATTGTCTATAACACTCTGCTGCCATCTATTTGACAGAAGAAATATGCCAGAAACACCATAACTATTTTCCTTCTCTTTCCATCAAATTTATCTTCCACTGAACCAGCTGTCAGAAGGAAAAGTACTAAGGGACATTTGCTTCCTTCCAAAGAAAATACAGAAACCTTTACAGAACTTGCATTTTTCCTCCCTCTAAATTTAAATGAATTTAAAACAGAATTTGGACTATTTAAAATAAAACAAATGTACATAATAAAAATCTTAAATTTGGAGTGCCTTTAAAAGTAAACTACCTTTTCCAATTGAGATCTTAGAGAATGTATACATAACTCATTTTCAATTTTAAAAACGTACATGGTAATGCTTTCAAAATTTGGGTTTCTAATTATGCTAGAATATTATGCATCTGCAATTATATAGATTTAATAAGGGCCCAGATTTTGACTTCAGTCATACTGATGAAAACCTGCTTCAATGCCACTGCAGTCAATGTAATTCTACTGCATCAGTTGTTACTCTACATTTACAACAACATAACTGAGTTCAGAATTCATCCCAGAATGTTAAAATACCAATAACGCACACAGATTAAGAACATGGTTTATCAGTCATCAAGATCATAAAGATAAGGACCACTTCATCCATCAAAGTATGTAGTCCTCTTTATATACTGTATTGCACAAGAGGGGAATTAAAGAAAAAAAGTCCTTTACTTGCATTTATAAAATATCTTGCAAAAAAAAAAAAAGAAGACAACAACTGTTGAATTTACAAATAACCGATGGACAATGTAGTCTATAATCTTTTCAGCTAGCTGATCGCAATACTTACACAATACTTACGCTTCGGGGCTTTGTTTTGTCTTTTTCACACCCCTGATAAGCATTCAATAAATTATCGGGCTTCATTTTTCGCCTAATTGCTTTCCTGATACTTTAAAATAACTTATTGGTGGTAATCTTCTTAGTGCTTATCACAACAATGACACATGAAAAACAACATGATCAGAGACTGAAAAAGCAAAAACCTAACAAATTATAATTATGTGCAATACAAAGGAAATCAGTATAGTCCAAAAAGCATATAATCTCTAGCATTTTTTTCCATAACAGGAAAAATCGCTACAGTGAGGTGTTGGGGGAGAGGGTGAGGAGAGGATTTGGTTTGGGGGTTTTAGGTGGGGTAGGCAGTGGGAGGGAGGGGAGAAGGCACAAAGAGTTAGGTCATTTTACAGGTTTTTGCAGCACTAAAACATGTCCATTTGTGTCCATAAAAATTCTGCCTCAATTTGGCTCCCGTTGTGCTTGGCCTGAAAAGTACTTGTTTCAGATCACAAAGAGAAAAATTTGGTAACACTATTTGCTAAAGAAACAGAAATCAATATATTCTTCTTAGTACATACTACTGCAACTCATCATATAATCCCATTAGTCATTTGCATGTATTTACAATATTAGCAGACACAACATGTATATGTATCTAACAATTACATTAATCTATTTCAAGCCATGTGACAATTATATTTGAGTTACTAAAAATATGTTTGGTTTTAGATTTAGTTTAGGCAAGCCGATGCACGCAGCTATTATGACTGGACTGATGTGTTTATTTGCATTTTACACCATCTTTGTGTGGTCTACTAATTAGAAGAGAAATTCCAAACACCACCACCTATTATCAAAATTACAATTCCTCCTACACTTAATAAAAGAAAACACTCTGTTTGAACAGGTATAATAGGATTTTCATAGTGTTCCTCAACCCTACCCCCAAGTAAAATATTATGTGCATATAAAGGAATTTTTAAATGGCTTTACATTTGGATTAGATTGCTCAGAAATGCAATGAGAGAGTTTTAAAGCTAGACATAGGCAAAATTACACATTTAAACTTTCAAAAAGGAACACTAAGAGCCCTACGCTGCCCTCAGCCTCATTGAGACTCTGACCTTCGAGAGCCCAACATTATGGCCCCAGTCCAGCAAAGTACTTAAGCAAGTGCTTAATTTTAAGCACCTGAGTAATCCCATCAATTTCAAGTTAAGCACATGCTTAAGTGCTTTGCAGGATTAGGACTAGAGTATTCAGCACTTTAAAGGATTAAGCCGCTGGCTGATGCAGAAAGGTGAAGTTGATGAGAAGATAATGCAAGGATCGTCTTCCTCTTGTGATACAGTAGTGCAGGGTCCTTCCTCAGAGCACACCAGTGTGTTAAGAGAGGTCCTGAATAATGAAATGGCTCACATACCACTTCTGCAAGAGGTTGTGGTCTGGAAACTAGAAGCACAAACTGCTGCGAGAAGTCAGTGCTAGGCTAGCTAACAGATGGTAGCTGAGCACAGTGGTTTGGCAAAGAGATACAGCAAAGTATGCCCCATACCATGGTGCCCTAGCCAACTATATGGAATCCTATCCTGGTAAGCAGGATCCCTACAGCAAAGCAATCTGCATTCAGGTTCCTATTGCTGCAAAAGCCAGGAGTGGGCTCTACTTCTTAGCGGATCAAATGATCCCACACCCTCTAAATTAAAGATAATTTGATACCAACTTGTGATACAGTAAAATATCCTATAAAACCTAACTGTGAAATTCTTAAATTCTATAAAGTTAAGATTTATTGGATTATTTTTGTTTATATATTGTGTGTACTGCATCCTTACCCTTAGCACAGTGGTGCCATTATTCTTGTCCATTAACTGAACTAGATTTTGTTACAGTGAGTGTTTCACTGTTCACTGCTTTTACAACACCAAATGTAGAAGTAATATAAGCAACCCACTAAGGCTGTTGCAATGCTTATAGCTAATTATATGGAAACTTAATATAATACAACAAGAAAGCACAAAAAATGTGTAAACCAAATGATCAGAAACATATTACTTCTGCATACTGGATAAAACCATGTGATTTATAGTTTATAAGTAGTGTATAGTTCTGATTATTTTTGATAGTGCAGAAGGATTGGGAATGCTTTAAAATTTCCTAACAAAGGGTTTAGCCTGCAATTCTTACTCAAGCAAAACTGAACTCAAGTCAATGAGGGTTACCTAAATAAGGATTCTAGGATCAGGGCCAAAACTGAATAGATATAAATTATATAAATGTCGCTAATAAGTCTCTCAATTCCAATCTTCCAATCCTACAATCATTTTTCCCACATTTAATTTTAAATACATGAGTAATCGCATTAAAGTTGTTGATTAATGTTTGTTTGGAAAAAATCCAGATGCTACCAAGATACCATCTTTTAAATTTACACTGTGAGAGTAATACATATCCCCAATACAGAGGAAGTATTTTTAAAACTGGTTTGTTTTAAGAAAACAGATAGGTATTAGAACCAATCGTATCATATAAATTCTATTACTTCAATGGGATTACTCACATGCTTAAAACTAAGCCCTTGAGTAAGTGTTTGCAGGATCAGGGCCTTAACCAGAAGATTAGTTTAAAAGGACTGTACATTAATCCACCTGATTACAAATACCAACCCTTCTACTTTCATGAGTAGAATATACAAAAACTTATTCTAGTACCTATATGTTTTAGGAAAATAAACCAGTTTTCAAATACGGTACTTCCTATGTATTTTAGACGTATATTCCTCTGATACTGTACATTTAAAGGGAAGTGTTTTAGCTTGGTAGCATGTTATTTTTTTTGCAAACAATCATGGACCATTGTTATTTTATTGCCAGATATTCTGAATTTACATCTTGAATTATCATGTTTCATTGTTAGTTAACACTAAAAATTACTCAGGTGGTGTTAATTCCAATACTGACAGAGAGTAAACATCAGCATGAGCTTATGAACCAAGTATACATTTCCACTCGTAGAAACGAATATTGGTGTTTAGGCACCCAAGCATTAAAAATTAATCCGATTTACATGAAAAGAAAATCAAAGCATATACGTATTTCTGCATTATGTGCAAATCTGCACAATATTTAAAACGATGCTGTGTTAAATTCTGAGTGAAAAATTCTGCCAACTACAAAAAAGTACCTTATATTAACAGTCAGCATTTTTGAAGTACATAAGCAGAAATAAACCCACGGAAATTTATTCTAAAGTAACAAACTTAAAGCAATGGGCCTGATTCTGTTCTTATTTACACAAGCTTTACACCAATGTAACTTAAATAGATTTCAACAGCTACTCTCAAATCAGGCCCATAATGTTGAAATTCCTCAATGTACTGTGAATTCTTTTTCTACTGCATAAAATATTTCAGCTAAACAACATTTTGGGGGTACCTTTATATTCTGATTAGAAGCAAACACTGGCCCTGAATCAAAATATTCAAATCTAACAATGCATTAGTAAATCTGAGCCAAAACAGAGATGCTGCTGCAGATGGAATAAAATCTGCTACCAGAGGACAACTGGTTGTTTGAAGTATTCCTCTTGTTTAGTCACACATTGATTCTTCCCAGCTTACAACATTTGGGAGGCAATGTGGTTCAATGCACAGAGGGCAGGTCGAAGAGTCAGAAAAACGGGATTCTACGCATACAGGAAGTTGTTTAACCTTTCTTAGCATTTCAGTTTCCTCATTGCAAAATAGGGACAAGGCTCCTAAATTACTTTGAGCTCTCTAAATGAAAAGTGCTTTATGAGTGATGCATATTATTATTAATTGATATTTTGGTATCATATAGTAGAGTGCCAATGTCCAAGCACAGTGCCAAATGCAGATCACGTAATAATAAAACGTAGCCCTGATCCAACCTCTCTCAGCAACTGCAGTTTAAGAAAACCTGATCAACTTCAGGGTTTTATCACTGTTGAACAAAAACAATAAACTATTTGTATTTACCTTGCAAAGTAGAAAAAAGTACCAGTACTTGGATTTTTAAAAGTTAGACCTTATTTGCATATAAACTAACACTAGGGCCGCTGGCACATTGCCGAGGTGTCTGTGTTGCAAACATTAGGCACCCTAGTTGCAATACATCAACCCATTTTTTTCACGTCTTATATATTTTATGACAACAGTTTTGGCAACAGAAACCAATAATCACTGCCAACAGCCCATATGTCATCTCCTACTGATTACAGCAAGTACACTAAAAGGACCACATTCAGACTTAGAGTAACTGGGCAAAAGTAACTCCATTAGAAACAAAGCAGTTGCATCCCTTTGTACCACATGTAAATTTAACTCTAAGCTGTTTAATATGAGACAGAATTCTCTATATCAGTGTTATGCTGCCCTTTGCTTTAAAAATTTCTATCACCAGCAGAGTATATACCTGCTTGATTAATTTAAGATGGCAATAGTAAAATATCTACAGTTAATACTGCACTGTGATTCCATACGCAATTAATACTGTTCATAATTATGTTTGCCTAAAATAGTTATAAGATGCTGTGCACTGTTCTATACACACACACACACACACACACAGGTGAATATGCAATACCCCCTCAATTAGCCAAATGGTGTGAGGGAATGGCACTAAACAAATTCAGTCAAACTAGGTTTTGGATATTTGAAGGAATTTTGAATTTAGTTAATACACTTTAAAATATACGAGTCTATGGCCATGTCTACACTAGAGACCTTACAGTGGCACAGCTGTAAGATCTCACATGTAGCCGCTTTATGCTGAAGTGAGAGCTCTCCCAGCAACATAATTAAACCACCTCCAATGAGTGGTGGTAGCTACGTCAGCAGGAGAAACTCTCCCGCTGATGTAGCACTGTGCACACTAGCACTTATGCCGGCAAAACTTACGCCGGCGAAACCCCTGAGTGACGTAAGTTTTGCCAATGTAAGTGGTAGTGTAGACATGGCATATGTCAAGACTATAGCAGGGAGTTTTGGATAACCGGTTTCAGTTAATCAAGCATGTACATAAAACAACCTATTCTGTGCTTGGCATTTGGAGTCAATTCACAATAACCAATTACCACCATCAATTCTACCCAAATGAAAAAAATAGTTGCATGGTTAGTAGTAACGATTCATGATACAGCAGTGTCTAAAGAACAGACAGAATTTAAGATTAAACTACAAGTGTAACAGCTCTGAAGTGACTGTGCTACTGTTACTGAACACCCTCCGTAGAAGTTGTAAACCCCATTCTTCATGAAAACAGGCAGGATTACACACTGGATAATTTGTTCCTACTCTGATGATGATATCATGTTAAGTTTACTGTTTCTAATAACTAGCAAATTTCAGTCATTCATCTCTCACTTTCTCCAGCAGAAGATTAAATCAGCCTCTCAATGACCTACTCATGAGTCATAATCCTCACTGTTTACGATTGAGAAAAATGGTCTTCTCTGTCAGTATTTCCCAGACTGCTGTGGGTTCATTCCAAGAACCAATTTCATCTTCATTGGTTTCCTACAGGAAACCAGACCAACTTCCTATTATTTTATTTTCCTTACTTTCAGCATGGCTCACATAAAATTAACTGGAAGGGAGTGTGATAGAACACTTTATTCTACATAAACACAAGCCAACATAAACACCACCAAAAAACACTGTAGACGTCATTGATTCAAAGTGACCAGAATGTAAAGTAAGCTAAGATTAGAACTTTTTCTCTGAAAGCACCACACACACACAAAAAGTGGGTAATTTACATAGGCTATGATTAAAGCAAGCTTTGCTTAAATCATGTGCTGATGAGGATGTTCACCAGTTTGCAAAAGCTTATTATGAAGAAACAGGTACTTTCCCAACTCAGTTAGTGTCAGCAGCTGTCTTAGAACGTTTGGCATTGCTAAACCAGTTCTAAATCATCTTGATAATACCAAAATATTATTTTTAGAACTTAAAAAGCTAACATACTTCAATTTAATTTTTATATCTATGATCAGACCAGTCATTAGTTGCTGTCTTTAGGCACGATTTGCTTTTGCTGGCTTAGACACAAGAGTTTGAAAGCAATTATGTACCCACTCCCACTCTTGGCCTTAGAAGAGGAAGGAGGCAGAAGGTGCATGTGGCTGATTTACCATTGTTTTCTAATCACAATTCGCTACCAAGTAGTTAAGAGTAGTCTATGGATCCTAATTTATAAGACAGATCTGAAGTAGCAAATGCAAATGATGATTCCCCATGGTAAATGAAACTACATGTGTTTAAAGAGAATTCTGTGATTACAATAAGGTGCAGTTTTTATTTCTGTTTTGTTGATGTAAAGTTACATGCACATTAGGCAGCTGCCCATCCCATTAACAACAGAAAATTCACCTTGTTACTCACATCACTTTCCTGAACTCACAGCAGATTGGTATTTCAACGTAAAACTACTGATTTGTCTCTAGCTGTAAGTTCAACCCTTTGACACAGTTTTAAAATTTTCCATTTCCCCTTCAGAAAAAGTAAATGGCACTCTCTCTCCATTTACACGTCATATTCTTTCAGAGGACACGGTCTACCTCAAAACTGGCACAGGCAGAACTGGTAGTGATACATTCTTATACAGATGCTTGGAGAACTATAAAAAAGTGGAGATGTTTCTTTTCATGAACAAATACACAAATTGCAAATGAATGAAGATCAAGCAGACTGGGTACAAAACTAATTTGAAGCATTCTCTGTTAAGTAGGGTGCCAGAAGCTCAAATTATTTCTACGTCAAGAATAAACCAATTTTAATAAAAGAAGCTGTGAAAATGGTGGCTATTATATTGTGGTTCTGTTACAGCCAATGTTCTGTCAATTAACACCTGAAGATCAGTAGTGTATCCAGGAGAAAAGAAAAAGAAAAAGAAGTGCATCAATGAGAGAAAAGGTTAAATTCTTCTTTGGAGAAAAATCACCAGGGCCAGCAAAGACCTTGAAATGCTCATTTCTGGGTAATCTTTTGCATATTAGTAAAGGATTAAATGAGGTTAGTCTCTTTCACTCAGAAAAAGACTTTCTGTAGGTACTATACAGGACACTGTAAATGTTTTATTATGGCACCCACTATAAATTTAACAGACTAGTAGCAACAACAGATGCAACTCATACACACTAAAACAGTGGTTTTCAAACTTTCTGTATTGGTGACCCCTTTCACACAGCAAGCCTCTGAGTGTGACACCCCTTATAAATTAAAAATGGGGGGGATAATTTAATTTAATGGGGACTCAGGGCTGTCAGCCCCACCGAGCTGACAGTTTACGACCCCCAGGTAACCACCTTGGGACCCCTGAGGGGTCACAACCCCCAGTTTGAGAACCCCTGCACTAAAAGTTGCAAATACCTGGGAAATAAAAATATATACAAATAAAATAACAAAGGGCTACTCCAAAGCATTCCAAAACAGATACCAGCAGGATCAAAGGGCAGACTACTGGTGGACAGAGAAGGAGGAGCAAGTCAAAGACTGCTAGTTAGAGGCTTGGGGTGAGGAATATTATGGAACTAAATATTTCACCCCAAAGGCTTCTGATCAGAACTGAGACCAGCACTCAGCTATTTGGAATGTTTTAGTCAGGTTCATACACGTCATCACATATATCAGCTAAAAATAAAATATTACTTTAAAACAATGTTTTGGTTCAGACACAAACCAACAGTATGCTAGTCTTCTATTAGGGTTTCTTTTCAGGACATTTTTAACCCAATGTTATTTCAAATGGTAGAGACACTAAGCCTCAAAAATTGGGGATAATCTTGGCAATGCCAATTTAACCTCATACTACCACTTGAGGTTTAATTTTACATTCAGTACGGAAACTGGGACAGTATTCAGCACCAAGTTAGTAGTATTTGCTAGGATTTAAAGCAGTGCTCACACATTATAACTAGTAATTGTTGAATAGAAATTATGAATAGAGATACAGTGCACACACTCACTAACCATTCAAAATTCTCAATGATGAAAGTTACTTACTTTGACATGGCTCTGAGCTCCCAAGTTGTAGATTTCAGTGGGCTTCACTTCATTAATTATCTTCACCAGGCAAGTACTGTCTGTGAGATCACCATAGTGCAGCTTCATGTCTTCAGATTTCAAGAATATACAGTTAGACTAATAAAAGTGATATACTCAATTCTCAAAACAATACGTGTCCTTAGTCAAGGTCCTATTTAAAAATACATATACTATTCAGGTAAGAAATTAAAAGAAAATTGTCTAGATAATAATCATTATTTTAAAAAATATAATCTTCCTTACCAGAGTTGTAAGCACCACCTTAAATTAAATTGACAACATTTATGTTACTTGCTTAATCTGTTGCACTTCATTCAACAAGGATATTTAAACTCAACTGGGCAGCTTCACTTATGCTCACCCATCAGCACAAAACTGTTTAGTCTGGGCTTCCAAAACTTACGGGGAACATTTAACAATACTTTTTACTGATTTTTTTTTAAATCAAAATTGTCACATTCAGATATTAGCCGTCACCATTAAAACGTCAGTGACTAAGATTTTCAAAAGCAACTAGTGAATTTGGATTCTTGTTTTGAATGCCCAGCTCGTGACATCTTTGAGGGGCCTGTTCTTCATGGAGAGTGTACTCAGAGCTTTGTGAAAAATCAGGCCTCTATTACTGACAGACAATTCAAATCATTAATAACTTTTGAAAATCTTGGATAGAATTTGTCTTCTGTTAACAAGCCTAAGTAACTAAACCTTTTGCCTGTATTTATAACAGGAAATAAGTACAGTATATCACATACCACTGTCTGGTAACTATTGGTGAGTATCTTTTTTAAATGCTGACTGCTGTAGATTTTCAACAAAGTCTAAATATGAAGGCTAAATTACTTGACCATATCGCTTGAAAAGATTTACATTTTTATGCCTTCTTTCCAAAGTATCTTCTTATTACTACTTTTGCAGTTACCAAATGCTTGTATAGTGTTCTGTACCTTCAAAATATTTGTATAAAAAGTTAACTACATTAATTCATTTCCTCACACCTCCCCCAGTGAAGGTGGGGAACCTGGGGCTGAGAAATTAAGGGATTTCACCAAGACCATAAAGCCAAAGTCAAGCTGTAATTAGAATTCAAGGGTTCCTGTACCAAGTACCAACTACTCAGCTCAGGCCACTAGAGCACACCAATCTCTCGGCTATTTATGACAATTATTTTTTCACCTATCCCCAGTCATTTCACATACATCCCAGCATTATGTATATCTACAATTTTATAATCACACTGTCTTCTTGGAATGCAATTAAAGAGGAGTACCATATGCCCTCTACTGATGTCTATCCTTCACTCTGCATGGGTACTTGTGACAATGTCATATGCCAGGGTAAGAACAGAACAAAACACACTAACTTTGTCACCCATTACTAATTTGTATGAAGGATATAGGTCATAAATATTCTGCTAAATTCTGTTCATGGTCAGCTGACAAGAAAGCCAGTCAAAGCCATCCATAACTGACAGCTCTTTATTTGATAGTTTTTCAAGGCTTGGCTTCTACTATTATTCTTTGAAAACATAATACATAAAATATTCTAATGTTCAATGGTAGCTATGGCCAATTTCCCCTCTACAATATATTTCACAGTGACAACTAGCAATAAATATACAATAGAGTCACACAGAGACAGTGTTTTTGTTTTGTTGCATCTGAAGAAGTGAGGTTTTTACCCACGAAAGCTTATGCCCGAATAAATCTGTTAGTCTTTAAGGTGCCACCAGACTCCTTGTTGTTTTTGTAGATACAGACTAACACGGCTACCCCCGATACTTGTTTTTGTTTTGTTTTTAACGAACAAAACAATGTAGTACAAGATTTTGTGATCAAGTCAGTTTGCTTTCTTGTGTATTAAGCAGCTAAAGATGATTCTCAAACACCTGCAAAGAAGGAATGCTAACATCACTAAACTTTTCATAGGC
Source organism: Terrapene triunguis (assembly GCF_002925995.2). Classification (NCBI taxonomy): domain Eukaryota; kingdom Metazoa; phylum Chordata; order Testudines; family Emydidae; genus Terrapene; species Terrapene triunguis. The sequence goes on along the minus strand of NW_020664404.1, from coordinate 21,399,383 downwards.
TGAAAGTGTAGATGATAATACAGTAAGACTCAGCACTGCTGACCTGAAAGCTTTAGGCTCTAAAAATGAAGTACCACTAAGAAAAGAAAAGAAAAGAAAAGAAAAGAAAAGAAAAACTTCATAACAGGCAATGCAACATGTTTCATGACATTACTGACAAAATCTCAATTGTGGTTAGATATATTGGTCATGCAGCTGTTATTTATTCTTTCCTGATTTGGTTAGTTTCTAACTGATACGTGAAAAAGGAGGTATCAGTGTGAGCCAACTCCTGTCAAAACGAAGACACCATGTAACTTATCAACTTTGTCCTTGTCCTCAAACTACAACCCGTAGAGAATTTATCTCAAAATGCAATTTATTCATCATGGTAAATATGTTTTAACATTTCTAGTATCAAAAATAGCGTACATGAATAGCTTATGCAGTACCTCCATTTTTAAAGAAAGCCATTTTGTTGAAAATAATCATTGACTGATTCGTTGTTTTTAATCTGCTAAAGCAAGACCCTGGACATTGCATTAACATAGATTATTTGCTGATGCTTTTGGTTTCCAGAGTGCGTTAAAGGGGACTGGAAACTGAATGGCTCCATTCCTTTGCTTCTGAGAGGTCACACAGGAGAATAGTGGGAGATCCTTCAGGCAAGATGAATAATCTCTCATGTTAGGTCCCACAGGGATCTAATTTTGTCATTCCTCCTGTTCAATGTGAATATGAGACTGCTATGGGAGATAGTATGGGGTGCAGGGTCTTCAGTATGTGGACAACACTCAAACTGTGTGTCTGTGTCTTTAGAATCAACCAGTCAGATAAGAGACTCAGTGTCTAGCCAAGGGTTCTCTAAATGAGAACTAGTTGGCTGAGATTCAGGCAGACAAGAAGGAGATGATTCTTTTGGATTCAGAGCAGCAACCAGAAGAAATTACTCCAGGGGAAATTCTTTCTGCACCACTGTGCGTGCACAGAATTACTGCCCCCGCAGATTTTTTGCTTCCTGAGAGAAAAATGACTGATGGGGAAGCAAAGGGAGCGGTCACACGCCCCTCCTCAGAAGTGCAGCCGCATTGTTTCAGGCACCCGGAGCAGCCAGCGGAGAGGTAAATCACTTTGACGGGGTGAGGTCGGATGAGGCTGGGGACACCCTGGCCAGTGGCTCCTACCTTGCACCAGGCTCAGCTGCTAGTCCCTGCTGGGCTGGGAGCGCACTTCCTCTTCCCCTGCACAGAGCGGCCAGGGCGGGTCAGATCCACCCTCAGAAACCTCCCACGGCTCCGCACCCCTTTTTCTGTCCCCATCACTCCTCAGCTGCAGGGGGAGGGATCGCTGTGCAGGGAGCTGCTTCCCCGTCTCCCAAAGCCCCATGCATCCAGGCCCCCCCAACACCCCTGCTGAGCCTCACCCCCCCATACTCAAACTCCCCACCAAGCCCCCCCCATACCTGAACCCCCACCCTGCTGAGCCCCACCCCCCCGCACCTGGACCATCCCAATGAGCCCCCTGCACCCCCATCCCACTGAGCCCAAACCAGCGACACCCAGACCCCCCCCCCCATGAGCCACATCCCTCATCCCACTGAGCCCAAACAAGCAACCCCCCAGGCCTCCCACTGAGCCCCCCAAACCCAACACCCCCTGCGTGAGCCACATCCCTCCACACCCAAACCCCCCCCTCTGAGCCCCAAACACCTTCTCCTGGACCCCCCCTGCAGAGTCCCCTTCACCCAGAACCCTCCCCAACGAGCCCCTGTGCATCCAGATCTCCCCCGCACCCAGACTGCTCCACACAAACCTCTCACCCCACACCTAGATCCTGCCAGGCTGAGCCTGCCTACCCAAAACTGGTGTGCCTGGCACGGAGGGACAGGGCTCTGGGTGTTTCTGGGTCAGGCCCAGCCCTGGCACTGTGTCAGGGTTGGGTGCAGCCTCACCACGGAGTTTGTGTCCCGGGCGTGGGTGGGGGCCTTGAGGGTGATCTCCCTCCTCTGTGTAGCCTGTGGCCTGTGCTCCACATTGCCAAGCTGGAGCCTTCATATTTATTTATTTGCAAATAAAATTTGCAGAATTTTAAAATATTGTGCACAGATTTTTTTTCCCCCCCACAGAATTTCCTCAGGAGTAAGAAATGCAGAGATTATATGAGTTTCTTCCATGGAAGTTGGGTGACCACTGTTTATTAATGAGGTTTGCAAGTGAGGTGGGTATGAAGCGGGAGCATAATGGTTGATCAGTAGCTGCCCCTGAGGTTCCAGATACTAGAGGTGGTTATAAGGTTGCACTTTTTTCTCTCTCTTTTTTTGCAGTTGGTAAGAAGGTTTTTCCATACGCAGACCTTACTACACTTATCCATGCCTTGGGTCACCTGCATCACTGTAATACAGTCTACATAAGCTATGCCTGAAGACTACTCAGAAATTTCAGCTATTGGAGAGAATGCAATGGTCTGCTTACTGAGTGGAATTCCATACAGGAAGTGTAAATCTCACAGTAGTTTGGGTCCAGACTACCCTCATGACCACCTCATTCCTCTTTACAATAGGGCAGCAATGTATTCAGCTATCACTTCAAAGGTTTTTTTTCTCTCTCCTGCTGCTGATAGCTCATCTCAATTGATTGGCCTCTTACAGTTGGTATGGCTACTCCCACCTTTTCATGTTCTCTGTATGTATAAATATCTTCTTTCTGTGTGTTCCATTCTATGCATCCGATGAAGTGGGCTGGAGCCCACGAAAGCTTATGCTTAAATAAATTTGTTAGTCTCTAAGGTGACACAAGTACTCCTGTTCTTTTTGCGGATACAGACTAACACGGCTGCTACTCTGAAACCTGTCAGTTCATCATGTGAGCCATGGCGTTTTAAACTGTAGTAGACCGATCTCTGATACTGTCTTGGCTGGAAACTAATTTATTTTATTGCTCTTCAGATGATCTTTTGCTATAGCAGCTAGATGATTATTTTCAAATTTAAAATACAAATGACAAGCCTTCCATAATGGGTAGCTTTGACCACCACGGGTCTTCTTTCAAATTTTAAAAGATAAAACCAAGCAAAAATCAAACCAAATAAAAATACATCTTACATTCTGTTCTGAGGCTTGATAGACTTGGGCTCTGTTAAAACATCCAAGGGAGCAAATTTCAAAGACAAAGGCCCTCAAATGAAAAAGTTCTCCAGCCAGATGTGATGGATCTGATTGTGATCTCATTTACCTTAGTGTAAGCCATGACTAGCTAGTGCTAACGTTAAATGCCTAACATAAAGGTGGGGAAGTTTGTTGTGAGGTCTACATTAGAGAGAAACGGTTTCAGTTTTCTCACCGAACATAGGTGATAAAGAATACTATAAGACTATAGCAATCTGAGAATCCAGGAGCAATGACGGGGTAGCACCCTTCCAAGACTGAAGCAGTGTGGCAAAAAAATGGTGATATAACTTCAATAAAAGCAGTGACACATAAGTAGGTCCACACATTTATTTCTCTAAATGCTCAGCAAAAATTCTCATTGCCATTGTCAGCAAGTTCTGGTTCTGTCTTTGTGATGATTTGGGGAATCTGTCTTTGTATAGCTTAAGAACTCTGTGTGATTCTGGGGGTTAGACTGTATTATGTATTAGACATGTGCATCTGTATTAGACTGAAAGGGGGGCTTGCTGCCTTCTCTGGTGTCCTTCTACCTCCATGTTAGACAAATTGCACAGGATGGCAACACAGGGCAAATAGAGGGTCATTATACCCTGATGATGCTCTATTCAAATAGAAGTATCCTTGGAGAAAGAGTTGGCTGCTACCCAGAAGAACCAGTTTGGCCAGAGGAGCTGGTAATTAAGGTCTGGTCTATGCTTAAAACATAGGTCAACATAGCTTTGGCCTTCAGTGGTGTGAAAAATCCACACCCCTGAGCACCATATCTATGTGACCTAACCTATAATGTAGATGCAACTAGGTCAACAGAAGAATGCTTCCATTAACCCAGTTACCGTCATTTGAGGAAATGGAGTTCCTGCACTGACAAAAAAAACCTTCCGCCGCTGTAGTCTGCATCTACACTATGGGGTACCATAGCTATGCTGCTGTAGCACCCTACAGTGTAGACATGCAATGGATCACCTGGCGAAGGTGAACAGAGGATCACCTGACAAAAGGGACTGGAGGTTATAAAAGAGAAGGTCTCGGTCACCATTTTGAGAAAAGAGCAGAAGTAGAGGAAACTGGGCAGAAGAGCACAAGGGTCAGAGGGATAAGAGCGTCCATGATTAAGAAGAGAAGTCATGTGCAGGAGGGGGAACCTGGACTGCTTCAAGGACTCAGCTCTAAGCCCAATGAACTCTCCAAAGTGGTGATGAAAAGGAGGGAGGGGAATGCATACAGGTATGTTTATTACTTTGTCTAAATTGTATATTTCTTATGCTAAGTAAATAGTTATTGTGTCTAGAGTCCTGTGAAAAGTGTATGTTTCTGTTTGCTTTTGCTATGGTATACTCCTGAAGCGTTAACTGTAAAGCCAGAATACCCTCAAGGTTGAGTTTGGGGAAAGGGTTTACTTATGCTATGGAGGAGCCTGAGGGTCAGAAATGGACACAAGGGCTAAGCAGTTGGACTGGGGGGAGAGGGGAAGTCTCAGTTCTCAGAAAGGGTTGCTAGACAGAGGACTGGCACCAAGAGGGTATGCCTACAGACCCCAGGCAGGAGCAATGCCTGGACTCAGTTAAGACCCTGGAGGTTTAAAGCACATGGATTCAGTGAAGTGGCCCCAAAACCACTACAGTCTGGTAAGTGTCCAGCAAGGAAGAGCCCTAACAGGGCTGCATGTGTTATCTGTGTGTGTGTGATAATGTTATTCATGTTGAGTCACAGATAACTGGCTTTCATCCAGACCCCTATTTTTGTCATGAGACACTGGAATCCAGATTTGAGCCTCACCAATATATGGATAATACATCTTAAAACATCTCACTCTTCCTTAACAGCTTCAAATAGTCATTAAAAAGGAGGATCAAAAAAGTGAAAGAGCACAATCCACGTGCAGCAAGCTTTTTTGGACCAGACCTGTGCCTATTCTCATAGTCAAAAGAATCTACCCCAATGCACCAACTGCAATTCTCTTACACAGTAGATCAAGGTTTAATGGAGTAACTTGGAAGAACTCTTCAAATTTTACTATATTTTTATCTGCTACTATGACCAAGCTATGGTGTAGCTGGGGCTTGTTGGCTTGCTTTAAAAAAAAAAAAAAAAAAAAAACAAAAAAAAAAAAAAAAAAAA
>NW_020664404.1:21310196-21394020 GCF_002925995.2 Terrapene triunguis | reverse complement strand
AAAAAAAAAAAAAAAAAAAAAAAAAAAAAAAACCTTAAAAGCAATGAGAAAGTAAAACTATTTCAGTGCTAGAGCAATATTCCATACAAAGTTGCATATAAGATGATCCTCCATTTTATGTAACTAAAAAGATAATTACCCTCCAAACTTGTTTTACTTCAGTGCTGCTTCACATTTCCAGCCTCCTAAAGCTCTCTCAACCTCACGCAGCTTTTTGTAGGTCTAGCCATGCACTTATAGCTTTATTGCTCATCTTGGTGTAAGAAAACTGCATCATCAAAATTTGTACTGAGTACAAGATGCCTCCCCATTCCCCTCTCAATGAATTACTTTAAATATTTTTGCATAGTTTTTCCAGCCAATTCATAAGTATAAAATTTTATATCAAATTGGATCTGAAAACTGTTTTCACTTCTTACTGAGATAAAGCTTCTGATAGAAAGACAGACAAGAGGAATGGCTGGCTAATGAACAACAAACTTTACAACAGATCCCACATCTCCACTGGGAAGAGACAACTTTACAGTGATTATAGGCTGGTATGCTTTAAATAAAGATGATTTGTACATTGATAGGAGAAGATATACTATAAACCAATTTACTGCATGAAGAAATGTAGAATGAGAAATAACTATACAGACAAAACCTTACTTCCTTCAATGTGAGCCTGTGGATTCTTGTAGAGATGCTCAATCCGGCCAGTGTTGAAAGAACTAGATCGGCGAACAATTCCATGCACCTGTAGTTTAAATGGGAATAGAAGGATTGAAAAAGGAATGGAGTTTCTGTGATACCTTGATTATATAATTTAAAACAGCTCTTTTAGAACTTTTTTTCCACAAAAAATGCTGGAATTAACCACCTATCTGGTAAAATGATCGGATACTATTAGCGAACTTTGATTTGGATTTTTTTCGCATAAATAATTGGCTAATGAAGAGAAATTGTAAGATATCTCTAGCTCTGTCCACCATTCACCCCATCCCTATCCAAAACACATAAGCGGAAAATCTTGTATCAGGTACCATTGACAGGCATCTCTCTTCATTCCTAAATCGAAGACAGAAAGCATGTAGCAGCACAAATTTGTCAGTGTTTTAGCACAAAGTACTTTGTGTTGAGCTCTTTGATGCTGCCTCATTTGGTCCGATATCCTAAATGTTTCATATCCTCTCCTGTTAATTCCAGTGCACATCACAATAGCATTGTGCAGATGTTTGATAACCACTTTTAATTACTCAAGAGCATCAGTGTGTTGAAAGTGCAGAAACAGACAGACAGAACAGGACCTTGTTCCAAACTCCTGACTCAGTGTTCTCAGGTAGGAGATGAGAAAACTGGGAAGCTTAGACTTAAATGAAGAAAGGTAACTTCACTGAACTGGCCATGATAAATATGTCTGAAAAAACTGATTAGCTGTAACAAGAATACATGCCTGCCTCACAAAGCCTGTTTGTGTCTAACACACTAGAGAAATGTAAAGCTAGCCTCCTCATTGCTGCCAAGGTTTGTGTCAGTTTAGGTCACCAAGTGCTCCTTGCTCAAGTGGAAGCTTCAACTTTAACACCTGACTTTTTCCAGATATTTCTGAAGTTTTCCCATCACAATTTGATTCAACTTGCTTGCTTGCATTGAGCCATCTCTCTTCTCCTATCATCTCCCCCCCACAGATTAATTTGTGGCCAAGAGCATTCAACAACCTGGACACAACTTCTGGATGGCGACGGCTGGTTATACATGCAAGAGTCTCATATTTTGTTCTGTCTAAAGTATGCAAAAATTGACTAAACAATACACCCTAAGAACTGGACTGTATAACCTAGCTAAACAACTAACTTTCAGAGTTTTAAAATGATTTAATCTACCTAAATTCACAAGCTAGTTTTTGAAAGCAGACCCTAACATTGTAGCCATATATTGTCACATTTAAAGTTTTTTCATGCCCAAAGACACTGATCTGCATGTGCAAACTACATTTGCCATCCATCTTACCTAATTTGCCTACACAATGTCATTTGTGCTCAATTTTTTTTTTTTTTTTTTTAGTATTAAAAATCTGATATGGAAATATGGTGCCTACAGTTTTAAAGGCCAGATTGAAGGCCTCTGAAAATCTGACCCTTAAGGTTTATTGTTTCCATTATATCACATTCTGTACTACTATAAAGAAAATGTTCCAAGAATGTTCTAAGAATCCACATTCTGCTGTGTTCTTTGCAGAACTTGTTTGAAGAAGTTATTTTTGTAAAAACAGTATGATTTTAGTAAAATGCATAAAAAATACACGGGCATAATGACATTAAGATCTTGTTTTTACAAGGTTGCACAAAATGCCAGAAACTTTGTATTTACTTACTCAAAATGTTTTGTTTACAGGCACATCAACAACCTTTGCATACTACCAGCAGAAAGCCTTTCAAATTTTTTTTAAAGTAAATTGAAGCACTCTACAATTATTTCTGGAAAACAAAATATTCTGACTTCAAGTCCTGATTAATATGGTTATATCTTGATTATCTGAATTAAGCTACTCTGAAGTTCAAGTGTACATAAACCATAGACCAGTAGTTAAGCACTGCCAGCTCAAAGCTTGAGGAAAGACTATTTGCAGAAGTTTTATGTGGCAGCTGAATGGCTATAATGCCAACAGCTGACCATTGAGATGTGTTAAGTGCAAACATCACAGAACTTGATTAAGTTCCAACAAATAAACAGATCAAGAGTGTCTTGCATCCAGTGATAAATACAAACGCCACTTTTATCTCTCCCCCCTTTTTTTTGTATGTGTACACGAGAGAAAGAAAACCTGCCAAATGCTTAATCCATGACAGCAAATATTAGTGTAAGAACTGATGAAAGGTGTTTCTGTCTGCTTGTGAGACAGGTGAAATGCAAACTTTGTGACAAAGCCAAAGTGTGTGCAAACTGGATTATCTAGTTAAGAATGAAGTTTAGTGGATTTCTCTCAATAGGGACTGATTTTTTTTTTTTAAATAAGCTCAAATTTAAAAAAGTGTTGTGGCTGATTTTACTGTTAGACTGAAAGAGACTTTTATAAATAACAATTTACTCAGCTTTATTGTTAAGATTTCATGTGTTTAGATAAAGCACATTCACTTTCCATTTTACTGAAAAGGAATATAATTTTTCCTGAAAGAAGTTTGTTCTACAGAAATCCCCAATCAGAAAGTACTATAAATGCACATGTAAACTGGTTGAAGTAACCTTTGAAAACAGAATTTTAAAATACCTACTTGAACTTGATGATATACACTAGTATGATTTTTGTAAAGGAAAATGTATTTAATTAGAATTCTTTGAATATTTCAACAAAATAAAGAGGAATGGGCTGGCATGTGTTATTTGAACTTTCGAAAAGTCTTCAGCAAAGTCCCTCACATTAAGGAAATAAGTAGTCACAGAGCAAGAGGTGATGTTATGATTTAGAAACTAGCTAATGGACGAATAAAAATAAATGAATATAAAAGTGGGAATAAGTGGTCACCTTCCAAATCATGGCAAAAGGATTGTGACCTGAGATTCTTCACTAGGACTGGGGGGTATTAAATCAATTCTCTGCTAAAAGAAAGGAGCAGTGATATGAAATTTTTTGCCGATAATGCAAAATTATTTAAATTAGTCAAGATTACAGAAGACTGAGGAATTTCTGAGGGACCTAACAAAGATAGGTGAATGGGCATCAAAGCAGAAGAAATTGTGTGCTGAGAATGCAAGGTAACACACACTGGAAGGAATTATCTGACCCATGCTTGTCCATTACTGAAATTACTGGATTCTTAATTAACTGCAACCATCATAGAAGAGAGCTGACAATCATTGCTGAAAGCTCAGTTAAAAAACTTTCTCAAAGTATAGCAACAGTCAAAAAGCAAACAAAATGCATATGGAATAAGTCAGGAAGTAATACTGGGACTAGTATAATTCTGTTATATAAATCAATGTTGAATGATCACCTGGGATATTGCATTCAGTTCTGGTTACTATCTCAAAAAGGATATACCATAAATAGAAAGGGCTCAGAGGCAAAAACAATTAGAGGCCTGAAAAGTCTGGAAAGAGAATAAAGCTAATTGGTTGAGAGGGAATGCTACAAATCACTAATCTGAGCTGAATCTTATGTTCCTAATTAATTACAATAGATAACAATATTTAGCTTGTAAGATCCTTGGGACAGGAATTGTGTCATCATTTATATTTTGTACAATACTGTGTATATTAATAGTTCTTACAAAATAATTATTAGTCTCTAATGATGAGAGACAGTACAGAGGCTAAATCTCTATAATTATATGAAAACAAAATGAATAAAAAACAAAGCAACAGTTTGTAACAAACCACCAGTCATCCCCCACTGGAATTGAAATTCCCAATTACCAATACAGATTAGTGATTTCATACAAGACAACACTCAGATTCCGTACTTGGAAGCCTAGCACCATTTCTTATACAGGGATTTGATGAAGTTACATTAAACGAACATGGACAGACAAGTTGCTGTCTGCTCACACCAGCTTCATCTCCCTGTATCTGATGTGCATAAAAAATGGTTACCTACCTCTCATAACTTGTTCTTCAAGGTGTGTTGCTCATGTCCATTCCATGTCAGGTGTGTGTGCTCACCACGTGCACGAGTGCCGGAAGTTTTTCCCCCAGTGGTATCCATAGGGCCGGCTCTAGTGCCCTCTGGAGTCGCGCGCATATGCGCCGGTATAAGGGGCACTGCCAGCCACCACCACCACTTCAGTTCCTTCTTGCCGCAACTCTGACAGAGGGGAAGGAGGGCAGGTAATGGAATGGACATGAGCAATACAACTCAAAAAACAACAGTTACGAGAGGTATTTAACAGTTTTTTCTTCGACTTCTTGCTCATGTCCATTCCATGTGACTCACAAGCAGTGCCTCTGGAGGCGGGCAGAAGTTCATGGACGTGTCTATTTTAACACTGCTCTGCCAAAGCCAGCATCATCTCAGGCCTGCTGGGCGATGGCATAGTGGGTCGCGAAGGTATGGACAGATGCCCATGTTGCGGCCCTGTAAATGTCCTGGATCGGAACATGTGTCAGAAAAACTGATGATGATGCCTGCGCTCTCGTTGAATGAGCTGTCACTAACGGCGGAGGTGTAGCCTTTCCCTGCTCATAGTAGGAACGGATGCAGGAGGTGATCCAGAATAAAATTCTCTGAGATGACACCAGGAGACCCTTCATACTGTCAACCACTGCAATTAAAAGTTAAATAGACTTGCAGATGGGCTTGGTTCGCTCAAGGTAGAAAGCCAGGGCACATCTGACATCCAAAGTATGCAGACGCCACTCCTTGTTGGAATTGTGCAACTTTGGGAAGAAGACTGGCAGGAAAATGTCCTGATTGACATGGAATTGTGAAAGCAGCTTTGGCAGGAAGGCTGGGTGAAGGCACAGCTGGAACTTGTCCTTGTAGAATCCCGTATACGGGGATTTGGAGGTTAGAGCCTTAATCTCGCCAAAGTGATGGCTACAAGGAGGATGATCTTCCATGACACATGCAGGAGAGAGCAGAAAGCCAGAGGCTCGAAGGGAGGACCAGTGAGTGTAGACAGAACTAGGTTGAGGTTCCACTGGGGAACCAGATAATGGACCTGCGAGAAGAGACTTTCCAGGCCCTTATGAAATCAGATCATCATTGCATGTGAGAAAACTGATCTGCCCTGGATGTGAGGATGGAAGGCCGAAATGGCTGCCAGGTGTACCTTGATAGGTGAGAATGCCAGCCCTTGGTGCTTTAGATGCATTCCAAGTATTCCAGGATGGATTGTAAAGATGACTGAGAAACAACCACTGGTATAACCACTTGCCAAGGCAAGAGGATGTTCCAGCACCGTCACTGGTGGTAAGAAGGAACTGAAGAGGGCAGTGGTGGCACCCCTTATACTGGCGCATACGTGCGCGACTCCAGAGGGCGCTAGAGCCAGCCCCCTACGGATACCACTGGGGGAAAAACTTCCAGCACCGGTGCATGTGGCAAGCGCACACACCTGACACAGAATAACACGATCAAGTACTCAAACAAGAATTACATTAATCTGAATGGAGAGAATATGGTACAAGGCTAGAAACACTGCAGCAAGCAAGCACCACTCCAAAAACAAAAACAGGCGTGCATACAAAAAATGGCATACTTAAATCAGCGTTGAGAACATTAGGCTTGTAAAAGTTAGAATTGTCTGAGATCAGCTATGTGTGAGATCCCTATCTGTATTTTCAAAAAGCACTGGTACAATGCTAAAGCATTATCTACCAGCATCTCCCATAGAAACATGCATTTGGTTTTATTTTCTATGTACTGAAGCAAAGGGCATCCCCCCATGCATTACACTCCTATCCTTGAAGCCCTGCATCTCCGCTAATATCCCCTTCACAGACAGTAACTGGATGGAACCCCCTTTACACCCTAGCTATGCCTATTTCTTAATTGGCCAGAGTGATCGCAGTTGAGACATTCCAGTTACTTCCTGCCATAAAGGAGCAGAGAGCACAAGCTTGCACAGCATTCTAAGCTTTTGACAATAGACTGGCACCAGGAACCATACCCAGGTGTCCCACATGGCCATATATGACACTGCCATTAAGGCCAAAATCCAACAAAGCACTTCAGCACTTGCATAACTGTAAGTATACAAGTAATCAATCCTATTGACGTCAATGTCACTATTCACGTGTTGAAAGGTATGCACGTTCTGAGTGCTTATTAGATCCTGAATCAGTAACGCATATGTTTTTAAAGACTTTATACTGTAATTAAGAATGCTACCATCCTTAATCTCAGCTCATGCTATTGTACTTCTCCCCACCCTTCCAATTTTAACAACATGAACTAAGATTGGAACATCAAACAAAGTAAATTTCCTTATTCATGTGCCTGAAGGGAACTCATTTCCATTACAACCAAATATCAGCTTGTTTATCTGTCTGAATGTGTATGATGTGACACTGTTTTTGACACCATAGGTCAGGTGACATCAACTATTATCCAAATAGTTATAATAAATGTTAGAAAGTTTAAAACTATAGATATAGCATACCAAATTTTAGCCAATGATAGAATATTAACAATTGCCATTTACATGGTATGTTGCAGTTTCAAATCCCCTTATAAATAGTAAGTTAATTATTCTGACACATTAAAAAATTAGCTTGGCCAGTTTGAAGTTACTGAGGGCCTGAAAGAAAAGATGCATTTTCACCAGCTTTTTAAGACCTGCAGGACGATAAAGACTTCAGTCCTACCAGGAGACATTTCTTCCTCATATGGCATCTCCAACTCTATTTATGCACTACAGGATTTAAAAAAACAAAACAAAAAAACCCCTCTCTCTAATTTGTTAATAACATCCCTAGCAAAGACAGCAATAGCATCTTTCAATGGGTGTTTAATACTAGTGTATTTATTAAATTGTGTTGGAAATTAGTTTGCCTTTGTAATCACACTGCAGAATACAGAAAGAGCCATGCCCACAATAGGATGATCAGAACCATGCCACCTACAAGCTTTAGTTTAACAGTTGCTGTGATAAGTATGGCTAGAGATGTTTTCATCCAAGCATGGTGTTATAATACTATCCTATGAACCACCTAGGGAGGCTAGTTTTCAGCACAGATACTGTGGCACTCAGATACTGTGATGAAGTACCTATTCAGATAAGTGAAGGATATTTACTGTCAATGGAAGTTTCTGGAGATGTGTGGCCCCTATCTGTATTCCACATGCAGGTACACGAGTGCCACATGCCGGAGTCCAGAAATTCTCACAAGCAGTACCTGTGGGCTCACACATGTGCACCCATGCACACCCTGACCACAAATCCAACAGGATCTGAAGCAAAGGGGATGGAGGGCAGGAAGTGGAATACAGATGGGGACCACACATCTTGAAGAATTTCAAGTCACAGTAAGTAACCTCCATTTCTTCTTCAAGTGCTTGTCTCTATCTGTATTCCACACATGGGTGATTGACAAGCAAGGCCTTAGACTAGAAGTGGGTGCAAGGAAGCCAGCAACAAAGATGCATGAACTAAGCAGAATAAAAACTATTTACAACTACATTGGCAGGTTCTACAAAGAAGCTGAAGGAAGAGGGGACACAGGATTCTGACTCAGGCCAGGTGGTGGTAAGAAGGAACTGGAGAGGCGTCAGCCATAACCTCAGTCAGGAGCACAAGGAGACCTATTGCACAATATACAGGCTAACAGGCACTGTTTGTGAGAATTTCTGTACTCAAGCACATAGTGCACATGCGTACCCACATGTGGAATACACATAGGGACCACCACTCAAAAAAGAAGTTAGAATGGGTCTCACCAAAAACTCTTTCTACACTACTCAGAGAAGTGTGCTAAAAACCTGATGGAAACAGAAACCTGCACAGTTCTGGTACCAGTGTGAACAGGGCCAGAGTGCACGATTTTATCTGTAAGAAATGTCGGAGGGAACGCCGATGCTGCCAACACTACAAAAGCATAGAGTCCCTTTCCGTTTGGGAAAGGGAAGTGAGCAGAGAAAACAATTACACAGATCTCCTTGTTCCAGAATTTGAATTATTCCTAGCAGATGTTGCTCCAAAAAAGAAGGGACAGAAAGAACTGAGTACTGTGAAAGAATGTGAAAGATGCATAAACACTCAGAAGGACAGGCGAAGAATAACCAAGTTGGTACAAGATGGTAGAATTAACTAGCAGTGACAAGATGAAGAAAAAAAAATTTAGGATGGATATCAAGAAAAGTTTTCTTATGGTGAGTTCTACTAAGCTGTGCAATAATTTCCAAAGGAAAGTAGTGGAAGCCCAGTCTCTTTAGACACTTAACATTAGACTGAATCAAAAAAGAGAAAATAAAACAATACTGCATTACTAGGGGATGGGCTACAAGTTAATAAGGGTTCTTTTTCTCTCTCTGTTGTACGATTAAGACTATGGGACAGCCTTTCACTACTGAGCAGGCAAACACCTGTGGCTATATAGTCACAACAGTACCAAGTAATTGTGTATTGTAGCATACGGTAAGTGTGTGACCTTTTGTATTGCTGACATCAAAAAGAACATTACTGCTGTATAAACCCTGGGATAGGCATGTGACAGATATTAAATATTTATTTTCCTTATACTTAAGCCTGTCAAAGTCCAAGTCACTTCACTGCTTACATTAGAGTCCAAACTCAAGGACAAAAGATGCAAAATGACAAGTCTCACGCATTTGGTTGCGTCAAGGTTAGTAAACAAAGGCTCAAATTCTTAGCACAGAAGTCATAAATCTGAGAAAGTTAAACAAAACCCTGCACAATACAACACTCCAGTCTAAATCTCCATAAAGAACCCAGAATGCCTATTAGAAAGCAACCTCCAGGTTTAAATTTTCAGTATGAGCCTGCCATGGATTAGCAAGGTTTTTATTGCTTAGTGCAATTTCAAAATTAAAAGTTATTTCGTTGTGAGTAGGGTTTTGTTTTTTTAAATGTGGTGCACTACATCATAAATTATTCCCTAATTCTTTTGGCTTGCACAGGTTGCTTCTTATCTAAGTTAGCGGGAAGCATGCAAAGCAGATATACCCAGAGGAGCAGAGAGAATCCACCAGTGGACACTAGATGATAAATAGTACAATAAGCTGGCATGATTACAGGCTATGCTGCACATTCTTTACTAGAGTTTTGATTTGTTATCTAGGGCTGAGTGGAAAACATACGCAAAGGAGGACAGCAGCAAAGGAAGCTAGAGGTTGCTGTATCCAAGTGTTTCCAGCAGCCTGCAGTCGGTCATTGAGTCACTCACCTCATAGCCCTTTTCCAGCAGGAACTCAGCCAAGTACGAGCCATCCTGGGAAAAGAAAAGATAGGAAAATGTTAGAAACAGTGACTGGGCCTGGAAGATTTACACTCATTATGGTCTTTAAAATATTTTGAATCTGAATTGACTGGATAAAAGCATATATTTCATTTAAAACAACAATTAAAGGACACCCAATTTTTAAGTTTAACCAGCAGTACAGTTTAAGATAACCCACCAGCGGTAACTTAGAAACTTCTGTCCCTCCTCTCCTTGAAGCCTTCCACCCAACTCCAATTTTTTAATGCCTTGAGGAGAGGGAGGTGTTTTGCTATGTACATCAGATTTGGGCTATTTCAGAGATCAGGAGGAGGAAGAAAATTAAAAAGCGGTGCGGCCAGAGAGAATACTGACTGCAGACGCTGCATGTTTTTTACCAATGGGCCTCTATCTTAAGCACAACTGATCATTCCATATAATATTAATGATTCCATGTCTGTGACAGAACATGGACTAGGCCTTTTATTTTAATTCTATTTACTTCATTAGTTTGGTTTCTCAAAATGCATCTATCATGACCTGTATTCCAATGTACAAACATGAATGTAAAAGCCATATTTGTGGTGTGTGTGTTTGATTTTGCTTTTTGGGAGGGGGGGAGGTAATTTCATCTTGTTCATCATCACTGACAGAATTACCACTAACTATAAATCATTGTATTACACTTATCAATGTATTAAACCTGGCATTATTGCAATGATAGAAAAATGTCTCCATATACAATATAAAAAGCCACAAGCCACATATAGAAAATTAACTAGACATCCATTCCCTGCAAATTTCCCTTCTTCCCATTGTTTTTTTCCACATTCCATTTTTTCCACAATCACACCCCGATCATGCAAAAATTTATGCAGGTACTGAACTTTACATATACAAATTGTTCTACTGAAGTCAATTAACCTACTGTAGTGTTTCCATAAAGTCAATGGGACTACTCACACACACAAGTTTTACAATGTCTTCGCAGGGTAAGGTCAAAGACACTATCCACAGTAAAGTGAACACATACATTCATTTAGTCCCATTTTTAAAGACATTTTTAGTCCAACAAATTGTGCTACTTGATCTTTCATTTAATGACAGCCTGGCGGAGCGGGAAAAATAGTAAAGTAAGCCTTGTTGCTGAATTTGGAACTTGAGATGCACTAGGAGGCTCTAAAATGACAGGGTTGCCAGTAGAGTGTGTTTACTATATTGATGCTGAAGTTGTGCATAAATCCATGCAAAATGACAGGGTGTGGTATACAAGGGACACATTCTGTGGTTCATTTAAAACTCCAGAAGCTTTTCTTATGACTCTGTGACCTAAATATTCTGTTTTATAGACCAGTGTGGAGAGACAGGAAAAAATAAAAAGACTCTTGGCATATACATATTTCTTCTACTACACACATGATATACATGCATTCAGCTTTTAAATGCCCAGTCAGACAAAAATCAGATTATGATGCTGGTTAATTTGGAACATGACAAGCCAGGTCTGCCATGCCACCAACGGAAATGTTGGAATAATCTGTGGTTCCATAAATCAAAGGACAAGAATAAGACTCAACAGAAAAAGCATTCACAATATAAAATTTACAGTAGAAAAGCCCTGAAAAGTATGAGGGGGTTTTTTAGAAGCAAGCAGACCTGTAATTTACACATTTTATAATTCCCCCAAGATGAAAAAAATAAAAAAAAAGTGCTCAGTGTTCTGCTTTGGCTGCATAACCTGTTAAAAAAGCAGAGGTGAAAGTGCTAGAGACCCAGAGAGAGAGCATGAACCTAGGGGCTTGGAGGGAGGGTGGGAGGAGAAAGGGAGTGCTGTGATTATTTAGAAAGTTGATGTGAAACAGACCTGACCAGGATTGAACCCTGTCAATAAGGTCTTGTTCTTCTCACCCAGGCCGTTTCTCAAACTTTCCAACCACACTGGAACATTCTGAACCAGCAGTGGCATTCACTTCCTTTGCACTTCCTTTCCAGGTCTATCAAGTGATAGGGCATGGTTTTACAATGAGTGGGAAACAGGCAGCAAGTGCGAATGCTACTGGTTTCTGGCTTTAACACAGCACAGCTGATTTACTGTCTGGTAATCTCACACAATGCAGATTGATGTGGTCCTGTTCTGAGATACAGTATCACAGTTAGTCCTAAAGTTTCTCATTTCCCTTGCCCCCCGACCCCCCCCTTTTTTTTTCAGTGTGGTAGCTGTCAATGAATGCTGTAATCAGAACAGTGATTAAACTGTCATAAAAGTTTACAACTTGCTAGGTACAGTAAAGTTTCAATTTTTTTCCTAATGAGATTGAGGAGCAAAGGATATTAAATGGCCGAACAAAAGCGGATACCTTACACTCCACAAACGATTATTAAAAATTGGGAGCTCTATTTACTGAAAAAACTGGAGGGAATATTTAAGGAAATAAATGTTGAACTATACAAGCTTGGTTTTTCTGACTGTTTTCAGCTTTTGTTTTCTTTGAGTCACATGCCCCCAACCACATCCATTCTTACCATGCATTAGACTAGAAGTGGTGTGGAACAATACAAAGATGATGACTCAGTGCAAGAAACTGAGTAAGGTCTGGGTTTTTTCCCCCCCAATTTAAACTATTATTTATAGGGCAATCCTGATCCTAATTCCTAATCCCCAAATGTGGGGACTAGCCAATTCTGGTCAATGGAAATCAGATACAGAGCGTTTAGTCTAGATCATCTGTTCAAACCGAAATCCAGGTGAAGATTGAACAAAAGTTATTGATGTCTGTCTTTGCTGTCAGATCACTGCACTTTTGTCCTAGGGACTTCTGGCCCTCTTGTAACTGACACCAGATTTAGGTATTTTAAACCAAAAAGCCCCAAGACCATACTCATAAAGGAGGGCATTAAAGTTCAGAAGAGGATGCCCAGTGTCAAGTGTTGGAAAGCTTGTTTTGCCAATGTCTCTTGCAGATAGAGAGGACTTTCATTTCCAGTGTGAATCTTTCTGTAGCAATATTCATGAGAACTTATCGCACTTAAAAGCCACCCACAAAAGCCAGCTTCACTTTACTTGGAAACTATCCCAAATGTGAAAAAAAAAAAATGCTTTATTGCGATTTCCACACTGAGCTTGGGCCATTTTGCTCATTCTGCTGGGTGATGTGTTCTTTTATTTGTTTTAGAGACACTGTTAAGTTCTCTGATTTAATTACTGTATTTTTAAACGTAAAGCACACGAATACAGGTCTGTCGCATCTTACGCGCATTTAACATGCGCGATTTCAACTTTACGCAGTCGGCAAAAACAAAAAAAACAAACAAGAGAAAAACAACAGTTTTAATACTATACCTGTAGTGCGGGCGATTTCGCCCGCCATTGAACTCAATGGGGTTTTGGCTATACGCGGTTTTCGCTTTACGCGCTAACCGCGGAACGGAACCCCCGCGTAAGATGAGACAGACCTGTAGTATGATCCATTTTGATATTTTGTTGAATAATATCAAGACGGGAAGTATGAAGCCCCATGCCCCTCGGTAGAGCAACCATTTTAATAGCACAGGCTGGGTTGAAAAATTGCTCTTAATAAGGTTATAACAAGGTTTGGCCCTGGACAAACAAGCTGCATGAAGATTAGCTTTAGACCGATGTGGTCATAACCAAGTTTAACAGAAATTGTTTAACAAACCTCTTTGGCTTAGTAGGTGATGCCTTATCTGCATACTGTAACATATTGGGCTTAGAGATTCACTACATTACCTTCAGCCAAATACAGTAATTTGAAATTACTCTCCCTCTAAAAGTGACACTTCACAGTTTGCTTCCAGTATACAACAGCAGATTTCCTTATAGCTAAATCAAGGTATAGCATATTTCTAAAATATTCCAAGAAGGAAAATTTAGGAGTATATATTCCATTAGACCAGTGGCTCTCAAACTTTTGTACTGGTGACCCCTTTCACATAGCAAGTCTCTTGAGTGCGGACCCCCCCCCTTATAAATTAAAAACACTTTTTAATATATTTAACACCATTGTAAATGCTGGATACAAAGTGGGATGGGAGGTGGAGGTTGACAGCTCGCGATCCCCCCATGTAATAACCTCGCGACCCCCTGAGGGGCCCTGACCCCCAATTTGAGAACCCCTCCATTAGACTATAGTGAGACAATGTTCACATGCAAAATATAGTATTTAAACAGAACTTTAATGAACCTTAGTTGCAAAGTGATAATTAACTTCTGTGTACTTGCATGGTGTATGCAAGATCAGAACTAGGCTTTAAGACCTTAATACATCTGTCTCCTCTTCCTCTGCTACGTTTACTTAATATAAAATCCTTCAAGCATTTCCTTGTCAGGACCTTACCTATCATCCCTGATCAAATGTTTATCATCTAGGCTGGGGAGATGAGATGGTTTCTTTCTGGCTCCTGGGAAGAATTAGTGAAAGTGTATGCTGCATTTTTAATCACATACTCATACACACAAACTAAAGAAATGATTCCCTCGCTGAAGGAAAAGGAATACAGAATTAAAGAAAAACATCCCCAGTGGAAATGGCCCTCTCATCCATTCCCTCCAGGAACTACAGTTCTAGGGATTCCCAAAGCATAAAAAAGAATGACAAGAAATCCTTTTCCTTGCCATTAAAAGCCCCCACAGAAACTGTCTGCCAACAAGCCAGCCAGCTCAATGTTTCCGAAGTTCCTGAAAAAGTAGGCAGCCCTTTCATAACTGTCTTGTTGACCCTTACCAAAAAATAAAAATAATAATAAAAAAAAATCTTTGAATCCCAGCCACTACAAAACTGCTTTCATTACTATTACTTCTTTAACCCTACAGCTGTACACACAGTCCTTTCCAAAACACTCAGACAATTCCCTGCCCTGAAAAGCATAAATTATATGGGTTAAATCCTGGCGCCGCATAAGTCTATGGCAAGCGTCCTATTGATTTTAATGGGGACAGGATTTTACCCTAGATCTCATCTTCCAATCTATTCCCTCATCACTATTGTGATCCCATATTTCCCCATCTCTGCCTGCCCTAGACACTGTCATTTCTATCCTCCTCAGTCCCCTATTTCTTTCTCCCCTGCTGGAGGTCAAGCCTTTTCTGCTGCTGCACTAGATCCTCAATGCATGACAGCATTGGATGCCACTGATACAGTGGGTCTAAGATTATGGATGGTACCATTATATCCATTTTATAAATGGGCACAGAGTGAACTGCGCAAGGTACCTCACAAACAGAGCCACAGAAAAGAACCCCAAAGTCCTGACTTCCAGCCCCGTCCCAGATCACACTGTCTATCTTGAGATACACGCAGACATCCAACAATATTAACATAACACAGGGATGAGAAGAAAGTCTGTCTATCTCCTAACTTCTGAACCTGGAAAGATAATGGAGCAAATAATAAAGAAATCCGTTTGCAAACCTCTAGAAGATAATAAGGTGATAAGTAACAGTCAGCATGGATTTGTCAAGAACAAATCGTGTCAAACCAACCTGATAGCTTTCTTTGACAGGGTAACAAGCCTTGTGGATAGTGGGGAAGTGATAGACGTGGTATATCTCGACAACCAACTAGGGAAATGCAACCTAGATGGAGCTACTATAACATGGCTGCATAACAGGTTGGAAAACGGTTCCCAGAAAGTAATCATCAGTGGTTCACAGTCATGCCGAAAGGGCATAATGAGTGGGGTCCCTCAGGGATCAGTTCTGGGTCCGGTTCTGTACAATATCTTCATCAATGATTTAGATAATGGCATAGAGAGTACACTCATAAAGTTTGTGGACGATAACAAGCTGGACGGGTTTCCAAGTGCTTTGGAGGTTAGGATTAAAATTCAAAATGATCTGGACAAACTGGAGAAATAGTCTCAAGTAAATAGGATGAAATTCAATAAGGACAATTACAAAGTACTCCACTTAAGAAGGAACAATCAGCTGCACACATACAAAATGGGAAATGACTGCCTAGGAAGGAGTACTGCGGAAAGGGATCTGGGGATCACAGTGGACCACAAGCTAAATATGAGTCAACAGTGTAACGCTGTTGCAAAAAAAGCGAGCATCATTCTGAGATGTATTAGCAGGAGTGTTGTAAGCAAGACACAAGTAGTAATTCTTCTGCTCTACTCTGATCAAGCTTCAATTGGAGTCCAGTTCTGGGTGCCACATTTCAGGAAAGATGTGGACAAATTGGAGAAAGTCCAGAGAAGAGCAACAAAAGTGATTAAAGGTCTAGAAAACATGACATATGCGGGAAGATTGAAAAAAATGGGTTTGATTAATCTGGAAAAGAGAAGACAGAGAGGACAACAGTTTTCAAATATGTAAAAGGTTGTTATAAGGAGGAGGGAGAAAAACTGTTCTTAACCTCTGAGGATAGGACAAGAAGCAATGGGCTTAAATTGCAGCAAGGGAGGTTTAAGCTGGACATTAGGAAAAACTTCCTAACTGTCAGGGTGGTTGAGCACTGGGAGGCTGCGGAATCTCCATCATTGGAAATTTTTAAGAGCAGATTAGACAAACACCTGTCAGGGATGGTCTCGATAATAGTCCGGCCATGAGTGCAGGGGAGTGTACTAGATGACCTCTTGGGGTCCCTTCCAGTCCTATGATTCTATGATCCTATGTTCAACACTTGATTGATTTCCAAGACAAGATATTCTTATTTGCCCAATGGTGAAGCTAAAACAGAAAAATTTAGAACTGGGAATAAAATCATCTTTAAATGCATTATTTATAACCACAGAAAAATCTTTAAAAGATTAAAAGTGAAGAATATTTGTGAAGAAATATCTGTCACTAACTATATTTATAATGTTAATTACTGTTGTCCATCTGTCCCTCCATTCTTCAGCAGCACAGTTTCATGTAGATGGCAAGAATAATTTCTACATTATATTTTATTTATATAAAATTTATCAGAACTCATATTGGTTTTTAATTATTCTAATGAAATTTTTGAAGTCTATCACTACAAGTGAATTTCAGAAGGTGGGTGCAGTGTGACTTTCAAAGCATGAACGGTCTAAGTTAGCATAGTTATTGTCAGTGATATTGATGAATTTTCTTTTCAAACAACAGGGGGTGGCCTTTTTTTGTCAAAGTTAATTTTGATAGTCTGATTTCATTAACCTGGCACAGACAGTGGATGGGGGAGGGAATAATATTTGTATATAGCAGTCTTAAATAGATCATTTTGTAGAAGCCCAAGTAGTACACCAGCATTGTTTTCATATAGCCTAATTTAGAAGGGCACTTCACATTCACTCTTATGATAAAGAAACAGAATCTGGAGGAAAGAGTCACTAACAACCATTTTTACTCAACAACAATTCCATCACAGAATTTTAGATTTAACACAAATCACAGATTTAATTAGAAATACATTTCTTTCAGTAACTTATTAAGCTAATGAGAGAATTCAAGGGAGGGCAGGGGGCAGAGAACATGTTTATATAGTACTGTAAATTTAGATGGTGCCTTTCAGAGTGAAACAATTTTTATTAATAATAAATAATAATAATAATAATAATAATTAGTGCTCATATATCTGCAAGTTAGCAAAATAACCCTCTTTCAAAAAAAAATTTGACAAAGGAATACAGTAAAATGTTATTTCTGCTTAAAAATACATACTTCCAATAATTTCTGATGACTTATGGAGGAAACAGGTATTTTTTGTAGCTATTATAAACAGAACAGTGCTGTACTTTGTCTACAGTCTTCAAGGCAATATTTAAGGGAAAACTTTAAAATAGTCAAAAAAGGACTTCATACGGAAAAAAAAAAAAAAGACTTGTGAACTCCTATTTACCTGATTTGTTAAAGCTCCCACCCTATAAGTACAGTAGTTATTTTATTATGATGATTTTTATTCTAGCCAAGTAAGACTAGGAAAACAAGTGTCCTTTTGTCTATACAGACCAAAAAAAATAAAAGGCAATGAACGTATATAAATGTAAACCAATGTCTTATTCAAAAAAGGTTCCTCACTTTCTTGCAAGTTTCTGTAACAGGTTAACTGCAGTATTGTGTAAGTATTAACAGGAGGGAAAATTATAATTGCAAAAAAAAAAAAAAAACATTTTAATTCTACTTCAGATCTTGCTCTTTTGCAAATCAAGTATCTGTATGGAAAAAAAAATTACCATGGCATTTACTAATGTGTGCAACATTAGAATGTAGAACTGTTCTGCTGCTAAAACATAGTGTTAGACATTTAAGCAGTAAAGTGAATTCTTAAGTTATAAGAAGTGTTTTTCCTTTGCTTTAGCCCCTAAAGGTGGTCCTTTTCTCTTCCTCACCTTCTTCCTATATCTTTATGCTGTCCACTATTATCTATATATTAGAGATTTTTAACCTTTATACTGAAGTATTCAATTATTTACAATTAACAAATAAACTCCAAGTCATAGGCACAATTTCTACAAGAAACTACGATACCATCCTAAAGGGACTGATGTTAAATAGAGTAAGCAACCCAATTTTATGTCAAAAACCCATGTTTACGCACATGAATCAGGTAGCTAGATACAGTTAGCTGAACTGCAGGTACAAATGCCATTTTTTCCCTCCTAAGTGAAATCTCAGAGACTGGGTACAGGTGTTTGGCCCATAACAGTTCATCCTTCATGCAGCTCAGTCTGCATCCCAATAAGCTGCCTGTCTTCCCTCTTGTACTTTAATACAGAAATTAGTACTTCAGATTTCATTCATCTATTATCCTCATGTACTATACACTATTCATCTAATAGCCTCATGTTAGTACTTGTGCAATGTTACCATACAGCTGCGAATAAAAGCCTGGAGGTATAAAAGACTGGAATAGCAGCCTCAGCTCTGACTTTTCCTGCTTTGTGGGTTTAACGTAAACTAACAACAATACAGCATTTTAGTGCAATGTTCTTCTATTTATTTTTTTTTAAACATCTTCCCTTTGATCATACTGAATTCATGAATATCAGTTGAAGCCTTTCAGCTGAATTGTTGCTCTGACTAGGAGAACTAATAGTTCTGCATTTTTTTCAGTGGGACATGGCATATTATTTTCATTACGCTTTGGCACATTATTTCATTTGCCAGGAGCTTTCCCATACTTAATTTACATGTTGTTCCTAACATTTCCATTCATACTGTACTGGGCCTGACTGTGCACCAATATTTACTTTGCAACTAAGTCCCAGTAAAATAAATGGAATACTGTATATAAAGCTATAAACCTCTCAAAACAGATATAAACCTCATGAACAGTAGCAACTCTTAAAATCTGAGGATCGCCCCCATACCACTGATCTCATTAAAATCAACAAGCAATAAATGTTAAGACCTACATTTGCAAAAAAGCATTTGCTGATTTTGAGTGACAAATTCCAGCATGTGATTTCCAAGCATGATGAGCACATGGATTTAAATTGCAGCTGGGGGGGAAGGAGGGGGAAGAAAAGGGTTTAGGTTGGACATTAGGAAAAGCTTCCTACCTGTCAAGGTGAGTAAGCAGTGGAATAAATTGCCTAGGGAGGTTGTGGAATCTCTATCATTGGAGATTTTTAAGAGCAGGTTAGACAAACACCTGTCAGGGATGGTCTAGACAATACTTACTCCTACCTTGAGTGCAGGGGACTTGACTAGATAATCTCTCGAGGGCCCTTCTATGTTTCTATGTTCCTCCTACTAAAGTGAAATGGAGTTACTGGTGCTCAATAGCTTGGGGAAAAAAATAAGGTTCCAAGTTAAGTTGTGCACTCAAAAATTTAGGTAGACAATAGTAGAGTACTATTGAAAATACAAGTCCAGCGTAAAGAAATATTAATGAAAGGTTTAAGCAAAAATGAGCACTTGGAAGACTTAAATGGTTTTTAAAAAGGTTCTCTGATTTTTATCAAACGAACACCAAATACAAGATTTCTTCTGGGTTGAGAATTTGTTCAAGGTTCATCAAATGATAAACTCTTCACTGTTGGGGTTTATGCAATGACTTAGCAGAAATTTCCTCTGCCATGCAGGAGACCAGTGGTTATTTTCTGCCCAGAGTGGTCTCTCTCCATGGGCAAAATAGAGGCTGGGAGCACCAACAAAGCTGATGGTGGGAGAGCTTCATGCTCCTTGGTAGCAGCCTATGTTAATAAATAAGTAGCAGCAATGATGGGTCTACACTCGTTTTCAACCCTCCATAGCTAAAATAATAATAAAATAATAATAATAATAATAATAATGACCACAAAATGGGGGCATTGAAAACTGATGGGAAGGGAAAGGAGGTAAAACATTTAGAGCACTTTTCTGGATGTGAAGGCATTCACACAAAGACACATACACAGAAAAATCCCACATGCAGAAAAATTAAGAAAACTCATCTTGGTATTTGTAATAGGAATACCATGAGATCCTTACTATAGCAGCATAATTGTTCTGTTCAACTCAGAAACTTATCTCCTGTTTTCAGAGACAAGTGCCCATTGTTAACCACCAAACAGATTACACAGCTCATGCCAAATATACAATACGAACCAAAAACAAGAAAACCGGCCCAGTTTTAAATAAAGATATAATTTGTGTTTGTGCAAGGTGCTAGAGTGATAGTATTAGAAAGTTAAATCAAATATACACCTATACATATACACACACACACACACACACACACACACACTAGCGTGAGCTGTAGTTTTTAGGATGTGGCCGCCCACTAGTATATGGGCTAACACCACCAAGTAATTTTGAACATCCCCCTGCAAACAGCCATATACCAGTTCATACCATTTTCAGTGACTACCAAACTGGGTCACAGATATGCATCAGAAAAAGATGTGACAAGTCTGTACGCCAACAACAAAATACTCACCCTATTGAGTATCTTCCAATACTTAAATGAACAAATAAGCTATCGCCATTATAAGAGCTGATTCCTCTTTTGTTTTAATTTGTATTTATTTAGCAATGGAAACCTCAAGAAGAAACAGGAACACCTCCATGAAATATTAGAAAACCAGCCAAACTGAGACCAGGAGGCAGACACATATTTCAATTTTTGTTTTGGACACCAGCCACAGTTTGAAAGAAAATTTACCTTGGATGGAGATCAACACAAAACCCACATAGAGACAAGACAGACAGACTTCAGTGATTCCTCCTTTGGAATAACAATGGGAAATAAACCATAAGAAATAAAAATTGTGCTGAAGAAAATGTTTGCCATGTTATTTTTAACAGGTAAAGGATTCACCAATCCTGGGACAGGGAGGTATAGAGGATATCTGCCTGCAGCAGCCTTGCTCTTATGTCCCACAGAAATTTACCCAGAGGAAAGCAAAGCAGTAACACTGCTCCCACAGGTGCCTAGCATAGAGAAGACACTATAGTCACTTTCAATACTGCAGTTTCCTCCCCAGAATTAAGTGAGCTTTCCAACACCGACGCTCAGTGCCTAGTATATGCCACTTTCTAAATCGAGTCAAAAACATTTATATTTTCCAAGCTGACTGTCAGAGCAATTATTCACACCATGCCAACAAAAGATCACTGCTCTCGTAACTGAATTTGCACAGGACCAAAGTCGACAGGGGAGATCTGAGGTGTTACATGGGAAAGATCAAGTATTTCAACTTCATTGTCTTGTTCTTTCTGTACAGACCTAATTGCTCTAAAATCACATACAGAAAATCATTTGAAAGGTGCCTTATTTATGGAGAAATTTATAGTCAAAATGTAGGAAAATTCTTGTTCTGTTTGTGTTAGAGAAGCAACACAGTAAATTTACTCTAATTTTTTTTATGATGTTTTGCATGCATGGAAATTTTGATATAAAATAAGGAATGCACTTGGTTTGAACTTTACAGCCCTTCTATTCCATAGAATTTGCTTTGGTGGAGGGGGACAGCCCAAATGTGGGTTATGGATGTTTATGTACTAAAGAGTACTGGGACAGGGACGTTGCCATTAATGACATGCTCTGCAGCCAATGGAGTGCACCATCACCCTCTGTCCCTAGCACTTCAAGTTCTGAGATAGGTCTTCACTGACAATCCCTCCTCTCAACTGTAATTTCTGCTGGTCAGGACAGCCGAAACCAAGCCTTTAATATGACTATGATGGACTCAAGAATCAACAACCAAGAAAGAGCAGGGCACAGATAGTTAGGAAGACTGTTCTGCTGTGTTGTTCCCTTTTCTTAATAGGGCTACTTCAAGATGTTTACTTTGTGAGAGGACTGAATGATGTTTTCAAAAATCACCACTCACCATAATTCCATGTATGCAACGCATTTTTATTGTGCCTGCAAGTACTTTCATATTTTGTCAGATTTTTTTGAGCAACAGTGTAAATAGCCTTCAAAACCTTTTTTAAACAGTCCAGAAACTTTAAAGTATCTGCTGTCTAGTGCAATCCAAAATACATGAAATACCTGGACTGGACTATCTGAGGTAAATCCTGATTTGGTGTGTCAAAACCTCTGGTTAGTAAAAGTATTCAGCAATTCAGACAGTACGTACACAAGAAAAAAAAAGGACAACAAACAATGACATTTATGAATGAAGAAGGTTAACTCTATAGAAAATCTGTGTTTAAGATATTTTATTAAATTAAATAAATATAGATTGGTTAACATTAGCCCTTAAACTTGATATTCCTATGGCACATGGACATCTCTTTTGTAAATATCAAATGTTTAGATTGCACATGTACGGACATTCTCTCTGGCAAGAAGCCAAGCAGAATGGGAAAAATCTAGGAGGAGATAGACTGCAAATGAATTAAATGTTTTTTCAGAGAACGTTGAAGAATGTCTCTCTTATAATTTACAGATATCACACAATACCTTGTGTACCAAACTTGGTGGTTATCCTTTGTCAGTTTAGAAAAATCAGTTTCATTAACTGCCAAGGTTCTTGTCCAAATGCCGACCAGACAAAGAAAGTGAGCAATGAAGTCTGCTTGTTTATCATATCTGTCAGAAACATGCTTAGGGATAGGCAACCCTGCTGGAAAGTCACTGGGATGTCTGTATATCTTCCTTTTATTCAGAATACAGTACAAATCCTATTTATGAATTGAGTTAGAACACCACACACATAAGGCACAGGCACAACGGTTATTTTAGTGCACAAATTCAGGTTGCCTTATGAGGAACTTTGTTAGGATCATAAGAAAATAAGTTGTTGAAGGTGGCCGTGTTGAAGCAAATGCAATATTATAGCTTAAAATATTCCCACACCAGTTCTCTTTAAATGCAGTGTTATTTTATAATCTTACATCTATCAATGAAAACAGAAGAACTATTTAAAGTCCTTTCACAAAGAAGCTTTTAAGAAATGTCAAAACAAATTACTTTAAAGACTTTTTCACAAACATCTCTTGCTTTGAACTTTTCTTATTTGCTGTTCCACAGGACCTGAAACTGGCTAAATTTAACTGACTTTACAAGCTGTGGTGAGATTGAGCACATAGGGCAAATTTTAGCCATTTTTGTCTGTATTCACAGTAATTTCCTCAAATCGCAGGGTTTTTTAGCAGTTATTTTGAATTGCCTTGCATCCCGGAAACGGCAGGAAATACTAAGGAAACCTCCCTGTCTAATTTACTTTGCAGGCTGCTCTCTGAAATTTATTTCTGATTAGGTTAATAACAAAGTACTGAAGCCAAACACCACAGTATACAGTGTTACTGGTTTAAACATAAATACTTTACTTTGATTTTCAAGGGAAAAAATCCTTAATCCAGAGAGTACAGTAGTTTGTTAAAGCTAAGCATATAGGAAATGTTTACTATTAATTTTTGCAAAACACCACTTAATCACTTTAACAAGATAAATGAGACTCTTTTGGCTAACATTGCTATGCTGTTACACTGAACGTCCATAACATTCAGGAACAAAACCTTTCATTAAATTGTAAATATCATGACAACAGCAAAGTACAGTAGGGCCTAATTTTTAGAGGTGCAAGAACATTAACAATGGCCATTGACTTAGAAACTTTGGTGCTCAACACTTCTGGAAACTAAGCACATTAGTGTAAGAAGTTCGTAAACCAAGAAAATGTGTGTGTGCGTGCTTCTTTTTTTTTGGGCTGCAGCTTGATGAAACCATAAAACAAAATGTCTGGAATGACTAGTACCAAATTTTTAAAACAGTGCTTCTACTTCATTTAAATACAATAGGCCAAAGCAGGCACAATTCCCCCTGAAGTAATATCTGTTTATGCCAAGATTGAACTAATAGCTCCAATACACAAGAGCAATATATATTTTAAAAACAAAACAGAATTGTCACACCTTGCCTCTTAAACATTCAAACGTTCACACATACATAATGACGTAAACTGTAAGAGAACAGAAAGAAGACAGCTTTATTTTCAATACCATTGCAAAAATAAATAAATTAACCAGCACTGTATAATAATGTGAAAACTACATTTTAAACAACCACTCACATGCAGGGCCGGCTCCAGGGTTTTGGCCGCCCAAGCAGCCAAACAAAAAAAAAAGCCGCGATCGCGATCTGCGGCAGCAATTCTGCGGGAGGTCCTTCACTCCGAGCAGGACTGAGGGACTGTCCGCCGAATTGCCACCGAACAGCTGGACGTGCCGCCCCTCTCCGCAGTGGCCGCCCGAAGCACCTGCTTGGTAAGCTGGTGCCAGGAGCCGGCCCTGCTCACATGGCCATCATCACCAGTGCATCTGAACCCCTCATGATCATGAATGGATTTTATCCTCACAACACCCCTGTGAGGTAGTGAAGTATTATCTCCATTTTACAGATGTGGAGCGGAGGCACTGAGCAGATTAAAATACTTGCTTAAGTTCGCACAGGAAGTCTGTGGCTGGCATGGGAATTGTACCTACATCTCCTATCTCAGTCAAATGCCCCCAAGCCCTAAGACCTTCCCAGTCTAACAATACCAAGCAGGACTATTCAGATAAGTGAAACTACTCTTGTGCATATGTGTTTCCTGGAGTAGCTCTTAGTCACATGTTTTGTAAATCTGAAAATACATTTGTGTGTTGCAAGTTAAATGTGATTGGAATGAACTCAAAGTATATGGAAGTATTTCAGCAAAGGTAAGGGTCTCACCACAACCCCATTCTCTTCCCTGCCACCAAATTGTTATCTGATACGCAAATTAGCATCAGTGAATTTTTTTTTCTAATTTTTTTTTAAAACAGGAAGCTATTTATATAGCATCACTTAGAGAAGAGCTCTGCAGTGGTGACCTGCTTTCAGACATGGGTAAAAGTACTCCTTTTAGCCTAAGACATCATGATCCACCCATTGTTAATTGCATACTACATTTTCCAGGTCATTCATTCATTTAGAATAATGAACAAAATACTGCAATTGAGAATATTGCTTTCCAATCTACTGTATGAAGCATGTTCATAAATGCAGGCAATTCTGTAAACTACAGACTACTCCTATTTCCAAATACCCATAAATAAATCTGAAACTATAATTTTTATTTCATCTGTCAACACTTATTTCTTTAAGAAAGGACAGCATTTCTAATAAATCAAACAGCATTAAAGAATGCAAAGGTGTTTTAATGGTTATTTTCAGTATAATATTAAAGTTATTTGCATCTTACACTTCAATCAGTCTTGGGTGTTTATCTGGTCATTCCAATGTCATGGCCAGTGCTCAATCTCCAATATTATTCTCATTTTGAAAAGTATTACTCCTTCCAAAGAAGAAAACAATCCCAGACCAACAGTGAGAAAATTCTCAGAAGTTTCTAAATTCCATGGCAAATTTTAGTTAACATATGGGACTACACATTCTCAGCTTGATGCAGGAGTGTTACTGTTTTCATTGATTTGTATACAGCCATACATATATACCCTAGTGTTTAAGTTCTGACCTGAGATATGCACAGATTGGTCTTACTGTATGCACATACACTTCTTCAGCTTAATGGTGCTGTCAAGTATATGTTTACTCACCAGATGATCTTAAGGGGGAGGCAGACCCTGCAACCTGACTGCAGTGACGGGAGATGGAGAAATTCTTCAGTACTTCTAATGTTGCCCTCAGGTTTGTGTGGGCATAAATACTTCTGTGAGATCACTATGGTTGGGCTGGTAATGGACAAGTTTCTCATTCTCCCCTCAAATGCACAAGAGCAGAGCCAAAGTGGTCATCTTACGTCAAGCTTACTAAAGGCAAGTGTAATTACATGCTAAGCACTTATAGCATGCCCCACAACTTCCATTGCAACAAGAGATCGTTAGAATCATTTTAGAGCAAGAATTATTGTGTTTTTCAGTATTTAGGTGCTTCACACACATCTTCACTTCCTCAATTTACCTATTAGTAAACAATAAAATACATTATGCTGAAAGAGATGATTTTGTGCACTTACTCACTGATACACAAGAAATGCCCATATGCAACTCCACTTAGCTCCAAGAGCAGTCAATCATGTATGTCCATCATGCACAGACCAAAAATCCTTGTATTCTTACTCAATGGTCACTCAGTTCTTACTCAGGCAAACTCCCATTCAAGCTAATGGCAATCTCCTTGAATAAGGACTGAGTATCAATGCTATTGAAACTGTATTTTATATCTGTATTAAAGGTTATTAATTCTATGAAACAATAATCACTGAATTTTTCAGTAAAATTAATGTTTTATAGAAACTAGTTTTAAATTTTTTAATTTCTTAACTAGAACATTTTAAAGTTGATTCTAGTTTTCTGTGAAGCAAACACATTCGATGAAATTTAACATTTCACAACCCAGTGATCATAATGACCTTTGTGAGATGTGGTCAGGAACAGGAAAGAAATAGTGATTAGCTGAGCCATGTGTCAAATACAAATCTGTGTGCCTTGTATGTTTGTTCCACAGTGATATCCAGCCTCTCAAAGCATTCATATTCTCACTAGAAAGAATAGTACGAAGAGTCAATCGCCACAAAAAATTTAACAATGCTCATATATTAAGATGGTAACTAATTTGTTCCATCCAATAGCTGTGGTATTTTCGGAATTTGGGCCAAAGATCCAGCTTGTAACTACAGTACAGTACAACTGTTCAAAATACAAGAAGCTACTAGATTTAATTTGTTTTAATATATAAATCCCTTTTTATATATTATGCATAAAGAGAAATAAACTGCATACTAGTGCTGATTCCATATAGTTAAAGTTAAAGTTCAGCAATGTAAGATGCATTTTTTCACATCTCTGATACCTTATTCCAACACTTCCATACTGAGAAGTTCTGGGAGATGCTTACATGTGTGTCATAGTGCCAATTCTCAGAGTCTAACTCTTAAAACAATTCAAGAATTTAGATCAGACACCATGCCCTGCTCCACCTGAGTCTCAGCTCCTAAGAACAAAGAATAGTTATAGCCTATTAGCTCCCCCCCTAGGTTTCTCAGCACAAAATATGCAGAGGAAAGACAGTTTTATCTGGGCTCAGTTATTTGACTGTGCCACAGATTTCCTGTTTGACCCTGGGAATGACACTTAACCTCTGTGGTGTGAGGGCAACTTTATTAATATGTGGAGGCATATAGTTACCACAATGCAGTTTACTACATAAGAATTTAGGCCCTCCCTGATCCTGCAAATGCTTAACTTTAAGCACGTGAGGAGTGCCATTTAAATTGATGAGCTTGTAAGCAAATGAAGGTGTTTGCCGGAAACAGGTCCACAGGTAAATTTATCTTGCTCTTTGGACCAGCTGGTTAAGCGAGACCCATTTCAACTTGTGTGGACCAATAACTTCCAGCCAACTGCAAATGTGTCATGGAGTCTTCTCTCAGTGAACTATCATTAATGTAAGGTCGCAACATTTGGGCAAAGCACTCCAAATTATAATCTTTAACTACCATCATTATCTCAGAGCCATGTCTATCTGCCATTTATCAATTTAGTCTAAGAAAAGTTGTTGATTTTATGGTTTCTATGCTCTTAATAGTTGGAGTGTCACCATAAAAAACTACTGATATTTGTATAAATTTGTATAAATGTGATGCATCGGATTAGGACTCGAAACAGATACTTCAGTGGAATCACTACTGCCAAACCACTGCTGTGAATGAATACATCCTTACTGTCTTTTAGACCAGTATCTCTCTTGCAGCCAGAATCACTCAGCTATATCATGCATGATATTTTAAAAATAAGATGCAGTAAGGGAAGTACTACTGAGGCTCTAAAGGGTTTCACTGGCTGTCCAAAATAACCCACGCCTTTCTATCACGGAGTATCAAGAGGGCTTGAAAAGACTCACTAGTCCAAAGCAAGTAGAAACTTTGCCCAGGCAAGGGGTCTAAATTGGGCTGGGGAGCAAGTGACTCCTTTGTTGCTGTTTAAGAAGGAAGAAAGAAAGCAGCAAGCAGCCCAAATACCACTACTTCTTTAACAGGCAGGAAAGGAAGGGTAGGCATGAAGTACACTCTACCCCGATATAACGCTGTCCTATGGAGCCAAAAAATCTTACCGCGTTATAGGTGAAACAGCATTATATCAAACTTGCTTTGATCCACCGGAGTGCGCAGCCTCACCCCCCCCAGAGCACTGCTTTACCGCGTTATATCCGAATTTGTGTTATATTGGGTCACGTTATATCGGTGTAGAGGTGTATAGTGGCAAGAACCACTGCTCTTTTGCGGAAGGGGAGGACAGAGACAGGTAAACAGAGCAGCATAGATGCCATTTCTCCTATCAGAGAAGAGAAAAGCTGGACCCTGCTACTTTCCCCTGAGAAAAGGAGAGGAAGGAACAGAGTGGCTTTCTGCTGCACATGCAAGAGCAAAAGTAAAGAAATAAGGGGCCCAGAATTAATGTATTTAGTGAAGAAAGGAGTCCAGAATTTATTGAC
Source organism: Terrapene triunguis (assembly GCF_002925995.2). Taxonomy (NCBI): domain Eukaryota; kingdom Metazoa; phylum Chordata; order Testudines; family Emydidae; genus Terrapene; species Terrapene triunguis. Next base: position 21,365,326 of record NW_020664404.1, on the reverse strand, counting down.
TTGAAGGAGGGCGGAGGTGGTAAGAGACAGAATTTATTAAGTGTGGAGGAATCAACATTCGGGAAACCCAAAATTGGTTTTATTTGGAGAAAGAACTAATTAATTGGTGTTAGAAAGATGTACTCAAGTAATTTCAACTAGTGCAGCTTTGTTGGAATAAGCGAGAGGGCTTGGCAACACGGTTTCTTTTTTATATGGAAGTAAGGTCTTGAGGATGCTTTTCAACCCATAGTTATCAACTGCCGTTATTTTCATTATGGTAATATGAATCTTACCAGGCTCCAGAGAATCCTCCATGGCCTGCTCTGGGGTATTAAGAGAGATGACTGGCCCTTAAGAACATTAAACAGAAGCTTCTTTATGTATTCACAAAATTACCGCATAGTTTTACAATCACTAGCCACCTTTGCCGGTAGTGTCTGAAAACAAAAGGTAGATAATTGGGTAATCGAGTCAGGGAGCAGAGATAATCAACTGAGAGGACCAGCAGGAATTTTCTCCACCTCTGTCCACCATTGATCAAGTGATGCATTGTAGAACAGTTGGCAAAAAACATTACAGGTCTCCTCACTACTCCCTGCCCTTCGTTAATTTAATTAGCAGATAACAATTATTCCCAGAAGCACAATAAAGGATAGGTCTATACAGCATTTTGGAAAGAGCAGGAGCAAGCCTCCCAGCCCAAGTCAGACTTGGGCCCGCTGGGCTCGTGCTAGTATTCTAAAAATAACTGTAGACAAAAGCACTGTCTACGTATCTATATTGAGAGCACTAGCACAAGTCCTGCTATCCCGAATCTGTCGACCCGAGCTGGGAGGCTCGTTCCCACCCACTCCAAAAAGTTGTGTAGACATACCCTAAAAGTCTAAGAACCAGCTAAATCTGTCCTCCTTACCCAGTAAAACTCAGTGGTGTAAAGGGTTGAATTCCAGATAGATAAATTATGCAATCTGTGATGGCAATTCCTATGCCTATAGATTTTCCATTAGAACATTTTTAGTTAGTTGCTTTCATACTCATTTTTAAGAGAGTCTTCTGTTTTCAAAATCTCACTGTTTTAAAAATATTAATTACAGAGTTTTTAACACACGGTACAATGCAGCTAATCATGGTTCCATCTTTTAAGATATGTTAACCATTACATAGCCCCATTATCATTAGCGTACATAATGGAGCTAATAAGACTTAACTTCTTTGTAAAGCACTTTCAGATCTATTGATGGGAAGTATTACAAATGCTAGATATTACTATTATTATATATGTCATGGAATATAAGATTCCTTGAATGAGTAAGAGTCTCATCCCCAAAGAATAAAGGCATGAGTACAGTATGGTCAAAAACAAAATTATCAAATATTGACAACTAAGTGATATGCAGTATGGAATGTGTGCAGTTTTATGAGTTTTTGCAGAAGTTGGAGGTAGCTTGGCTGCCTATCCAATAAATATATGGGATGGTGTACATAGATATTTGTACCAAAACTGTTTAGATTTACTCATCTACATGAACAGGGAAACCAGACAGTATATACTAGAGAGTATAGGAAAGAGACATTTATGTTATACTGTAATAATAAATTTATTAGAAATATCCCAGTTTGTTTATTCTCTGTTTGATTGAGAGAAGAAAATGTGGAACTACAAAAAGTTCCAAAATACCCTAATAATGTATCACAAAGAGGAAAGAAACTACATATGAGTACAAATTATTCCACCAGGAATATGACTTGTACATGCAATTTAGCAGATAATCAGATAATTATATAAATCTGCTCAGACATCAACTAAAGACATATAGAAATCATGCAAATACAACCCCAAACAGCTCAATCATATGAAAAGGAAATAGCTGTCAAGTCACAACTCATGAAATAGCATAATTAAAAATATGTAAATTCTAATAGTTGATTAGAATCACTTGGGAGTCAGCTGGAGCTAATTAACTTTCAGGCTATAGCTTACATTTTACAGTTTTTACACCTGGAGGACTTTCAGAAGAATGAGTAATGCTGCATGCTTTCTCCTCTATTAACTCACTATTTCATCACAAAATGGATTATATTATATGCATTGAAACAGCTTTATAGAAAATGCTCTTCCCCCCTCTCAAATTCAGAGAATTAGCTATTATAACTTCAAGTGAGAATTGAAGATCTATAATCTACAGACATGGGTGAAAGTTTTCTACTGAGATCAAGGGAAGAATACATCATTAATATTTTAAAATGTATGGTGCAACACTGACTATTTCAATTAAATTATCTGTATAACAATTCTATTATCTTTTTTATACAAGATCACAGAACAAAATAGGCTCTTACTATGTTTTCTTTAAATTCCACATATGACAGATGACGTGGGTGATGGGGAAGAAGGAATGGGATACAGTCTCTACTCTAGCCCCCCTTTAATAATTACATCATCAGAACATAACTCTAAATGTGCGTAACCACTTTAAGATAAGATCTAGACATTTTGTTCAGAAGATAAATAGTAAAGAAAGTCCCCGAATCTTCCAAGAGGATAAACATTGAAACTCTAGCTAGAGTATAGAACTTATTCATTGTGAATTCTCAGATCCAGTAGTGTTTTGTTATTACATTCATGTCCTGGATCCTATCAAAGACAGACCGATTATGGTCATTCTTCTATGGAGTATCTTATTCAGATCATCATTTTGCTCAACAGAGACAAAGGCTAGAAATCTGCAGACAAAAGACAAATAATTATGTTCACATTCTGGAGTCTCCTATGCATGCTCCATGTATGATCTTTTCCATAATGACTGAATGCAGGATAAGACTTGGGGAGCCCATGACTGATGGCAACACAGACTGACTGAACACAGCCTAGGTGCCAGAATGCTGCAATGAAAGACCTGCAGTAAGGCCACGGCTGGCCCAGGCTTGTGGGCCTAAAAACTGCAGTGTAGACGTTTGGGCTCAGGCTGGAGCCTGGGCTCTGAGACACCACAAGAGGGGAGGGTCTCAGAGCCCGGGCTCTAGCCTGAGCCTCAGTGTCTACACTGCAATTTTTAGTCCCACTGCCTGAGCCCAAGTCAACTGACTCGGACTCTGAGACCTGATGCCACGGGTTGTTGTTTTTTTATTGCAGTGTAGACATACCCTAGGAAGATTACAGATGTCAGACGACCTCTATTAGCCTCAGTAAAGAATCCCTTTTTATGTTGATTATAACAAAGTCCAGGCTCTTCCTACATTCCCCAGCAGTGTGTTGGAATTTAGGGGACTGAATGGCAAGAAGGTTCAGAGTCTTCAAACCCACAGAGCCCTGGAATTTGTGAGGAACTCCCCTTTTCTGCACTGCTCTCTAGGTTCTCTGACCTTCTCAATCTGCACCATCCCCAACTCTTTAAGACCTGTGCTAACATTGGGTACCTTTCCCAGGGCAGTACCATAGCAGCTATAGAGGCAATCCAGCAGCAGTCAGTGCTGGTTTTTAATCCAGCTCTAACTCCTGCTCAGCTATCCAGAGGAGCCAGAAGAGATCATGCCATAGAGCCGCTATTCCCCAGCTCCACCCATTTCTAGACAGATGGCCTAATCCCCAAGATTTCCAGAAACCAGACTCCACAGAACTTTTTGCAGGAACCAAGGAGTAATGGAGGAGCGTGTTGTGGAGCTGACTCTCCCCATTGTACATCCCTTTCCCTTCCCAAGAAAATGGAGCAAGGCAAGGTTTAATTACGCATCCCAAGAATATCAATTGCTGAAGTGTAAAGGATTCCAGAGTTACAATCACAACCGCCAATCTCTTTTACTCCTAGATGAGTGTCTGATGTATTAGTATCACTCCTGCTACAGAGAAGTTCTTTATTTGAGCACAATAACTATCCAAGGCATATTTATTTTGTAATTTTCCTCAGGAATATGTGAATCTGGTTTTAGACTAAGAATAGTTTCATGAAGCTGGCTGGCTCTATGGCCTTGCTTTTCCAGTGGGCATTATTTTCAGCCATCTGAACATGAAGCTTCATGAGGGACATTGCTCCTTTGTAGCTTTTAAATTACTGTCATATAGGTGATTTTCAGCATAAATCTGAGAAAGATAATTTCACTCCTTTCCCAAATTTCAGAAAGCCCCCAGGCTCAGAGTAGACAATTACCCTTCATATTCATTATGGGCATGAGATCCCTAAAAATAATCTCTCATAAAAGAGTCTTTCATTCCCAAGCACTATAAGCTAATTACTAACTACACAGGAATAACCACAGAAATGCAGTAACCTTTACTGTGAACACCAACATCTGTTTAATCATCTATAGCAACATTAAATAATATGAATACAGAACTTTGCCCTTTTAGAAACAGTCCAGCCAAGGATATCCAAACGGTGCACACAATTTCAAGACACGAAGTGAATTCCCCCCATTCCAGTTGTCTGGGTATATTACAGAAAATACTGACCTAGATAAACCCTGCTTAGATTTTCAGAATTATATATAGATCACAATACAAAGGTTATGACCTGTATAACACCTGTACTAGGATCTTGTTTCAAAAAGTTTCAGAAAATCATCTACAGCGGTTCATCTTTTCTCAAATCTATTCATGTTTTGGACAGAGGACAAGGAATTAATTCACTTCCAGGTAATCCATCTGGCATTGGCTCCACTCACAAATGGACACCAAAACATATCTTCATATAACTAAATGCTAACTAACTTTTGCTAACTAAATGCTCTCTCATTTCGTAAAAAGATGTGTCTGAAGGCAGTGCTGCTCCATTCTGAAGTCACAGAGGCTTCCCTCGAGCCCTGACTTACCACAAGTCATCTAGGCTAGGTCTACACTACAGCGGTGTTCCGACCTAAGATACGCAACTTCAGCTACGTGAATACCGTAGCTGAAGTTGCGTATTTTAGGTCGGCTTACCTGGTGGTGAGGACGGGGGAAAGCCGACCGCTGCCGCGCTGCCGCCGACTCCGCTACCGCCTCTTGTCGAGGTGGATTTCCGGAGTCGACGGCAGAGCGATCAGGGATCGATTTTACCGCGTCCTCACGAGACGCGGTAAGTCGATCCCCGATAAACCGATTGCTACCCGCCGGATCGGCGGGTAGTGAAGACGTAGCCTACACAGTTCTACATTTGGCATTTTCAGCCTTTTAATTTGTTTAGTCACAGTGTTTCTGTATTTTTTTTTAACGGCTTTCTTTCATCTGTGGTAGAGCAGAGACTGCAAAATATATTATTACACCTTGAGACACAGCAACCATTTTTTGGTGTGTCCATGGAGCAGAAAAAATCTGGCAACTACTTGATGTTACACCTTCAGTTTTAGAGCTATACTGTGTAACGCTTTCTCAATAATTGCTTGAACCTAACAGAGAATCAATACATAAGTCAAAATTTAGTTGTAAGCTTTTGCTCACTTTATTAAAAAACACATTTAAAAATAAATAATCACACCAGCCAAGCTACTTTTTTGTAGCTTCTCACATTTGCAGATATAAAATACACAACAGCTATTCCAAAAAGGTGACTATGCAGGTTATTTTTATTGAAATGCTAAATTTACACAGCACAAGTTACATGCACTCATTCCATTGAAGGATAATGATTCTTTCACGCAGGCATGCAAAACTGAACATTTATTTAGAGAAATAGAATATTCACCTACACATTACAAAACTTGTTCTCTCTTATCATGCATTTGTGAAAAGCCTTTACTGTTTCCCTCTGATTACATTAAGGGACAGGAAGACTGAAGGAGCTGAGGAATTGTAGTTTAGTGAAAAGGTTTGCACTAATTTGGCAATTGATAAAGGAGCCTATAATACTGGATAGGTTCCAAAAGAGAGCTGAACTTCCACAATTTGTAGTTGAAAGTAATTAAAAGTTGGGTGGATGTCCTGTGTTACAAAACCTCACGACCAGCAGTCTACAACTCATTTTGGACAACCCTCATTAACAACTCCCTCACTATTTAAAAGGAAGCATCTTATTTCCTCAATTCCAGTGGATGACTGTTTGACTTTCAATTTACCTGTGTCCAGACAGACAGTAGAAGATTGGTGTGTCCCACACAGCAGAAATTGATAGTGTGCAGTTTGTTATTAAAAACCCCACTACAAGTCTACTCGTTTTTCAAGTAATGCAACATCTATGGGACAGTCCATCCTTGAAAAAAATGAAGTGTTAATGGATTGTGTGTCATAACAGTGCTCCTTCTAACCTTGAAAGAGCTACATTATTTTCAGCCTTGATAACTACACAATTCCCCTTAAGTATGATTTTTATAAAAACTTTAATAATCAAATTGTTTGCATAAATGTAATCAAGCACACTTGCATCAAAACTTCTATTTTTCCTCCCTCTTAAATAAAAATCTATAACCTTAGGCATGGTTCAAGAACTATTCCCCTTCCACAACACAAAGTATAGAAGGAAACAAAAATTTGCTGACGTTGTCATCATTGGCATTTACTAGCAGAATATGTTTTCAAAAGCTCCCAAAAGTCTTTGATCCAAGATTTAATAGAGTCCCATAGACCAAAAAAAAAATATTAATCTAATTTAATTTAGATAATCTGAAGGTTCAGATTATCTAAATAACTGGTGTTGTTCTTTTCTGTCACCAGGACCTAAATCATTTTGCATGCTATAGTCCTCTGGTTCAGATCTTTAAATTTCTGATTGAGGATTAAAAATAAATAAATATAAGTAAAGACAAAAGAGATTAAAGCTTCCAACCTCCACCTAATTTGTGATTCAAACTTAATAAACACAAATTCATCAGAAATAAAGGCACTAGTGAGAAATCTATTGTGTTGCAAATTAAATGGCAAATACTTGGTTAATTTAGAGTTAAGGTTGCTTGGTGATAGAGCTCATGCCCTTCCAGAAGTTGAGTTCAGAAAAACTCAAACTTCTGCAAACCAGGAAGTACAGACTTAAGGTAAACAACCACGCAACTCTAATTCTGCCCACCACCACCCTTCCCTGAGCTGGCAATAACTACTGGGAATTATCTGCATGCACCTCAGCTCCAAATTGTGTTAGGTGTAGCTGTACTGAATGATGGAGGAATAAGTTAGAGCGGCTTGGAAGAACTGTGATTGAGGAGATCTGGGGATTAGTTTGAGAAATGTCACTGAGCTATGATTGTGATATGAGGAGACCTGGGACTGAGTCCCCCGATGTGTGTTATCAAAGGAAAGAGGTGCCTGTTTATCTTGAGGTTCCAGTCTGAATTGTGTAGGCTGCATCAGTAGCAGGGCACTGGCGTCTTCTTGCCTTGGGTATTCTCAGTAGTGAAGTGAGATAGGAGAGCAATCTGTGAATTTAATGATGGATAGGGGGAAGCATAGGTTTAGGTGGCATCCTGTGCACAAGTGTTAAGGGGTTCTAAAAGGGTCTGAAGAGGTTGTTAAATTTTATAAGTGTGATTCTGTCATGAGAGTAAGCTCAGTGTTTGAGCACCTGTCCATTACACTGAAGAGGCAGACTGGGAGAGTGTGAGCGAGCGTGAGTGAATGTGCATGCATGCGTAAGAGAGAGACACACACACACACACACACAGAGGGTTTTGGGATAGCATACAAAAAGAGCAGAGTTAAGGTTATGTGAGCATTTATTAACTCTCTATTTCCTGATTTTCAGAAATTTGAGTTTTGCTGAACTCAGCGTTCTGGAAGGGCACAAGCTATCACCAGGAAACCTTAACCCTGTGTTAACTAAGTCTTTTGCCATTTAATCCCCTAGGGTTTTTCTCTTTAAATTAGAAATAGAAATATTTGTTAATAGAAGTTAATAGTTATTTAGAGAGTTGTAGTTCTCACCTGGGTTTGCAATTGATATACTATTGTGGCTGGATAACAGTCAAAAGACCTAGGTTTTATATAGTGTGTTTCATCAGTAGATGTCAAAGAACATTACATCATTATTCCCATTTTACAGATAGGAAACTGAGGCACAAAGAGATTAAGTGACTTGCCCAACGTCACCCAGCAGGTCAGTGGCAGAGCTAGGAATACTCCCAGACAAGTAGTCTTTCCACTAAGCCACGTAGTTTTCCTCCCCGCTCCTGTATATTTTGTTATAGTGGAATAGGGATAACAGTCATGGTTTGAAATGTTTGCAATGTATAGTTGCTAACAGGGCTGGTGAGAAATCTCATTCATGGTCTATGTACCAAAACTTTGGCAGTTTTATTACATGGTTATTACAGTGACTTTAAGCATATGAAAGACTAATGTATATTGGATGAAATTAGAGGGAGAATGGAGGGAAGAGGTTCTAAACATCCATCAGCAGCACTGAAGACTCAAAGAGGTGTTCAGTTTCCCATTCATCTCATGAGATGTTCTCAACTGAAAGAATACCCATGAACATAGCCTGAATCAATAGCACTGAGACACGTGAACTGCTCCATTCAGATAAGTAGGTGTTTCCTTCTCTCCTCCCCAATGCTGGAGAGTTTCTGATGTGTCATCTAAGCATCCTGACTCACATGGGGGACAGAGTAGGGAGATGGGCTCAGACCCCCTTATATAAACCCAGATCACATAAGGGGGGTATGTAGAGGGGCTCAGACACCCCAGAAAGACACAACCTACCCAGAACCTGGCTCCCATGAAGGATGGGGGGGAGGGGGGTCAGACCACCACAGATGGACAGGGGCCTCCCAGAGCTTGGCACACACAGGGGGGAAAGAAGCAGGGTTCAGACACCCTAGGGAGCAGGGACCCCCATATCCCAGCTCACACAGTGAGAGGGGCTCAGATGCCCCCTCCCCCCTCAGATAAGGAAGCCTCCTCAGAACCTGACTCACATGAAGGGAGGCAGAAAACAGAGGGGTACAACCCTATAGATGGGCTGGGGGGCCCTGGATTGTGTCCCCTCCCGTGTGTGCATGTGGGTCTCACAGGTACCCCTGCCCCCATTCTCCCCCAGTCATCCTGTCACTCCCCCTGTATCCCCCTTCCCAGTGTCCCACCCCTCCCTTCCCACTCTCCCAGTCACCATCCTTTATCACCTGATCTCTCAACCCCTCTTCCCCACCTACTCTTCCACCCCCATCGCCCTCTCCCCTCCAGCAAGCATTTGCTTGTGTAGCTTTTTTTTTTTTTTTTTAAACAAAGAACAGTTTCAGTGCCTTTTGAATATTCTGCTGTACTCAGATTACTTTCCCCCAAAATAAAAATCTTCCTTTGATGCTTGCTTTCTTTACTTCAGATTTCTACACTAGTTGGATTTGAGCTGACAGAGCCTGATGTTCAGATTCAATGACCATAAGACACCCTTAGAGCTACCCAGGTCCTGTGAGGTAGAGGTAGTTTTCCAGATAGTTTTCCCTTCTCTCTGCACATGCTCAGTGTAATTCAGTAGGCACATGAATAGGCACATGAGCCTTAGGGTGCCTAATTGGAGAAGCAAACTCTTTCAAATAATGTTTTAATGTTATTTCCCCCAAAGGGCTAATGGGTTTCATACATTCTTTTGGGGGTAACACTTGCATGTTTGAGATCCTGGTGTGATCATCTAAGCCCTGGTATGATCTCGGTCTGTCAGCAAATAAACCATTCCCAGAACGTGTCAGTTTAAAAAAAAAAAAAAGCTGTTTTTCCAGGAGCTGTATATCCCCTTGGTCAAATGGGCCCCAAATTTGGATCACTGGCTGCACCCATGCCCACACACCAAATTTCAAAGCAAATGATTAACTGTATGGATTTTAGAGTATTTACAACAGTCAAGCTTTAAACAAAAAGCGGATATTAAACCTTAACTATTGCAGAGCTGACATTCTGGTATAATTAAAGGATACATTTTTAAAAAGAAACACCTTTAATTTTGGTTAAAACATCCTATTCATGTATTTACTTTAACATGAATTACTGAGAAGATGGCATCAGTATTTCACACTATGAAAATCAGACAAATCCAGAATCATGCCATAAGATCTCTCTTTTATAAAGCTCTCTCACCATACCCAGAGTGACACTTAAAGCAAACAGCTCTTTCCTTCCAGCCCTTTGAGAGTGGGCTTCCCATTCACAGAGAAGGGAACAGAGCCAAAGATTTCATGAACTGCACTAGGAACTTCACTTTTCCAGTCTCACATGGAAGCCAACACACTGATGATGGGTGCCTATACCAAACCATAAGATAGGTAGATAGTAAGCCTATTACCAGTTACTACCTTTTCAGATTTCACACTGCCAGGAGTTAGGAAAACCTCAGCCAACTTGCCATTGAGTAAAATGCACAAAAAGTATTAACGCAAATTGCAGGAATTCTGTACAGTATTTAAAAATTATTATACAACGACAACTTGAAGAAACAAAGCTTAGATTTTGGGCAAAGTTCAAGAGGTCAGTTTAACACCTGATGTAGCCTATGATGAGACAGTATCCTGCACTTTCAGAAGGGCTATACAGACTTGATCTAATAAGTCTTTTCCATCTCTAACTACTATAATCCTAGTGGCATATCACCATTGTGGTGGGCAAAAGACATGAACTCAATGGATACCAAAAACTTGATGCATGTTTTCCCCGATCCTTATCTTCCATATATCAACTCTGCATACCTATCAACTGTACTTACAACTCTTCTCTGAAAGAAGAGACACAAAGAGTTTAGAATTTGGGAATACCAATCTTTAAAACCCTGTCTCATCAGGCTAAAATGCAATAAAAGCCTGTTTCTGATATGCCAATATTATATTTGCTCAAATGAAAACGATATACATAGAACAAAATCTAAATATTTACAACTAATATGGTTTTGCTTTTCTTTATACTCACAAGATATACTCATTTTTAGTGCGATTTGTTTGCTTTTTATTAAAAAAAGCAGCCAGCAAAGAATATAGGGAAAGGATGAAGACGACACTGGATATTTTCTCAGAGAACACAATACTAGTTTTGTGTTATTTTGTGTTGATTAACAGGGACATAACAGGAAAATGGAAGCTAGCTTGTTGACTTTGGTGGATAGTATCTGAATCACTTCCAGACTGAGAGTGGTGGTGTAGCGGGGTGCTTACCCCACTCCTGCCTGAGGGGTTTAAAACAGCCCTGGCAGAGGACTGGGGCAAAGGGAAAAGCTACTGGGCTGATTGGGGAAGTAGCCCCAGCTGGGCCACGCCCCAATCAGGCCCCAGCTGGCCCTGCCTGTATAAGGAGGCTCGGAGCCAGGAGCCCAAACAGTCTCTCTCTGCCTTCAGAGAGAGAAGGGCCTGGCTGCAGGGAGCTAGACAGGGTACCTGTAGTTGAGCAGGGCTGGGGAGCTCCAGCCTGGAAAGCCCCAGGCTGCAGCCTGGTAATAGGCCAAGGGGTACTGGGGGTTGCAGAGGGCAGCCCAGGGCTAGGCCAAGGCAGCAGGTCCAAACTCCCCCCTTGCCAGTGATGAGTGGCCTATACTGCAGTCTGCCCCAGGGCATGGGGGCTAGATGGTGACTGGCAGTGGCTGGGTGCTGAGGCAAGGTGGGGTTAGTGGGTGGGGGTTCCCCTGGGAGGGGAGACCCAGTGTGTGTGTGTGGGTGTTGCCAGGGGGCAACACTCAGAGCAAGGGGCACTGGGGTCCTAGGAGGGACACTGGGGCCAGTGCAGAGGACAAGGCGGATCACCGGCCTGCAGAGGGCACTCCAGAGGCTGATGAGCTAATTCCCTGGATGACCAGCAGGAGGCGCCGCAGGGGTGAGTCCGGCTCCTCTTACAGGTGGGTTTTTTGTTTTGTTTTTAAGAGAAATGTGTACCTATTAGCAAGCAAATGCTACATTTAGTGACAGTGTTGCAGCAGGGTATATCCCGTCCACCCAAAACCTGACATGCAGGCAAAAGACTTGTGCATTCCTTTTTACCTTCATATTGCCTACAACACGCTACTCCAACACTCCGGAAGTTTCTCTCTCCCATCTCTATTGCTTTTGGGTATCTGTCACGTAGCTCCAACTCACGCCCTTACACAACTTTTACAGTGATTTCATAGGCTTATATATCAATTACATTTCCAGATGTAATCTGGAACGTAATTTTGTTTTAACACTGCTAAGATCACTATTAAAGTTTACAAAAGACCACTGAAGTCAATGGAGATAGTCCCTTTGATTTCAAATGACTTTGGATCAGGCTCTTACATCATATAGGCATGAGTAAAGAACAGAATATGAGACACTTGCAACACTGTTTCACTATTTCTTTATGTAGATAATGTTTCAAGAAAGCGCAGACCACAGGAGAAAAATCCAATTTAACATCTGTTGCCTAATACACTTATGTTCAACTCTTGAGTGACAGCTGGGACAGTTCTGCAGGGCCTTCCCATCCTACAATAGTAAATTAAGAAGCATAACAAACACAGCCTATTTCAGAGACTCTCCCAATGTATCTAAAAGAAACATTTCTGTGTGCCCATGTTAAAACCTGCCCCCCTCAATTCAGCTGTTTTTCACTATTGTATCAAGATAGTAACTACAGCAAAACAAACCATGGCCCCAAAGCCACATCATTACCCTCTTTACTCATGAAGGCTCTAGCCTTTTATGTTCTACCCCCACAGTAGCTTTTCCATTGCTTTCCTTGTACAGACTCTCTTGGATATTTTTTTTTTCATAGTAGGTTAAATATTTTCTGTTTTTTTGGAACTAACGGATATGTAATCATGAAAACTATGTCCAATCCCCACACACCATTTTGTCATCAAGAGAGAACACACAAATAAGTATCTATATGGTGACTTACAAATACACAAACCTACACACTGTATACAAATGACACACTTGTGTAATTTGGGGCTCTCTCCTGGGGGCGGGGGGGGAAGAGAGAGAACTCTGAGGAACAGGAGCTCCGGCTCTGCAGGGAGATGGAAGGGCAGGAGGGCGTTAAACTCCTGTAGGGACAGAATTTGAAAAAGGCTTGTTGACTTTGGTAGATAGCATCTGAATCCCTTTCAACCTGAAAAGTTTTAAGAAAGTTGTAAACATTATCAAACAAGAACTACATTGCTCCTAGCCCATAAACTATAGTGAAGTTGAACAGGGCCCAATCAGCAAGGCCCAGGAGCAAAATCCTAGTGAGAAGTTTACTGGCCTCTTCCCATGACAGACCCAGCAACTGGTATTTCTGCTAAGGTGATATCCATGAACCCTGCTCACTGGAGTCCATCTTTAATCTATAGCCTGCAGGTGTTAGGTGACTGATAAATCTGAAGGCCAGCTTGATACATCTCACAAGCTCTAGAAAAACAAAACTTTATTCCTCTTTTCCCCTGCACCCAGAGGGAAGAAAGGGATTTTTGATACTCTAACTGTCCCCAGGCTGCTGCAAAGAAAGAGGCAGGGTTCCCAAACTCCATGTGTGTCCCCCCTGTTTTGGGATCCTCCTCCCCAGATGAATAGCTCCACAACAGCAAAATTAATGAATCTTGTCAGTGTCAGCACTACACAGAGGGTTCTAAATGCCTGCCATGAAACTTACTGGCTTTGTCAGTTTCAGGTAGCTTTGGAAAGCTAAATGAAAGTAGCAGAGGCACTAAAGCTCTTGGTTTGTAGCTCTAGGAAGAAAACATTTACATTTTGGAAGGTTGCCATCACATCCATAAGAATAAGAAACCATTTCATTTTAAAAACTTTAATTTATAAAAGTAGTAAATTGATTGTTTAGGCTCCCACATTCATCAGTGGAAGTTTCCTACTCACCAATGGTGACTAGGCAAATGGATTTTTCAAACCCTCTTTATGGATTTGAAATACTGTAGCACCTTACGTGCGTTGTGAAGTTATGTTTTTTCATCCAAGAGGTAATCATTTGGAATTCTCTGGCAATTATCCCAGGATAACTGATAAAATTCAAATTACTAGGTCACCAGTAATATCTTAAGGTAGAAATTTAGTTAGGTGTTAACGTGCAAAGGGTTCAACCGATTGCCAAAATAGTGTCAGAAAAGAATATTTCCCTAAGGCACATTGACATTTGGGTGGAGGGATTTGGAGGATGCCAGACTGTCTCTATGATGCATTTCACAGGGATCATTGATCAGGCTCACGTGGATGTAACGTGATGTAAGTTTCCTGCAATTGCATGAAACAGCCATTATTGGACCTTGGGCCTTCCTGTATTATCTTTAGCAGTGAACTCTCTCCTAGAAATGCCATAATTTTATACTTAATACTTCATAAGTGAGCATTCACTTCTTCAAAGACAAAGAAATTCTTAAAGGGGGAAGGGCAGGGAGGTAAGTGAGAATTACTATGATGTACCAGAATCCTACAAACACACGTTGCAACAAAAATACGTTCGCAAAGGAGAGGAAAAAGCACACTGATTTAGTGTCAAGTTGCATGAATAGCAGCAATCACTGGAGGAAAAGATGAATGAATGGAGCTCATGGAGAAAACTACATTATGAATCAAGTTTAATGCAAGCATTCTAGAGTTCATGCCAACAAACTGTGAATTTATTTAATCCTAGACATTAGCATTTATTAACAAACAAAAGACTATTGTAGGACTGCTTGTGAAAGCATGGTGTTTTGCTATAAATAGGCAAACTAAAGATTCAGTTAAAACAGTGGTTCTCAAACTTTTGTACTGATGACCTCTTTCACATAGCCTCTGAGTGCGACCCCTCCTTATAAATTAAAAACACTTTTTATATATTTAGCACCACTATAAATGCTGAAGGCAAAGTGGGGTTTGGGGTGGAGGCTGACAGCTCATGACCCCCTGAGGGGTCCCAACCCCCAGTTTGAGAACCTCAGAGTTAAAAAGCTATACTCAAGTTTTCAACAGTTGGGCAATTTTGTTCGTGTGATTTCTAAAAATTATGAACAAAACCATTTATTGCACTATATAATCCAAATAGTGACATAGTACGCATAAGGTTCTGGTGTAGCAATTACTCCTAACTCACTACACAAATCCTCCTGAAGATTAAACCAGTAATATCATTTACAAATCTGCCCTTGGCCAGCTTTAATATTACGTTGAAAAACAAGATTTAGCAAACTGCAAACAACAAACTATTCAGCTATGTAAGAAGTTTATTGTAAGATGCTTTAAAAAGTCTAAAAACATTGGCAATTTCTTATAATCTGCTTGAACATGTTAAGAAGCCATTAAAATAACCAACTAAAAATGTATTAATGTCAACAGAAGAAACATTCAGATTTAATAACTGCCCCAAAGCAGTTTTGGCTACAGCTATCTTTACTCTGAAACTGGACATCTCCTCCTTTTTCTTTCTGTTCCTAGAGTGTAGTTATGCAGTTTTTTCCAACACACTCTAATGCTTCCGGGACTAAAGCAAGTTAAATTACTTAGCTGAATTATGTTTTAATTTAACAGGCTTGATCCTGCTCCCGCTGAAGTCAATGGTAAAGCTCCTATTTACTTAAAAGGGGGAAGAACCAGGCACAATGTGCTCTGGCGATCTCATCTGCTTGGCTGATTTAAATTTATGGAAACACAAGCAAATTTATTTAAAACCAGCAATTGGGTCAAATTCAACTCTGGGTTCACTCTGCTGGAGTCAATGGAGTGGTGCCTGGGATGAAACTGGCCCAATACATAGTTGTACTTGAACTACAGTGTTGTCAAGACTCTTAATACTCAAAGATCCTGCATTTTCATAGCGCTTCCAGTTTCTGCAGCATATTGTAAGAAAGCGATCCTGTTTACCTTTGTTTAGCTTTATGCTATACCATGACACATTAATAATAAAAAAACATAGTTCAGAAATATCCTAACTATACTAGAGAAAATTTAAATCGGCAATACAATTAAAGGATCAAGCTTTTTAGAGTTCATAATTATGTTTTTAAATATATTTAATATTTAAATACATAATGTAACACAAAGGTTAAGTCTGAGATTGTAAGTAATTAGAATATTTAGGAGAAGGAATCTTATGCACAGATAAGAGGTAGACATTCACTTCTGAGAAGCAAGTGCTCCTGCACAGTTTGAGGGCAGTTTCTAGCCTGCTTTTATATATTAAAAAAAAAAAAAGTACATGACAATCTATTTCCAGAAGAGTCAGTGATGTTTGTAATCTTTGGTATCAAAATCTCAAAGATCAGAAAAGCAACTTTTATAAATTAAAGAGGCCACAAGAGAATGCTTACTCCACTATTAGCCTCCTTTCTCCTGTGCCCCCTAACCGGTGCTAACCAGCACCAAGGACATATGTCTACACAGCAGTTGGAAGGTGCGATTCCCAATTCGCACAGACATGCACATACTAGCTCTGCTCAAGCTAGTATGCTAAAAATGGCAGCATGGCTGCAGAACCACAGGGGGCACCACTCAAGTATGTACACAGAGGATCAGGCGATACTGTACTCAGGCAGCTAGCCCAAGGCACCATCCATGTTGCTGTGGCCAAACTGCCCTTTTTAGCATGCTAGCTCAAAGCTCAGCTAGCGTGTGTATGTCTACACAAACAGGAAATCACAACTTCCAGCTGCTGACTGTATAGACTTACCCCAAGAGCACACTTAGACCCTTTGTGCCTGGAAATTTATAAATTCAGGCCTCTCCTACTGCACTGGTTGAGAAATCAGACTCCATTAGGTAAGACAGCCTGAACAAAAAGATTTTGAGCAGAGGGGGTGAAAAAGCATGAGACATTTACAGGGTCGGCTCTAGGTTTTTTGCCCCCCCCCGCACCCTCCTTCTGCCCCAGCCCTGGGTCACTGGTAACTTGCTCCCAGGGGGGGTCATTCAGCAGGAATTTTGGATGTGCACAGAACACAGACAGGATTGGTTCCCATATGGTTACAGAACTGCAGTAAAGTGAAACAATTTTCAGCTTGTGTGATTGGAGGATATCTGGAAGCATATTATAAGACTGTCCTACATAAAGGAGGAAAAGTTGAGGTGCCTTTATTATTCTTTTGTTCCACTCTTTGTTTCTATGGGGAATTTGCCAATGCAATATCACTGTCTTCCTTTTAAACAAATAAAACTAAAAAGGCAATGGCTGTTGAAAATAGCAATTCCAGTCCTAAAAACCACTGGGAAGCATTTCTTGCTTGATTTTATCCTACTTTTTCTACAGCAAGTTACAGTGGATCAGTATATTTGCTTTGGGAGAAATGAAGTAACAGCTGCCCAAATTGAGCTTGAGCACTCCTGAATTTTGAGGTGTTCAAATCTGGAAGGCAGATGCTAGATTCCCTTTCTGAATATTAGCTAAATCTGGAAAGGAAAAGTCAATTTCTGCTTCCATGGCTCAGAAGTGGAAATCCTCCTAAGTGCCTGGTACTGTATCTAAAGCTGCCCAGGTCTAGTAGAGCCTCCCCTCCCTTACTTTTCATTTTAAATTCTAGTGGGATCCATGTACCTCCCTTGCTAGGCTTCAGATAGAGAGGGGCACTGCCCATTTAGTCCACCCAATTCTTTCTTTGGGGGCTGCAAGGTGAGGTCCCACCAGTATCCCTAATCCAGTCTGGGGATGTCTTCTGAAGGGGATATCTGGGCCAAAGCCGCCTTCTCCTTGGGTAGGGTTACCATACATCCAGATTTTCCGGGACATGTCCGGCTTTTGGGGCTCCAAATCCCCGTCCGGGGGGAAATCCCAAAAAGCCGGACATGTCCGGGAAAATTCGGGACATGCCGGGGCCGCCGGGCTGGGGGCACCAGGGCCGGGGCTGGGGGCGCCGGGGCCGGGGGCCGGGGCCGCTTGGCCGGGGGCTGGCCCGGGGCCGGCACCCCAGAGCCCGAGCCGACCCAGGCTGGAGACACCGAGGGGGCCAGACTGGGCCGCACCTCCTCCCCCCACACCCCCCTTACCTGCTTCAGGCTTCCCACAAATCAAATGTTCGCGGGAAGCAGGGGAGGGGGGTGTGGGGGGAGGAGGCGCGGCCCAGTCTGGGGCATGGACTTTGGGGAAGGGGTGGAGTTGGGGCTGGGGGCGGGGGCGGGGCCAGGGCCCCATGGAGTGTCCTCCTTTTGGAGGCTCAAAATATGGTAACCCTATCCTTGGGCATACTTCTTCTCCATTCACTGCAAGCTGCAGCATGAGGTTTCAATTACCATACTCCCTCCCCCTCCCTTTCCTGTTGATAGCGGCCAAGGGAATGCTGGGAAATGTAGTTCTTTCCCTGCTCCAAGGCTGGCTCTACAGGCAGGGAGCTAACCAAGGAACTACAGCTCCCAGGGCCCCCTGTTGGTTCTCAGCTCCCAGGCTGGATCCCTGCTGGCTGCCGCCCCTGCTTGCTTTGCTGGTGCCTAGAGCCACCCCTGGACATTTACCAAGAGGAGAAGCAGTGCAAGAACTAAAAGCTTTACAAAAGGCTATGGTTAAAAATATTTAGTGCATTGAAAGAATACTGGAAATTGTAGAGGCTAAGTTGAAAGCTAAGAACATAAGTTCTCATCTTTCCTGCCAGACTAGAAGGTGAGGACACAGTTACCTTTATGACTAACATTGTTGCATCGGCTCTCAAATACTTTTTTTTTTTTGTCAAGAGATGCTAGAAAATCCCCAATGAGAGGACAGTGAAAAAGGGTGGCACCTTAATAATCGTGCATCAAGAGGTGAATCTGGACAGACTTTGAAACTAGCCAGAGAGTAACAAATTGTTATTTCAGAGATACAGGTTTTTATTCTCTGATCTAAACTTAGTTACTGAGGCCGACAGGAAATAATTTGTCCTAGTACAAAAGTTGTTTGGGCTGCATTTAGTGTGACATTTATTACTTCATGAAACACAAAACAATGAAGACAAGGGCATTGCAGAGAAGCTAAACTAATTCCTTGCATCGGTCTACACTGCAGAGGATGTGAGGGAGATTCCCACACTGAGCCATTCTTTTAGATGACAAATCTGAGGAACTGTTCCAGATTGAGGTGTCAGACAAAGTTTTGGAACAAACCTATAAATTAAACACTAATAAGTCACCAGGGTATTCACCCAAGAGATCTGAAGGAACTCAAATATGAAATTGCAAAACTACTAACTGGTATGTAAGCCATCACTTAAAATCAGCCTCCGTACCAGCTGACTGGAGGATAATTAACCTAACACCAATTCTGAAAAAAGACTCCAGAGAAGATCCTGGCTATTAAAGGCCAGTATGCCTAACTTCAGTACTAGGCAAATTGGTTGAAACTATAGTAAAGAACAGAATTATCAAACATGTAGATGAACATGATACGTTGGGGAAGTCAGTTTTTGTAAAAAAGAAGAAAAACCATGCTTCACCAAACTATTAAAATTCTTTGAGGGGGTCAAACATGTGGAGAAGGCTGATCCAGTGTACTTAGACTTTCAGAAAGCCTTTGACAAGGTTCCTCATCTAATGTTCTTAAGCAAAGTAACAAGTTATGGGATAAGAGAGAAGGTGCTCTCATGGATCAATAACTACCGTAGTTAAAACACAGAAAACAAAGGGTCAGAATAAATGACCAGTTGTCACAATGGAGAACAGTAAATAGTGGGTTTCCCCCAAGGATCTGTAATGGGACCAGTGCTGTTCAACATATTCATAAATGATCTGGGGAAAAAGGGGTAAACTGTGAGGTGGCAAAGCTTGCAGAGGATATAAAATTACTCAAGATAGTTAAGTCCAAAGCTGTCTGCAAAGAGCTACAAAGTGATCTCACTGAACTGGGTGACTGGGGGAGGTGGGGGGAGAAAGGCCGATGAAATGCAATGTTGATAAATGCAAAGTAATGCACACTGGGAAACTATCCCAACTACACATACAAAATGACAGCATCTAAAAGAAAGATCTCGGAATCACTGTGGATAATTCTCTGAAGACATCTGTTCAGTGTGCAGAGGTAATAAAAAAAAAAAAAGCTAGCAGAATGTTAGGAATCATTAGGAAAGGGATAGATAATAAGACAGAAAATATCATCATGTCACTATATAAATCTATGGCATGCCCACACCTTGAAGACTGGCTGCAATTCTGGTCAGCCCATCTCAAAAACAAAATATTAGAATTGGAAAAAGTACAGAGAAAGGCAACAAAAATGATTAGGGGAATGGAACATCTTCCATATGAGGAAAGATTAAAAAGACTGGGACTGTTCAACTTTGAAGAGAGACTGCTAAGGGGGGATATGATAGGTCTATAAAATCATGAGGAGACAGTAAATATGGAAGTTATTTACTGTTTTATATACAGGGTGACCGGATGTCCCGATATTATTGGGACTATCCTGATATTAGCTTTGTCTTATATATGCAGCTATATCACCCACTGGGGGGGGGGGAGAGAAGTGTCCTGATTTTTCACACGTGTAATCTGGTTACCCCATTCACATAATACAAGAACCAGGGGTCAAACAAACATAAGGACGCACTTCTTCACACAACACAGAGTAAACTACAGGGGATGTTGTGAAGACCAAAAGCATTACTGGGTTCAGAAAGAATTTCATAAGTTCCCAGAGAATAGGTCCATCAATGGCTATTAGTCAAGATGGTCAGGGATGCAACCCCATGTGCCAGGTGTCCCTAAACCCCTGACTACCAGAAGCTGGGAACAGACCAACAAGCGATAGATCACGCCATAAAATTGCTCTTTGAAGCATCTGGCATTGACCACTGTCGGAAGACAGGATACGGAGTTAGTTAGACCATTGGTCAGACCCAGGATGGCCATTCTTATGTTCGTAAGAGCATAAAGCAAACTTTTAATGTTTACAGTAGTAAGAGTGGCAGACAGCTCTATCCCATATTAAACCACATATAAAAAGAAGATTCTTGATGAACATGTGGAGGCATGATTGTGTTCTTTACTTGAAATTCTTACTCAGTTATGAGTCTTTACTTTTGCCTAAGCAAATTCATCTTCTCTTTAAAAAAAAAAATAATAATTCGAGACCAAATACAATGCACAAATCTTCAAACCTTGTGTGTGTGTGTGTGTGTACTACTTGTTCTAAATGAAATATTTCAGTAGTTGATTTTATTTTAATACCACTTTCTGAAGCTTGAGACTGGTATTTAGAGCTCTATTAAAATCGGAGAACAAAAATAAAGTAAAGTAAAATCTGCTCTTCAGTGTCATAGAAGAAGTGTGTAGGGAAAAAACCAAAACTAAGTAAGCCACATTTAACCACTATTCTGGATACACTACCACAATGGTTTTGCTCCCTCTTCTAACTCAACAGCTGCAGATAAACAAACACAAACTTATATCTAATGAATATTATCTTCAGACAGTAGTTATCAGTGGTTCACAGTCAAACTGGAAGGGCATATCAAGTGGAGTCCCACAGGGATCAGCTCTGGGTCCGGTTCTGTTCAATATCTTCATTAATGATTTAGATAATGGCATAGAGAGTACACTTATAAAGTTTGTGGACGATACCAAGCTGGGAAGGGTTGCAAGTACTTTGGAGGATAGTATTAAAATTCAAAATGACCTGAACAAACTGGAAAAATGGTCTGAAGTAAATAGGATGAAATTCAATAAGGACAAATGCAAGGTACTCCACTTAGAAAGGAACTATCAGTTGCAGACATACAAAATAGGAAATGACTGTCTAGGAAGGAGTACTGCAGAAAGGGATCTGGGGGTCATAGTGGATCACAAGCTAAATATGAGAGAACAGCTTAACACAGTTGCAAAAAAAGCAAACATCATTCTGGGCTGTATTAGCATGAGTGCTGTAACCAAAACACAAAGTAATTCTTCTGCTCTACTCCGTGCTGATCAGGCCTCAACTGGAGTATTGTGTCCAGTTCTGAGAGCCACATTTCAGAAAAGATGTGGACAAATTGGAGACAGTCCAGAAAAAAGTAACAAAAGTGATTAAAGGTCTAGAAAACTTGACCTATGCGGGAAGAATGAAAAAACTGGGTTTGTTTAGTCTGGAGAAGAGAAGGCAGAGAGGACATAACAATTTTCAAATACATAAAAGGTTGTTACAAGGAGGAGGGAGAAAAATTGTTCTGGTTAACCTCTGAAGATAGGACAGAAGCAATACAGTTAAATTGCAGCAAAGGGAATTTAGGTTGGACATTAGGAAAAACTTCCTGTCCGGGTGGTTAACCACTGGAATAAATTGCCTAGGTAGGTTGAGGAATCTCCATTACTGCAGATTTTTAAAAGCAAGTTAGACAAACACTTGCCAGGGAAAGTCTAGATAATACTTAGCCCTTCCTGAGTGCAAAGGACTGGTCTAGATGACCTCCCACAGTCCCTTCCAGTCTTATGATTCTATTATTCAGTTACACCTTAAAGGAAAATTGTAACATTTACTAAATTGTCCTATTTGGTAGTGTTTCACTGGGTTATGCCCGGACATAATACTTACAACCATGAATACCACCATTCTATAACCAGAAGTCACTTCTGATGAGACAGAGTTTAAATCCTGGAATGTCTTATGAAAAACTACAAGGAAAACCAAACTGCAGCTTTCCATTAAAGAGACTGTCCAATGGAAAACAAAATAATTGTATGGTATAATTTATAAATCTCCTGGCTCCCAGTTAACCTTGAAAAATCCTTCAATCCCACCCAGTGTTTGTTTTGTTTTTTTAACCTTAATAGGTTGTGGTTGTTCAAGCAATGTCACCTCCAAATATATTACAAGTTTTTAATTTTACCTATCAGATATGGTAAACATCCAACTGGTACCTACTTGGAATTAACTATACTATGCCCCAGCCATCAAGACCAAGAGGAAAAGGCAATATTATATTTATTTATATTTTCAGTGTATCAAACTTCAAGAGCAGAAAATTTAAATGACCTCACTTATCTTAACTTAATTTATAATTCCTTTTTGTCATTAAGTGAAACAAGTGAACAAAATGTAATTAACCAGCAAGAAAAAAGATCAAACAAGAAAGTAGTGAATCAAAAGTAGCTGGAAATTATTTTTGTGTAATAATCTAAAAGATAATTGAAGAGCTAATATTCTAAGAGACAGCTTTCTGCTGCTTCAAATTGTTGACCGAGCAGTAGGGGGGAAATCTCTATTTTTCTAGGGCAAAAACATGTTTATTTGCCTCACCTTGTTTAAGTTGTACTGGCCTAATTACAGATCCAAAGTCTGCCTAGGTCACCACATTCTGAATTTTCTCAGACTGTTCCCTCTTGTATCCTCTCAGGAGTTTTGTGGTAGAATCTCTGAGCCAGATTGTGGCTGGCCCTGAGTGGATGCACAAGGGAGTGTGAGGAGCAGACATACAGACCATTCCCTTGGTAGGATTACGGGTCATGTACTTCTTCTTTCCTGAGGCACAGTTCTGTTTTTCACTAGAAAGATACATTTTATTGGCCCAGCATGCAGATCTGGATAAGAAAAGAAAATGCATTTGTTCTCTGCTGAACCAAGTCTAGCCACTAAGTAGGCAGCATAAATTTTGAAAGGCATCTATTTCTGTAACTGTCTCTTCAAGTAGGCTATAGAGAGGGTATGTTTTTTGGGGGGGGGAGAGGGCAGCCTTTGGGTCAACTATGGAGCTACTCATGCTGAATGACTCTCACTACATGGCTGGTGAGGCAGAAGATTGCTGTATGGAAAACTGCCTGATTTTCTGGTTGGTTTTGTCCGAGGGGCATTTAAACAGAAGATTTTCTTGGTCCTGGAAAGTAACGAGATCGAAGCAGTTTGATTTCTTATCATAACGCACGATTTACTCTCAATAAAATTTTAAGATAGGCCCCCAAGGTGCCATGAACTCCAAAGTTCTGAATATCTGCGATTGATTTCTTACCCCTAATTTTAATTTTTTTTTACTTTGTAGTCACTTTCAAAACTTAATTAACAAAGCAAAGAGACATTGCCATTTAATAAATCCTTATTCTATAAAACTTTGAAATATTACTTCCCTCTAACTGAAGCAGGCTGGGAAGTCACGAAATGGGGGTGAAGGGAAGAAATTTTTTGTTCCAAGAAGTTTGCTATTGCATTCTTTCAGAACATAAGCTTACAAATTACTTCCAAGTTGCTATTTATAAGAAAGTGAGACATCACAGCAAAATGTTCCATTCATATTAAGAAGCCTAAATTCCCACTGGAACCAGTAGTAAAAGGGGGAAAATGAAGACAGTAACCATTGTTTGTATAGAGGAAACTGACACTTGCATAATTTTTAACCTCTTGAGCCGCTGGTTTATCTTGTTACAGCTTAACAGAACTCTCACAATGCTTTGAAGATGTGCATTGGGAATATACAAATCATAGTCAGCACAGAACGAACACACACACACACACACACACACGTGTCTTCCAGCAGATTGAGTACAAGTCCTTGATACAAACACAGCAACAGAGGATAAGTCATATGCAGGGAATTCCATCCACACAAGCAGTAGAAAAGAGCTCTTAGGTCACTATAATAAGTAAACTGAAAATTACCACTTAAACATAGTACAAAAAGGCATGTTTTGGAAGGAAAAAAAAAATCTGAGACCACTGATCACAAAGCTTGATGAATGCCCAAGATAAATGCCACCCATTAAATTCTCACTTAATTGGAGATACTACAGATAAGTAGGCATGCTCATCTAATCAAGCAAAATAAAGGTTCAAGTTTAATAGCATAATCTTCAGGGGACAATATCATCTGAGCTATTGTTCTAACACTTTACATTACATCAGTATTCTCTAATAGCACTTATGGGGGTACAAAAGTTGGCTATACCATATGTAGCAGCCAAGATGAAACACTGTCAGTATTTCTTAACAGATATAAGAATGGCCATACGAGGTCACCAAAAGTCCATCTAGCCCAGTAACCTGTCTTCCGACAGTGGCCAATACCAGGTGCCCCAGAGTGAAAGAACAGGTAATCAAATGATCTGCATTAGTAGGAGCATTGCCAGCAGATCGAGGGAAGTGATTATTCCCCTCTATTCAGCACTGGTGAGGCCACATCTGGAGTATTGTGTCCAGTTTTGGGCCCCCCCACTACAGAAAGGATGTGGACAAATTGGAGAGAGTTCAGTGAAGGGCAACGAAAACAATTAGGGGGCCTGGGAACATGACTTATGAGGAGAGGCAGAGGGAACTGGGCTTAGTCAGGCTGAAGAAGAGAAGAGTGAGGGGGAATTTGATAGTCTTCAATTACCTGAAGGGGGGTTCCAAAGAGGATGGAGCTTGGCTGTTCTCAGTGGTGGCAGATGACAGAACAAGGAGCGATGGTCTCACATTGCAGTGGGGGAGGTCTAGGTTGGATGTTAGGGAAAACTATTTCACTTGGAGGGTGGTGAAGCACTGGAATGGGTTACCTAGGGAGGCGGTGGAATCTCCATCCTTAGAGGTTTTTAAGGCTCAGCTTGACAAAGCCCTGACTGGGATGATTTAGTTGGGGTTGGTCCTGCTTTGAGCAGGGGGTTGGACTAGATGACTTCCTGGGGTCTCTGCCAACCCTATGATTCTATGATCCATTCCCTGTCACTCATTCCCAGCTTCTGGCAGGTTTGACCAGGTTTAAGCTTAATTACAGAGTTTACAGGTCTAGGCACCAAAAGTTAGGTACCAAAACAGAGAGCGAGCCTGATTTTCAGTGGTTAGTAGCCACAACACTATTAAGTTGTATAACTTCTCACAGATTCTAAGAAATAGTAACATACAAAATATTTATAGGAAACTTGATAGCTCAGGAGATTGTGTAATGAAATATTAGCTATATGTCTAGTCTAGATTGATAGTAACAAAATTATTACCATATAAAAACAATTTCATGACTTCTGTGAAATGAGCTGTCAGTCTCTGTCCAGTATGCAGCATAACAACGTCCACATCACAAAAACGGATTAAGATATCCAGTGGACTGACGGGCTGGTCACAGATAATTTTTTGTAATACTCACAATAGCCTTTGGCTAAATACTTTACTCATGTAGCCAGTCCTTCCATATCAAGGGCAAGTTAAAACAGCACCGCAATTGTAACAGAGTGCTGTTCCTTGGGGACATACATCATATCCCCAATACCCTGAGCCAAGCCCTGTAAGACTTAGGGTATGTCTACACTATTCGCCGGATCAGCAGGTAGTGATTGATCTATCGGGGATCGATGTATCTAGTCTAGACGCGATAATCAATCCCCAATCACTCTGCTGTCGACTCCTGTACTCCACCGCGGCGAGAGGCAGAAGCGGAGTCAATGGAGGAGCGGCAGCAGTCAACCCCGCACCGTGAGGTCACGAGGTAAGTCGATCTAAGATATGTCGACTTCAGCTACACTATTCTTGTAGCTGAAGTTGTGTATCTTAGGTCGATCCCCTCTTCCCCAGTGCAGACCAGGCCTTAGTGTGCTAAATTAATGGAGCACAAGAGAAGGGTCACATGACCGCAGGCTGCAAGCAGTACCTGATGTAAACACATGCAGCCTACCCTCAGTAGAAAAACCCAGGATCAGGGAACGACCTTCGAGGGTACTTGCCACTCGCTCAAATACAAGGACTCAAAGGGAGACCTGAAAGTAGGAGCCAGTAGGGGGAAAACCTCAGCTGGGGAGGCTTCAACTGTAAAGCCCTGAAAGAAGGTTTGTAAAGGACTGTGAAGCCCTGGAATGATGGCCTAAAACTGTTTTGAATCTTGGTTTCAAAGTTAATCAAAAACTGCCCCAAGTAAAACAAACTCCTGGAACTGTGCGGCTACTTAGAGCGTGATTTCACCTTCCCCGGCTACTAGCAGATCCCCCCACTAGCTTACAGCAGGAAGCTTGTAGTGCTGCTGGCTGTGCTATACTGTTCTCCTGATAAGGCATTTAAGTCTATAGGAGTATAGGTCTGATATTTACATGACCACTAACTTATTAAAACATTATGCTGATTTAATTAATATGCAGAGTGAAAGTGTAAGCAGTCTATAGCTATGTCACAGATATTATCAGGCTAGCCTTGTTCCCATTGGCTTTGGGGCAGATGATTTTGATAATTCTGATATTTCCCTCACTGAAAAATTTTGCTAAGGGCAGTCCACATAAGTGAATTTATTATTATTGATGTCAACAATACATCCTAAACTTAGATTTTCAAAAGGTTTTTAGTCAACACATAAGCACCACACACAACTAGGATACATCTGTTTCTCAAACAATCAGAAGCTTCCTTGAACAGCAGGCTAGGCAATAAAGTTCTCATATTTTCCTTTTTTAAAACTTATTTGCAAAAGACTTCTGAAGTTGCATCCTCTATCTACTTTTTAAATTCCTATTAACACTAACAAGACCACCACTTTTTAAAGTTGCCACTTATGTGACTAGCATGATCTGTCACTTCAACAGAAATATTCAGTGTTGCATAACAAATTGTGTGTAATAAATAAAAACTTGCTGTATAATAAATAAAAGCATAGGAGAAGTACTTTTGAAAAGTAGTAAACAGTGTAGGTAGTTATTTGTTCTTCCTTCCAGTTGCCTGTAAGCATTTTTAATGAAGTACACTGAGAGCCTTAAAAAAAAAAAAAGCCACTCTGTCAAAGAGCCACCAAAAGCCTCACAGCCACCTATAAAGTTTCACTTATCAAGATCTGACTAATCATAGAGTAGGATTTAAATTAAACCACAAAGAGTACTTATTAATGCTCACAATGTGTTGTCATATTAAATTAGCACTTTGAACAAGCTATTTTACTTAAGCCTTTAAGGACTGTCACCATACATACTACACCATTATGAAAACAACGGTGTATTTTTCTGAAATGCATAAGGTAATTTCCCACAATACCCAGAACATTTTGAGTAGAAATATCAAAATGAACATCTGATATCTGAAACCTTTTCACGCTGGCAAAAGGCCATCCCAATATAAAAGCTAGATGAAAATTTTTAAAGTAAAAAGATGTGTAAAACCAACCATAGCAAACTTATTAGGAAACTTGATCAAATGGTATGCAAGGTCAAAAAATGTCACTTTCAAGGATATCTAGTGTTTGGGCCCCGACTGAAAATCCACCAGCTTCAGTGAGCTTTGGATCAAGCCCTTTACAAGGAAATAAGAGAAGTTGTTTATTTTGAAGACTTCATTGAAATGACTCTCTATGTTGACTGTTCCACATAGTCTGATTACTCACATTATTTGGCACAGAAAACTGTACTTAAATATAATTTACCATACACCTTTAAAATACAATCTTTCCCTAATACCTAGGAATAATGAAACCCCTCTGACAGCAAGTTAATGTATATCTATTGCCACCATGAGCCGGAAAGAGACGTCATTACCTGTAAAGACAAAAGCAAAATGGAAAGGTATTAAAAACCTACAAACTTTCTTGTTAATGTAGGCCTTGATCCTGCAAACATGTAGGTATGTGCTTACCTTTTTGCATGTCCATTGGCTACAATAGGATTACTCACATGAGTGAAGCCAAGTATGTTCCTAAAACCGTTTGCAATACTGGGGCCTAATTAGGAATTCAACTAGTGGTCTAGCTATGAACTGTATATAAATAGACTAATTATCAATCTCAGTTATACAAAGAAATAATTCATAAATCTTTGAAATTAAGAATATTAATCCCAATATCAGAAACAAAAAGTTCTCTAGGCACTGAGTTCACACTGCACGTGATATTACACAGACTTATTTTTGCTTTTTGGGCACCCTCTTCTCCTCACTCCTCTTTAAAGAAAAAAAGGTAACCTACCATGTTACATATTAGTCTATACTAGCCTAAAGTTAGACATTTTAAAATCAGCAGGTCTAGATAATTTGCATCTAGGATTTTTAAAAGAGCTTGCTAAGGAGCTCACTGGATTGTTAATGTTGATTTTAAGTAAGTTTTGGATTACTGAGGAAGTTCCAGAAGACTGGAAGAAAGCCAATGTTGTGCCTATTTTTAAAAAGGGTAAAAACGGGATGATTCAGGTAATTATAAACCTGTTGCCTGACATCAATCCCAAGCAAGATAACAGAGTGGCTGATACGGGACTCAAAGAACTAAAGAAAGGTAATGTAGTTAATGCAAATCAACGCAGGTTTATGGAAGATAGACCCTGTCAAATTAACGTTTTTTTTAAAATCAGATTACAAGATTGGTTGTTAAAGGTAATAGTGTTGATGTAATATACTTATACTTCCGTATTATATTTGACTTAATATCACACATTTTGATTAAAAAACTAGAATGATATAAAATTAACATGGCACATGTTATAGGCATTAAACTAGCTAATTCATAGGTCTCAGAATGTAACTGAAAATGGGGAAATGTCATCAAGCAGGTCTGTTTTCAGTAGGGTTCCACAGGGACAGATTCTTGGCCCTATGCTATTTAACATCTCTATCAGTGACCTGGAAGAAAACATAAAATCATGATCAATAAACTTTGCAGATGACAAAAATTGGGTAAGTGGTAAATAATGAAGAGGTCACTGATTCAGAGTGATCTAGATCACTTGATAAATTGAGTGCAAGCAAACTATGTTTTAATACAGCTAAATGTAAATCTTGGAAAAAAAAGAGTCTTACTAACAGAAGGTGGGGGAAGCCGGGACTCTGAATAAGATTGGGGTCTTGGTGGATAATCAGCTGAACATGAGCTCCCAGTGCAATGCTGGCCAAAAAAGCTAATGAGATCCTAGGATGCATAAACAGGGCAACCTTGAGTAGAGAGGTTATTTCATCTCTGTACTTGGCACTGGTGCAACTGCTGCTGGATTATCATGTCCAGCTCTGCTGCTCACAGTTCAGAAGGATGTTGATAAGTTGGAGAGGATTCAGAGAAGAGCCACAAGAATGATTAAAGAAATCAGAAAACATAGTGATCGACCCAAAGAACTCAATCTAGTTAGCTTAACAAAGAGAAGGTTAAGGGGGAGTAAAGTACCTACACATTGGGAACAAATATTTAATAATTGGCTCTTCAATTTAGCAGAGAAAGGTATAACATGATCTTGTGGCTGGAAGTTGAAGCTAGACAAATTCAGATTGGAAATAAGGTGTAAATTTTTAACAAGAGTAATTGGAACAATTTACAAAGGCTGTGGTGGATTCTCCACCACATACTAATTTCTAATAAAGACTGGATGTTTTTCTAAGATCTGCTGTAGGAATTATTTTGGGGAAGTTCTATGGCCTGTGTTATACAAGAGATCAGACTATATGTTCACAATGGTCTCTTCTGGCCTTCTCTGAATCACAACTGATTATACAAAGTACCACACAATAGATGGAATTTACTTCTGATGTGTTCGTGTTTTTCTTTTAAAATTATACCATCCTATTTTTAGTGTACCTGCTCCTCCAGCATGTAGCATGGCCAAAAAAACCCCTACATTTTTAGTAGTAAGCAGTAAAGGTTTTCCTTCAAAAATCCTCCCATCCCCCGTTTTCTTACGACTCCCTTTCTATTCTCATAACCTTAATATTGTCTTACTTTTAGGCTCCAGCTACACATCACTGGTGGTGGGGGTTGTATCAGGTACATATAGCTACACATCGCAATAGAAAAGCAGACTGCATCTCTACTGCAGCATGTAACTACACGTGTCAACAAAAGGCTCTGGCAGAGGAGAAAACTTCCGCCTTACTGAAGCCTTCTCCGCTGCCTCCCCACCCCACCAGAAAGCAGCAGGGAGCTGGGAAAGCTTTTCTCCACAGCTAGAGCCTTCCTTGTGGCGGTGAAGGGCTCCAGCAGCAGGGAGCTGGCAAAGCCTTTCCCCCCTACCTCAGCCTTTCCCTGATGGGGAAGTCTTTTCCTGCGGTGGGGAAAGGCTCCAGAAGCAGAGAGGCAGCGAGACACTACATAGATCAGGAGGCATGGTGTGGGCAAGTACATAGCATTGAGGGTGTGTACTCATGTCTGTACTCTAACTTGCCTAAGCCATGCCTCACCAGCGCTATTTATACCTGTGCTAGGGGGGCTATGTGGAGATGTACTCTAACCACCACAGAAAGAAGCATGCAGTGTAGACATACTCCTAGATGTTGGCTTTCATTTTGTTCTCTAAGCCACAACAGTTCCTAACTTTGATCCTTTGGCGGTTGACGCAGAGTAAACACGATAATATATATTCTTTCCAACTCTACCCACTAAATCACACAGACTGCACCATGCCACAATTATTTCAGCTCTGAACATGTCAAATCTGTTTTGTGACCATGGAAAAATAAATATTTATGAAGTAAACATAAGCAGAGCAAGCTAAAATTATGGTAAACAGATGCAAAAATCAGTTCAGTTTAGGTCCTGTACGTTTGTGATAAATAGTGGGGGGGGGGGGGAAATCGGCAGAAAGATAGGCTTTGTAGATCTCCCCCCAACCCCCTCTTTTCTCAGTCTTAAATCTAAAGAAACATGGCACGAAATTCCCAAACTATGGAAGGCAGAGAAATGCCATAACTAGTGGCAAGAGATTTTGGTGTTCGTGACAAGGTAAGAAAACATTATTATCCTGCTATGTACATGTGGGGGAGTGTCCTCTCCAAAAAAAAAAAAAAAAACTTTCAAGCAAAAAAGCAAATTACTCCATTGTAACATGGAATAGATGTATGAGGCTCTGTGGTTAAGAAAAAGCTGGAATCATTTTAAAATAACTTTGCCAGAAGACTTCAAACATTTCCTCTCTAGTTCCAGGAGCTTGCATATGAGCTGAGCAAAATTTATAAACAAGACCACCACTTTGGCCCATAAGAGGATTTTTATTTTTGGTTTTAAACAATTACATTAAAAACTAAATCAATAGAATAGAGAGAGGGATGTATATATCCACAGACACACAACTAGATACAATAATGCTCTATAAAAAGTAGATATCTTGTTTTAAAATTAGGTTTCAATAGCATGTGTTTACTTGCATTAAAACACAATACACTAAATACAAACGTTAATAAATAATAGGCACCAAAAGGAGAGGTCCTGGATCAGAGAGTACAGGATTTTTTTCTCCATAATTGGTATGAAAACCCCTTTCCTCTCTTGCAAACCTCCCCACCCCATCCCCCGCCCACACTTCTTAAATCTGTTTTATAGAATATTTGTTTTCTGTTCAAAAACGCAAATTAAAAAGAGTGCTTCTGTCAAACTGAAATTCTAGGACATTCATCTGCAATACGGGAAAGAGGTTCTTGCATACACCCAGTATGGAAAAAACAGCATTGCCCTTTGCCTTAAGAGTGTTGATGCCCTGCAGCATAATATTTCAGTTTGTCTAAAATGTAGGCATCTTAGTAAGAACTATTTGTTGTTCGGACTCTTCCGTTTTGATTGTTTCACCTTTTCTCAGAAAGCAGAGCAAAAAAGGACAGTCCTTTCTGAGTCCAAAGTCTCCCAATGATGATGATGGAGGTATACTGAAGTATTTTAAAACTGTGAATGAACAGAAAAAGGGGTGATATACTTATGCTGCCAACAATGTTTACATTTAATATTGCACTCAGTTTCAAGTAATCATAGCTATAGTCTATTCAAAGGTCATGCACACTAAGGCCACAGCAGCTTTTAGCCAAGTTAAAAAGGTTTTGTTTGTTTGTTTTGACATTTTATTTTAATTTGTATGGAATAAAGGCACATTTTAAATTGCTCTCTTATGTGTTTTATTATGGAGAAAAAAAAGCAATTTGAGGCTTCCTTAGATGCTTAACTATAGACATTGCCAAGTAATACTAAACTGAAGAGGGACTTTCGCTCTGGGAAAAACTTCCAAGTGTATCAGACAAACTTAAATCCATTTACCTTTCACATGTTTTACTTGCGTTTTCTTGCCAAATTCTTAAATACATTTATGCTGAGGTAGTAAATGGGGGGGGGGGGGGGACAATTTATATTCTGCTTCTACTTGAGCATGTAATGCAGGGCCCGATTATCTCTGGGACAGATGTGTGAATATGAGGGCATGGAGCTCAGCTTCCCTTCGCCCATCTTTGAAGTGATCACCTTGAGAGATCTTCTAAGTCTGTCCCACCATTCCCTCCAATGGCTGGAAGCTGGAGCTAGTCAAATTCCGACCGGAAATAAGGCACAAATTTTTAACAGTGAGGTTAACTAATCATTGAAACAGTTTACCAACAGTCATAGTGGATTCTCCATCATTGACAATTTTTAAATGAAGATTGCATGTTATACTAAAAGACATACACTAGGGTATATTTTGGGAAAGTTCTATGGCCTATTACATAGGAAGTCACAATAGTCCCTTCTGGCCTTGGGATGTATGAATGTACACAGTGAAGAAGCAGTGGTTTAGTCTCGACATGACATTCCCTCTTCCCTAGTAGTTGGTGCTGATTGCAGCAGAAGTGTTTAGCACCAGGTGTAAGTCTGACAGGGAGAGGAGATGCTACAGTACAGAGGTGTAGCTAGAAAGGGACAGTAGCCATGGAGCATGAAATCTGTGCAGAATTGAAACTTGCTGAAAACTACTTTCTGAAATTATGGCTGGGCTTAAAGAGTTGCAACTAGACACCAGAGAGATCTAGGTCCTACATTGGAGACTATTTAGGCCCATATTGATGAGCATTGTTAATGTCTGCACTGTTCAGGGCTATGCATAAACAAGCAGTGGTTTCTTCCTCAAGAAACGCTGTATATTAAACAACCTCACCAATTATTAGGCTGTCATGAATTTCCAGTTATAGGAAGTGGTTTCCAACTTTAGGTTCCCATTGGACCCATCGTTGCTTCTTGGCTTCTGGTTATCATTGATGACAGAGTACTTTTCACAGTCTGTGATTAGCAAAAAGTATTAGATGCATACCCAGTACTAGCAGTTAAAACTAACTAGGAAGCACTTGGTGTTGCAACCTATGTTTTAACATGCCACCTCTGGTAGCAGGGCTTTAACTGAAATTCGGCAGTCTATCAAAGCACAAGTCTAGCATTTTCCAGGGCCCACTGCAAGATGCATTTGTTTTATCTATCTTGTTTCCCCCTTCATGATCTGTGTTTAAGTTAATAAGGTAACAGTAATAATACTACACAATCTGATAATTTTGCCTTGCTGCAGAAAGCAAAGCAGCAGTTCTGATTAGTAAAATAGAATAATCACAAAGAGTAAGCAGACAGATGCAAGTCAAAATGCTTCAAGCTTTAGGGGGTAATAGTGTGACCTCAATCATTTTTAGCACAGCTTGTTCTGGTCTGTGTTTCAGCTCCAAAGAGTGACAGTTTGACACTTTTTGGCCATCATGTAGTTATCTACTTATGGGGACACTGTGATCAAGACAGGATCTATAAGATGTGCATCTTGTTATTGTACATGTCTACTTCCCTTGTCTTCCATAGAGACAAAACCAAATCTTTTACTACTAGCAGCACTGCAACCTACTTTGGCTCAGTCACCATTAGTAGACTTGCCAATTGAATTCCGCTTTTAAGACTCTTATTGAGCACATCCAAGACAGAATGAAAATTAAAATGTGTTCTGATACCAGGCTAATTTGGAGAGGGAGAATCTTGTTTTTAATTGGAAACTGAAAGTCTGAAGAACAGTGATTGCTTTTCAGTCAC
The DNA here is from genome assembly GCF_002925995.2 of Terrapene triunguis. Taxonomy (NCBI): domain Eukaryota; kingdom Metazoa; phylum Chordata; order Testudines; family Emydidae; genus Terrapene; species Terrapene triunguis. The sequence goes on along the minus strand of NW_020664404.1, from coordinate 21,330,983 downwards.
TTTTTTGATCCTAGACATATTTGCATGAAACCCCAAACATCATGTTTCCACTTAGTCAGCTGCACAGACTTCAGTTTTATTTTTGACTTTTTTGGAAAGATTTCCTAGGCTGTCCAATATCCTAAAAATTATAGTACACCCATCTTTTGTCCTCCCCCAACCAGATGGGGCAAGAAATCCTTGGTTTAAAAGACCTAGGTTAAAATTGGCATAGGCTCCTTAAGCACTTGTGAAAGTGTTACCACTGGTCAGTTAAATGTTATTTTCACACCTCCATCTCCTTCAAAAACTATAATAAAGATATAAATCTAAAAGAAATACCACACTGTAAATTAGTTGGGAGAACACATTGTTATCCCCACCATCCAAGGAATGTAAAATGCATTCAAGAAATAATGCATTCAAGAAAATATTTTTCTCCAAACTTAGCATAGTAAGAGAGACAGAGTACTTGTTCTGTATAACATGCTAATACAATATTAGTGCTAAAGTGTAATGTATTGCTGTGATGTAATGTAAGCCATATATAGCTTTAAAAATGTCTTAGGAGCTAGTTTCTTGAGCCACCTGGTGGCATGCTTGCTTTATTGCAGTGCTAAACACCAGTATTATGTATGTATACATCTTTGAACAGACCACCACATAGTACTCTGCTTTACCTGTTCCATGCATTTCTAGGTGCCAAAACCCAACAGAATTCATACTTAGTAATATTTAGCAATAACGTGGTCATAAAGCAACATTTAACTTAGTAAGATTTAGAGGCAAGATTAGAAAGGCAAAGGCACAAAATGAGCTCAAACTAGCTACAGGAGTAAAGGGAAACAAGAAGACTTATCAATACATTAGAAGCAAGAGGAAGACTAAGGACAGGGTAGGCCCACTCCTCAGTGAAGAGGGAGAAACAGTAACAGGAAACTTGGAAATGGCAGAGATGCTTAATGACTTTGTTTCAGTGTTCACCAAGAAGTCTGAAGGAATGCCTAACATAGTGAATGCTAATGGGAAGGGGGTAGGTTTAGCAGATAAAATAAAAAAAGAACAAGTTAAAAATCACTTAGAAAAGTTAGATGCCTGCAAGTCACCAGGGCCTGATGAAATGCATCCTAGAATACTCAAGGAGCTAATAGAGGAGGTATCTGAACCTCTAGCTATTATCTTTGGAAAATCATGGGAGATAGGAGAGATTCCAGAAGACTGGAAAAGGGCAAATATAGTGCCCATCTATAAAAAGGGAAATAAAAACAACCCAGGAAACTACAGACCAGTTAGTTTAACTTCTGTGCCAGGGAAGATAATGGAGCAAGTAATTAAGGAAATCATCTGCAAACACTTGGAAGGTGGTAAGGTGATAGGGAATAGCCAGAATGGATTTGTAAAGAACAAATCGTGTCAAACCAATCTGATAGCTTTCTTTGATAGGATAATGAGTCTTGTGGATAAGGGAGAAGCTGTGGATGTGGTATACCTAGACTTTAGTAAGGCATTTGATACGGTCTCACATGATATTCTTATCGATAAACTAGGCAAATACAATTTAGATGGGGCTACTATAAGGTGGGTGCATAACTGGCTGGATAACCGTACTCAGAGTTGTTATTAATGGTTCCCAATCCTGCTGGAAAGGCATAACAAGTGGGGTTCCGCAGGGGTCTGTTTTGGGACCGGCTCTGTTCAATATCTTCATTAACAACTTAGATATTGGCATAGAAAGTACGCTTATTAAGTTTGCGGATGATACCAAACTGGGAGGGATTGCAACTGCTTTGGAGGACAGGGTCATAATTCAAAATGATCTGGACAAATTAGAGAAATGGTCTGAGGTAAACAGGATGAAGTTTAACAAAGACAAATGCAAAGTGCTCCACTTAGGAAGGAAAAATCAGTTTCACACATACAGAATGGGAAGAGACTGTCTAGGAAGGAGTACGGCAGAAAGGGATCTAGGGGTTATAGTGGACCACAAGCTAAATATGAGTCAACAGTGTGATGCTGTTGCAAAAAAAGTAAACATGATTCTGGGATGTATTAACAGGTGTGTTGTGAGCAAGACACGAGAAGTCATTCTTCCGCTCTACTCTGCGCTGGTTAGGCCTCAGCTGGAGTATTGTGTCCAGTTTTGGGCACTGCATTTCAAGAAAGATGTGGAGAAATTGGAGAGGGTCCAGAGAAGAGCAACAAGAATGATTTAAAGGTCTTGAGAACATGACCTATGAAGGAATGCTGAAAGAATTGGGTTTGTTTAGTTTGGAAAAGAGAAGACTGAGAGGGGACATGATAGCAGTTTTCAGGTATCTAAAAGGGTGTCATAAGGAGGAGGGAGAAAAGTTGTTCACCTTAGCCTCTAAGGATAAACAAGAAGCAATGGGCTTAAACTGCAGCAAGGGAGGTCTAGGTTGGACATTAGGAAAAAGTTCCTAACTGTCAGGATGGTTAAACACTGGAATAAATTGCCTAGGGAGGCTGTGGAATCTCCATCTCTGGAGATATTTAAGAGTAGGTTAGATAAATGTCTATCAGGGATGGTCTGACAGTATTTGGTCCTGCCATGCGGACAGGGGACTGGACTCGATGACCTCTCGAGGTCCCTTCCAGTCCTAGAATCTATGAAAAATCTATTGCTGTTGAATATGGGTTGCACCACAGAAAGATACTATCAAAAGCTACAGGGTCAACCTAAGACTCCTTTGTATTAAGCATTTGACTCCATTCATTATTTGTGTGACAGTTCTAAGCCAACTAATACAGCATGAACATGATTTTTTTCTCCCTGCTAGCTTCTCTAGTCTGTACAGATAGGGTCTCTTTAGGTCAAAAACATTTATGTTGACTCACCCTAGAAATGTCGCCTAAACAGAAAAAATTCAGATAAATTTTTCACTAAAATTACAACCCATGCAAAAAAGTAATTATTAATTTCTCTGGTAATTACTGAATGTGTAGGGTTGGTTTAAAAAAAAAGTCATGGACTTTCAGGCATCATCTTTAAAAATCATACATCTTGGTCCTAAAGATTGTTCTGAAATGGTTTATTGCTGAGATTTAAGTTCCCCCCTTTAAAAAAATTTTATTACTTGTAAAGAGGTAGACTGTATTGGAGCCTGAAGTTTGTTCCACACAAAGTGGGTGCAGTGTGGACAGTAACATCATAAACTTCCCCTCACCAATGCATCTCAATCATGACCTAAATATATCACTTCTGGTACAAGTGTAGTTTTCTCCCCTTGCCCCTCCAATAGTTGGGCCCCTCTTGCCAGGAAAGCTGGGAGTTATGAAGGCTACTAAAAGCTTACTTAGAGGTTTTCTAGATATTTGCTTAGCATTACACATGATGTATCCCACATCACATTATGTATATGTGGGTATATATGCACAAACTTTTTGCTTCCTGATTTCTCTCTGTTCAGTGTATAGTACTCAGCTCTTAGACAAAGTGAAAAGAGAAACAGCTGGATAAGTGAGCAACATAAAGAAGCAGAAGTGGCACTTGCAGAGAAACAGGTCAGATTTAGATTGGGACGAATATTGGAGAAGCGCACAGAACACAACTGAAGTTGTTACAACAGCTTTATAGACTTCAAACAAGCTTTTGATAGCATTTGGCAGAGGAGATTATGGAAAGTGATGGGAAAGTATAGCATCCCTGAAAAATTGATTGGTCTGAAAGAAAACATCTACAGAAAGTTATTGAATGTGGAGAGTAGACCAGAAGCTGACAGTATGGGGCAGGATGATCGTAGGAGTGCGACAAGGATTGCATACTATCACTAGATTTGCTCAATTTGGTACTGGAAGCAGTAATGGCTGTAGCACTGAGTGATGAAACAGGAGGAGTCATGTTATCTGGTAGAGTGCATAACCTTACATTTGCAGACTATATTGACATAACATTGACCAAGGAAGATTTACAGAAAATAATTGAAAAGATAGACCAGTAAAGCAGAAAATTCAGATTGAAAATCAGCACAGAGAATACAAAAATTATGGCAATTGGAAGACAGAAGAAAGAGGCAAACATCAAACTAGAATAAGTGGAAACATTTGTGTACCTTTGGAGGACTAGTGTGAAAGAATGGGAATTGTAAAGATGACATAAAAGCAAGAAACAGACTAACTGTGACTGCATTTAGAAAACTCTGCAAGATCTGGAAGGCTAAGGACATTACTACAAAATCAGCACATATGAGACAACTGTCATGCTGATACTCCTGTACAAGTCAGAATGCTGGAGTATAAGGAAAGCCAGTGAATGAAAAATTTTGACTAAAGAAGCGAACCAGTCTAATGGGAATGCTGAGAGTTTCAAGACTAAGGAGGGGGAAAAAAAAAGTACCCAGCATGGAGTTATAAAAGGGTATAGATACATTACTATGATCTTTGTCATTCACACATTCAGTGACTGAGGCAGTCCCTCTTGGTTTACATGCCACTGTGTATTCATCCTTCCTTTCAATAAGAGGCATCTTTTGATGTTTTGATTAAAAATAAGATTTAAACAGAAACTTCATTATCTTTATTATATCAAGCATAAGCAGTCATATTGTATGTAAACTAAGTGGAAGGAGCTTGAAAATCAGAAGCAAGTTACAACAGTAAAGTGAGAGAAAAATGTCCTGTAGGAACTTGATTGTGAATGACTGATTTGCACCCTAAGAACAAATTTATCAAAGTAGTCACATTGGGGACAGATGGGGTGGGAAGTGGGGAACAAAACAACTGAAGTTAAGTATATGACTTCCTTTGAGACTGCTCAAAATGAAAGGCACTACGGAGATGTAAAACATGAAAAACAATAACGAATAATAAATTGTAACAACAATCTTGGATTGCTGGTCTGCTGCATTCTATTGCAAGGTCACTAAGAACTTATAGGGCTTCTGGGTAAAGGCTGTAGTTAATTTTATTGCAGTCATTTCAAGTTTAATTAAAAAATTAAATAAGAGAATCTGCATGTCAGTGATCCTAGATGAAAGCATACTTTAAGCAAATTAAATTACATATTTATATTTTTTAAGTTTCTAAATGGTTTCAACTTTCATGTTTTGCAAAGTTGCAATGTGACCATATACATCCTTACGATATTGCAGTTCATTGCCTACCTCACCAGTTTTCAAGGAGTTTAAATTAAACCTAAATCTGCTAAGTTATTTTTAAAAGTTATGTAGGATGCCAAAATACCAAAATAACCCTGAAACGCTGGCTGATTCCCAAAACTTAACTTTAGCAGTCCGGTTTTAAACTCCAGAGCTGCTTTTGCCCACCCATATACACATGCAACTCCTCAAATATACAATTAGGGCTATTCGGCATTCTGTAAAACATGTTAAAGCAATAATCCTTTTCAGAAGCAAAACACTTATCCACATGCATTATGAAGGCTGCATTAAGACAAAAGCAAAAGACTCACTTTGACTCAGCAGTCCAGATAGCATTGCAAGACAGAAAGAAAAGGTCTTATGCAGATAGGGTACCTTCATTTAAATGGCTAAGCTGCTCATCAGCTCCCAGTAACTTTTCTAAAGTAATTGCAGCTGATCAGCATTCAGTCCACCTGAAAAATCCCTAATCTAGTTTTAACGAAAAACCAGCTCTCTTTGTACTAAAAGGAAATGCATCTCTCCTGTGTAGACATCCAATTTAAAAAAGAGCAATTCTTTTTCACTTTCTATTAAAGAATACATAAGCCAGAAATTTTTATCTGACATTTTGAAAACTCATACAGTAGTTTTATTCATGAAACTGAACACATAAATGAGACCCAACTATTTATTTTCCCCTCAACTGCAACAATATAGTAAATGTAATGATCTGTTTCATGTAAAATTCTGCATAATCGTATACTCCAGGCTTCATGGTGTTCATGGCTATACAAATATTTACTCTGTCCAATTTTCTGTGTGTGGTTAACTTTCTTTTATGTGCCACCTAAATAATTATGGCACAAAAATAATAAAGATTTTCCTAGAACATGTTTGATAGAAAGTTACAATTTTATGAAGAGTACTGAGACTTAGGTAATGTCTCTTTATTTGCTTACAACAGTACCAGTACGTTAAGCCATTTGTGATAGAAGTAGGGATTACCCCAAGACTGAAGTGCTAATGCAGTTGCAGTTGGATGGGGGAAATCCCAACTCCCAACACCAAAGGGTTAATAGAAAAAAAAGTCACATACAGCACTAAGGCAAACTGAAAGGTTGAGAGAATGCAACCATGTGAGTCTATCATGACTTCATGGTATCTGTTAAAAGGAACTGAAGAGACAAGGATTAACAAACAAAAGCTGTTAACCTTATTAGGAGAATTTACAAATTTGACTTCTTAAAAAACAAGAAATCTGACATATCAGTCTGCATACAGAGCACAGTCCAGCTGTCCTTAACTACATTCTCCAAAGTCATTAAAGCAAAGTTGACGATGTAGTCCTTCAGAGTTCAGCAAGATGATCAAGACCTCGATCAAGTCTCGAAGGAAAAAGAAATGTTAATGTGAAAAAATGTTAACACACATGGATGTGTGAAAATGACTGCACCGCAACCTTTAAGCAGGAACACTGCTGTCCAAGGGAAAGGGAACAGTGTTTTACAGATGATGATGGAGGAGGAGGAGGGGGAAGAGAGGTCAGAAGCTGCTGCAAAAAGGGGAATGGGCCAGCATGGCGAGGCTGAGTCATAGGGTTGCGAACCCTCCCAGATTGGCCGGGAGTCTCCCGGAATTCGACACTGATTTCCCAGCAACTATTGAAAGCAATCCGGTAGATTTTAATAGGCCACTAAAAGTCCAGTCATCAGGACTAAGGCAGGCTCCCTACCTTCCCTGGTTCTGTATGGCTCCCAGAAGCAGCCCAACACATCCCTCTGGCTCCTAGGTGTAGGGGCAGCCAAGGGATAGCTGCACGCTGCCACCACCCCGAGCGCCAACTCTGTAGCTCCCATTGGCTGGGAACTGTGGGCAACAGGAGCTGCAGGGGCAGTGCCTGGGGGCAGGGGCGGCACATGGTGCCACCTGGCCACCCCAGAGCTTAAGAACCAGAGGGACATGTCACTGCTTCTGGGAAGCCACCTGAGGTAAGTGCCACCCAGCCAGAGCCCAAACCGCCTCCTACACCCCAACCCCCTGCCCCAGCCCTGAGCCCCCTCCTGCAACCCAACCCCCTATCCCATCCCTCACCCCCTTTCATACTCCAAAACCCTCAGCCCCAGCCTGGAGCCTCCTCCTGTACCCCAAAATCCCCAGCCCCACCCCAGAGCCTACACCCCCATCCAGAGCCCTCACCCCCCTCCCACACCCCAACCCCCTGCCCCAGCCCAATGAAAGCAAGTGAGGGTTGGGGACAGCAAACAACAGAGGGAGGGGAAATGGAGTGAGTGGGGGTGTGGCCTCAGAGAAGGGGCAGGGTATAGGCCTCATCACCAGAATGACCTAGGTGGGGGTGTGGGGGGGGGGGTTCACTAGTTCAGGGAGGGCTTTGTTAACATGAGGCACAAAGGGAGTTCAACTACATGTCGCAACTCATTATGTAAGTGTGGGGCAGCTGTCCAGTGCAGGTACTATCCCTAGGCAAGGTATTCAGTGAACAGATGTATGGCTTGGTAAAGGACATAAAAAGAAGGTATTGGTTAAAGGAACAGAATGGGGGGGGGGGGGCTTGAGGCTCCTATGAATGGTATGGCAGGGAGCTAGCCTCCCTTTCTTATAGCCCACCTTAACCCTCCTACAATTTGGGGGTGGATGGTAAGGTCCCAGCAATGGGTTGGCTGGGGGTTGGATGGATGGGAAAAAAGAGGGGGGGCTGGCAGAAGCCTTCTGGGGAGTTACTGAATGAACTCCACGGTACACTTTTCTGTCAGGTAGGCCCAGACATTTAATAATGAAGTTAATAAATAATAAAGGGATGTTGGTGTACAGGGAGGTGACACCCACGGTAGCAAGAATGGTGTTCTGAGGAAGGTTGGCAATATTGCAGAGTTTCTAGAGGAAGTGAGCTGTGTCCTGGAGGAAACTAGCCCTTTGTGCAGTGAGTGATTTGAGGATGGTTTCTGTAAGTCCCTATATTCTTTCAATAAGAGTGCCCACACCAGCATCAATTTCCTGGACACCACAATCAGCTTCAGAAATGGAACCTTACAGACTATGATACACACGAAACCCACGAATCAACACACTTACCACCACAGACCCAGTAACCACTCCAGAAAACACCAAGAAATCAGTTATCTACAGCCAGGCCCTCAGATCCTCTTCAGAGCATATTCTGTAGTAAGTCCAGGATATACACCTTAACACATTTAAAACTGCCTTCGCCAAATGACACTGTACCAGAGAAACAGATCACATCACTTAAGATCATCACAAGCTAGTTTCCTATAGACCAAGACAAATCAACTCAAAGTGGCATCAAACCTTGCAATAACAGACACAAAAGCTGCAGACATATCTCCACTGCTATGACCAATAGCCCCCCAATACACCTTTCAAGATCCATGGGTCCTACACATGCCTATCGTAACACATAATGTACCTCATCCAGTGCATCAAATGCCCCAACAACTACATGGGTGAAACCAAACAATCACTATGCTCTCAAATGAATTTACAGTAACTCCTCACTTAACGTTGTAGTTCTGTTCCTGAAAAATGCGACTTTAAGCGAAACGATGTTAAGCTAATCCAATTTCCCCATAAGAATTAATGTAAATGAGGGGGTTAGGTTCCAGGGAAATTTTTGTCACCAGACAAAAGACATATATTACACACACACACACAATAAGTTTTAAACAAACAATTTAATACCGGTACACAGTGATGATGATTGTGAAGCTTGGTTGAGGTGGAGGAGTCAGAGGGTGGGATATTTCCCAGAGAATGCCTTACTGCTAATTGATGAACTAGCAATTGGCTGAGCCCTTAAGGGTTAACTCTCACACTTTATAAGGCAGCAGGAATGGAGGTAGGGAAGACAGCATCGCAGACAGAGACACACACCGTGTGTGTGTGTGAGAGAGAGAGTCATAACTATAAAGGGAAGGGTGGCAGCTCTCCTGTGTACAGTGCTATGGAATCCCTCCTGGCCAGAGACTCCAAATCCTTTTACCTGTAAAGGGTTAAGAAGCTCGGGTAACCTGGCTAACACCTGACCCGAAGGACCAATAAGGGGACAAGATACTTTCAAATCTTGCGGGGGGGGAAAGGCTTTTGTGTGTGCTCTTTGTTTTAAGGGGTGGTTCGCTCTTGGGACTGAGAGGGACCAGACATCAATCCAGGTTCTCCCCATCTTTCTAAACAAGTCTCTCCTATTTCAAACTTGTAAGTAAAAAGACAGGCAAGGCGTCTTAGATTTACTTTGTTTTCTCAACTTGTAAATGTACCTTTTACTAGAGGGTTTATCTCTGTTTGCTGTACTTTGAACCTAAGACAGAGGGGGGTCCTCTGAGCTCTTTAAGTTTGATTACCCTGTAAAGTTATTCTCCATACTGATTTTACAAAGATGATTTTTACCTTTTTCTTTAATTAAAAGCCTTCTTTTTTAAGAACCAGATTGATTTCTCCTTGTTTTAAGATCCAAAGGGGGTTTGGATCTGTGTTCACCAGGGAATTGGTGAAAGGTTTCTCAAGGCTTCCCAGGGAGGGGATTCTTGAGATGGTGGCAGCGGGACCAAAGCTAAGCTGGTAGTTAAGCTTAGAGGTTTTCATGCAGGCCCCTACATTTGTATCCTAAAGTTCAAAGTGGGGATACAGCCTTGACAGAGAGAGAGACAGAGAGAGAGAGATGTGCATTTCCCTTTTAAGCACACTGATCCTACTCTTAAGTATACTGCCTTATCAATTAGATCAGCTTGCTGAGACTACAGCTACTGCCAGCAAGCTCCCTCCGTCCTGAGCCCTGTCGTGTGTCCCCCCTGCTCTATGGAAGATGGGATAAGCGGGGTGGAGGAGCGGGGAGGAGGGGGACACCCTACAGCCCCCCCTTCCTCCCTTCTCCCCCCCCCAGAAAGCAGGAGTCTCGGGGAACAACTCCAAGGCAGAGGGCAGGAGCAGCACATGGCAGTGGTGGGCGGGGAGGGGAGACAGCTGAACTGCCAGCAAATGATAGCCTGCGGGGCAGCTGCTGCACAGGGAACTTAGGGGAGCGGGGAGCTGATAGGAGGAGCTGATAAAGGGACTGCCGGTCCACCCTGGTTCCAAGCCCCCACCGGCTAGCTGCAAAGGGGTGCTCTTCCTGCAAGCCGTGGACAAAGAAGGCGGCTGCCAAACGATGTTAGAAGGGAGCATTGCACAACTTTAAACGAGCATGTTCCCTAACTGATCAGCAACGTAACAACGAAACAACGTTAACTGGGACGACTTTAAGTGAGGCGTTACTGTACATAGAAAGATAAAAGCATCATATCACCCAGGGGCGAACACTTTTCACAAAACAATCACTCCATATCTGACCTCTCAGTCCTTGTCCTCACAGGAAACCTACACAACACCTTTAAAAAGACAAGCCTGGCAACTTAAATTCATAACTCTGCTGGACACTAAAAATCATCAACTCAGAGATACTGGTTTTATGTCTCATTACATAATTTGTAACACTCTGCTGCCCACTAACTCTCCTTTGTCTTGTGACTGCAATGGTTTTAAGTGTCCACTTCATTTTAAGTGGTCTCCTACAACGTGTGAGCTGCTTACGCTTAATAATGTCTCCCACCTTACATTTAGCTGTTACACTGATTACTTTCTCCAGACCTGAGAAAGCTCTGACACACCTGAAAGCTTGTCCCTTCCACCAACAGAAGTTGGTCCAATAAAAGATGTTACCTCACCCACCTTGTTTCTCTAATGAATTGATAGGCATTCCATGTAAAAAATAAATAAATAAATCAGTGTAGAATTAAGTTTCTACTTTATTACATTTTCAAGAACTCTAGTGTGCTAGTAGAGTAATACACACATACCAAATTTCAAATAACATTTCCTACTACATTCTTGCCTGGGGAAACCCAGGAGAAAAAGAGAAATCTAGGCACAAGTTTTCATTTCCTTTCAGTGTTCAGAGCACATTAATTTAAGAGTTTCTGGGCCCAGAAGTCCACTGTAAAGATCACTGAATATATTTAGATGTTAATATATAACATACTATAGGGCTAGGACTACATTTTTATGTGTGGAAAAAATAAGTTTCTAGAAGGTTTGATAAATAAACCTCAAATTAGACAAACAGTCTACAAATTCATGGTATGATACCTTTTCCCCTATTTTAATAAGGTCTTGTTGTGTCCTCATACTGCTTCCCGTCACATTCGTGCGCATGCAATCGCCTGTCACTGCACTCTGCCAGGTCACTGGAAGAGCACTTTCACTCTAGCAATTGGCATCACAGGAGACGCTTCATATTTGAGGCAATCTATCATAGACACAAGTATTGGGGCCAGTGATGTAGCCTCACTGGATCATCACGTTTCTAGACCAGGCAACTCCAGTGTGGAGTTAAGGCAACACCAGACAGGTATGATCTGCACCTGGTAGGTGCTCAACTGGTGGAAGCCAGAGCACACTGGCTACAGGGTCATTCTCTATTCGTGTGCCATAACTGAACTCTTATGCATGCAGGTGGCCATGTTAGGAGTTTAATGGTGGCAAGAAAATTTTGTCATTACTTCAGTCAATACAGTGCCGGTGTTCTATCATATAGCAGATGTCTTGGAGCGGTTTATTGCCTTGTGTCCTCAACTCTACTAGGAACTTCCTGGTGCATCTCAGGAGGAGCAATACCTGAAAGGATGCAGAGGTTGTTGATGTGGGTAGGCTTAAAGCATTCTGTAACATAGTGACAGGTGGTGTTAGGTCCAAGATCTAGCATCTCTGCATGAGGGGATCGTGCCCACAATGCACAGGCATATTCAGCAGAGGAACAGCAAAATGCCAGTGCTGTTGATTGCAGAATGGACAAATCTGCACCCCACTCTGATGTAACTAGCTTGCTCAGAATGTTGTTTTGTATGCCAAGATTTACTTCAGTTTTCTTGATGTGGGCTCTAAAGGACTGCCAGTGGTCGAGAGGAACACTGAAATATACGGGATTTAAGGAATGAGTGAGTTTTCTCACAAGCAACTGGTGCTGAGTTCACATTTGGTGTCTCAGTTGGAGACGGAATGCACTGACTTGTGTCTTTGCTGCATTTGTATGCAGTTGGTTGGCTGCACAGTACTTGTCTAGGGTGTTAAGTACATTCTCCAGAGTACCTTCTACATGCCCAACTCCTAATGATGCACAGATCATCTGTGTAGATAAAGCACCTTGTTCCAGGGTAACTTGGCTGGTAATTTGTGTAGATGTTGAATAATGGTGCTCAGACACTACCTTGTAGGAGGCATTCTTCTGTAGTTGCCATCGGCTCCATTTGCCACGACAGTTCAAAGAATCTTCTGTTCTCCAGCACAGTCTGTATTAGCTTTCTGAAATAGGGGTTCTTTGTTACCATTAGTACCTCGGCAAGGAGCCCACAATGATTGATTGTATCGTAAGCAGCTGTAGGCAGAGAGGCGAAAATTCCAAGGCCACCCCTTTGGAGAGGACAATAGCCAGTGGAGAACATCTATTGTCAGAAATTGCTCATGAACGCCTAAAATCCTGGCAGAATTTGATTGAATCCATGGATATGACCCAGAAGAGCAAAAAACCAGTCACTCACATGTAGACTCTCCAACAATATAAAGACAGGCAGACATTTCAACATTTTGGCTGATCAGATAGCCCAACAAATGCTACTCAATGGGAAGATTAAGCAGACTACCACCAACAGGTCATCACTTCAAAAAATAACCAGCAATCCAGACTTTACAGCACCCTTCTCTGCAGAAAAATTGGACACTAGCATCAATTCCTGAAAACAGGGAAAGCAGCAGGCTTAGACAACATCTGAATGAGCAGATCAAAGATTTCGGCCCACACACATGGAAGTGGCTCCTAAACATGTTCAATACCTCTCATATCCAGCTCATGATACCAAAAATCTGGCGACAAGTCAAGGTAGTGGCCCTTTTTAAGCCTATTAAAGGTACCATCTGACCCCTTAAAACTTCTAGGCCTATCTCACACCTGTGATATATTTTAAAATGGCTTGAGTGACTACTGTTATATTGCTTTACACCAGTTATTGAACACTGCTTAACAAACAAGCTGGCTTTCACCCAGGTCAGTCCTAAACTAGACAGCTTCTGAATTTGCTTTTAATAAATTGAAACTTGGCAACCGCTTTAAAAAGATATCTTCACTGTTTCCAAATTGTATTTGGACTTTAAAGATCATCTCTACTAAACAACCAATTTATTTATTTATTGGCTGCTTCCTAGTCACTGTATCTTTTTTACTGGATACAATATTGAACATTTCTTACACTGCAAAATACTGAAACACTATGTTTACTAGTTCTCCCCACATGTAGGCACAGGAAAATTAACAATATCCTAATCTGCAAGCATCTCAATGGAATTTTTATTATAAAGGTAAATTCTTTTACGGTAAGAGAAATATTCAGACAGAAAAGAAATTAGTTTTAAAATAATGTTGGCCAAAGATTATGAAAATGGGTGGATTTGCCATATAAAAAATGTGTTTTGTTTCTAATAATGCAAAAGAAGGACATTATTAGTTCCAGAGGTAAAGCTAAAAAAAAAAAAACAAACCCCAAAAAAAACCTGTTCAACTATAGAATGTACAGGTCAAAGCATTCCCTCATCTCTCTTCTTCTTAACCTACTAATGAGGATATAGACTTGGTAATCACTTGTTATCTTAAGAAGTCTTTCAAAGTGTATATTTTTTAATTGTGCAGAACTTGGCTTTAAAAAATACTGATGATTATTACTTTGAAATATTCATTCATGTTTGCATAAAGGTCGTACAATGTCTCTTACTTTATCTAGCTTCCGTTAAATATAGTCATAAAAATACTGTGAAGTATAATTATTTGTTGGCAGAGACAATCAACTGGAAACAGAAGAATAAGGTTTTGTTTAATTAAAGGTGCCCTGCTGCTGCACACAGCCCTGAAATACAGTGCATTAATACATACTTTCCTTTTTATAGGTTCAAATTACAGTCCATTATTTAATAGGTTAAAAATGACATATTTGAAAATATTTTCCTAACAGTAAAAATAGCATTTACAGGAAGATTGTGTTTCATTGTTAAAAATGCTCTTCCATCACAATTGCCTTTAAAATAGTCACATATACAGTGTCTTCACCCCTTACTACTACAACTGGTGTCCTACTCTTCCTTATGTGACCCAAAGGCAACTCTGAACTTTTCTCCCCCTCTTTTTCCTCCACTTCCACTATGACTCTGGGATCCTCTGTTAAAGAACAGTCAGCCACATTCCTTTAACCCATTTGCAACTTGAATGACAACTTGGCACAAGTTAGTAGTCAGGATCCTGGAATAAATGACATGAGCAGACTGATTACACACTTGCAGAATATGGTTGCTTATGAACATAATAAAAAAATGTCTTCCTTTCTCCCATTGTACTTTATTCCAGAAAGTAAATATCCTCATTAGAACGTACGCCTTACTTATCAGGAGATGGAGAGATTATGAGAAACAAACAGTACAGGTAAGGAGATTTAATTTTTCCAATTTACCCCCTCATCTGCCCCCGATACATCCTAATACGTAGTAACCAGATATAAATTGACAGGGTGTGAAAAGACTGAAGTTTAGATAAGGGACATGCAAAAAGTATATAAAAGGACTTTAAATAAAAATTAGGTTCAGGGTAGCCTTAAGGCCCCCAAAAGTTCCTCTTAAGACTAATTTCAGCTCCTTTGTCCAGAAAAAAAAAGTGAGTATAGATCTTTAATAGACAGGGCCTCTAAATCACACTTACTGTTCTAGTTAAAGTGATTGCTATAGGGAAAATAACTTGGATGATCATAAGGCTAGTTTTGGACAGAGGCTGAAAACAGGGGCATAATCAGAGGTGGGAGGAGCAAATATGGGCTCCACTGAGCGACAGGTATGTGGTGATGCAATTACAAATGTCCCTGATAAATCTGGAGATGAGAGGATGATCAAGTGGTCAGGGAGAGAGAGAAACAAGCTAGCAATGAGAATAGATAACTTTAGGGCCAGGTGTCCACTCAACTAACTGACACTCAGGCCTTTTAAAAAGAAATACAAATAACTGGACTAGTATGTTTTGTTATAGATTCCTGGAGGGTTAATTGTCCTGTTAGCACACAAATAAAATAATCGCTTACACAGATACCTTAGCACAGATACCTTTCTTGGTTTAAGCAGAAATTCCATACCTCCACCCAAGGTGCATTTTCAGATTCCAGCCTGTCAAATAGAGTACCAGTAGGTTGGATCACAAAGAGGACCTTTCATTGAGTATAACGGAGACAGCTTTACTAGATTGTCTTCAAGGGGAAAATGGGGAAATCACTGAGACATAAGTCCTCCTAAATCTTTTGAGCTTGTTACAGAAGAACTGTACTATACTTTCAAACGATTACAGAAAAGCATCTGTAGTCCAAGATTGTGTGCGCTAGTGTCTGGAGCACGACAACAACACATCCTTTCTGTTATGATGAAGTCTAACCTGTGGAATGAATGACTTTTGCATACAAAGGAAAAGTATCCTTGTTCTGTTCCCCCAGGATGGCAGTCATCTGACTCAGTCTGTAGGAAGCCCAAATGAGCTCTGTTCTCCCTTTATAGATGCAGAAGTCACAGCAGAAGACTAGACTAAAGGTGCTTCATGAAGATTTCAGAGAATTGCTTCCTAGATTAATCATGCTCCATAACTTTAAGCATTTCTGAAACTGAAAAATATTAAGTGTATTTTATCCTCAGTTCAACATTAAGGATTTCAATACTGAAAATGGACCTTTGGGATGAAACAGAAATGAAGAAAAGATGTTGGAAACTGAACAATGCTGTATCCTGGATGTTATTCAATTCATTCATAATTTCATGTCTCATTACAATAAAAAAGCATACAACTTTAAAAAATTCTGAAGAGACCAGCCCTAATGCAACCTTCTCCTCCACATGGAAAACTGAAATAAGACTACAAAAGCAGCAGCATTTGTTAAGTTTAGCAGAGTTTTTTCCTTGTAATGAACACAAATGAGTCTTATGAGCTTTCAAAATATTTCTTTTCCAAAACGCTTTGTGCACATTGTCAACGCTTCTACTTAGGGTTGCCAATTAATTGCAGTTAACTCACGTGATTAACTAAAAAAAATTAATTGCAATTTAAAAAATTAATCTGGATTAAACGCAGTTTTAATCACACTGCTAAACAATAGAATACCAATTGAAATTTATTACATTTTAGATGTTTTTCTACATTTTCATATATATTGTATTCTGTGTTGTAATTGAAATCAAAGTGTATATTATTTTTATTACAAATATTTGCACTGTAAAAGTGACAAGAGTATTTTTCAATTCACCTCATACAAGTACTGTAGTGCAATCTTTGTCCTGAAAGTACAACTTACAAATGTAGATTTATTTTTTTTTTACATAACTGCACTCAAAAACAAAACAACGTAGAACTTCAAAGCCTACAAGTCCACTCAGTCCTACTTCTTGTTCAGCCAATCGCTAACAAACAAACAAGTTTGTTTACATTTACAGGAGATAATGTTGCCCTATTCTTATTTACAGTGTCACCTGAAAGTGAGAACAGGCATTTGCATGGCAGTTTTGTAACCGGCATTGCAAGGTATTTACGCACCAGATATGCTAAACATTCATATGCCCTTTCATACTTCGGCCACCATTCCAGAGGACACACTGACGATGCTCATTAAAAAAAGCATGTGTTAATTACATTTGTGACTGAACTTCTTGGGGGGGAGAATTGTATGACCCCTGCTATATTTTACCCATATATTTCATGTTATAGCAGTCTCGGAGGATCACCTAGCACATGTTCATTTTAAGAAGATTTCACAAAACCAAAGAAGGTACCAATGTGAGATTTCTAAAGATAGCAACAGCACTCGACCCTAGGTTTAAGATTCTGAAATGCCCTCCAAAATCTGAGAGGGATGAGGCGTGGAGCATGCTTTCAGAAGTCTTAAAAGAGCAACACTCGGATTTGTAAACTACAGAACCCGAACCACCAAAAAAGAAAAATCAACCTTCTGCTGGTGTCATCTCACTCAGGTAATGAAAATGAATGTGTGTGTCAGTCCGCACTGCTTTGGACTGTTATCAAGCAGAATCTGTCATCAGCATGGACGCATGTCCCCTGGAATGGTGGTTGAAGATGAAGGGACATATGAATCTTTAGTGCACCTGGCACGTAAATATCTTGCAACGCCGGCTACAACAGTGTCATGAGAACGCCTGTTCTCACTTTCAGGTGACATTGTAAACAAAGCGGGCAGCATTATCTCCTGCAAATGTAAACAAACTTGTTTGTCTGAGCAATTGGCTGAACAAGGAGGACTGTGTGGACTTGCAGACTCTAAAATTTTAGATTGTTTTATTTTTGAATGCAGGTTTTTTTCTACATAATTCTACATTTGTACGTTCAACTTTCATGATAAAGAGATTGCACTATAGTACTTGTATTAGGTGAGTTGAAAAATACTTTTGGCTGCTACTCTGAAACTATTTCTTTTGGTTTTTTTATAGTGCAAATACTTGTAATGAAAAATAAATATAAGTGAGCAGTGTAAACTTTGTATTCTGTGTTGTAATTGAAATCAGTACATTTGAAAATGTAGAAAACATCCAAAACTATTTAAATAAATTGTATTACATTATTGTTTAACAGTGCGATTAATCACATGATCAACTGTGATTAATTTTTTTAATCTCTTGACAGCCCTACTTCTACTTCATAGAATGCTGTCCATAACACCCTTCATCACACCTAACTCCAACACATGGAATTTATTTTTGAATGTAATTGTCAACTGTTTATAAAAACAGCTAAGTGGTAAGGTTCAAGTTTCTTCTGGGAATCTACTTGAACATCATGGTTCTTTAGCTATTCATACAATGTACTGTAATTCGGTGACGTCAGCAGATCTCAACTCAATTACAAGATCAGATTTAAACAGATAGGAATTTTTGAAAATACCCTCAAAGGTATTTAGATGCCTAGCTCCCACTGTATCTATTTGAATGTTGGGCTTCAGTGACTTAGGAGTCTAAGTGCCAAAGACACTTTTGAAAATGGGACTTAGGAGCTTAAGTTCCTTTGGCACTATTGAAAATTTTACCAATAACCATTTCTCAGTCAAAATGTACAACAGGATCCTAAAACCTCACACGTTTAACATGGAAGGTTTTCTGAATTATAAAGTAGAAATATCAAACCATATATCCTGTTTTCTGCTCACACAGGACACTCATCACATTTTCAACACATTATATAGGTGCTATTCCATACAAATGTAACAAGTTAGGTTTTTTTTAAATTTTAGTCAGGAAACATCTGGAGGAGGGACATTGAACACTAAAGTGTTCACTTATAACATCTATTCCAAAAAGTTAATGGGAAAGTCCTACATGTTTCCATGTTTAATACTGTATTCAATAAAAGTTTTATATTTAAATCAAACTCCAACATTAGTTGATATCCTCAATAGTTCATGGCTCTGATGGCAATTTTAAATAGAAAACACAGTTATGGGGGATTTTATCATTAGAAACAGATAGCTGGGTTTGCGATGGCCAGGAGAGCCGCATGGTGACTTGCCTGCCTGGTGCAAAGGTTGCAGATCTCTCAAAACATCAAGATAGAGACATATGTGTAATGTTGGGGAGGAGCCGGTGGTCGTGTAGATACCAATGACATAGGGAAGGATAGGAGAGAGGTCCTGGACACCAAATTTAGGTAAGAGACTGAAGTCCAGGACCTACATGGTAGCATTCTCTGAAATGCTTTCAGTTCCATGCGCAAGGCCAGTTAGACATGCAGAACTGCAGGTCTCAACGAGTGGATGAGACGATGGTGTAGGGAGGAGGGGGTTAGATTTATTAGGAACTGGGGAAGCTTTGGGGAAAGGGAGAGCTTATACAGGAAGGATGGGCTCCACCTAACCAGATTTCTGGCATTTAACATTAAAAAGGTCGTAGAGCAGTTTTTAAACTAAGGGCTGGGGGAAAGCTGACAGGTGCTGAGGAGCACATGGTTCGGACAGTGACATCCCTTGGGGCGGATCTATTAATGGAGATTCTCTATGTCCTAGTAAGGAGGAGAGGATGGAAGATGATAAAATAGGGGTAGGATCTAATGAGAAACAATCAAAAGAAAAAAAAAAAAAAGAGACCCATTCAATTACATCATGTAATGGTAGACAGCTAAAAAGTGACAAGTTTTTAATGTGCTTATATACAAATGCTAGAAGTCTAAATAATAAGACGGGTGAACTAGACTGCCTCACATTAAATGAGGATATTGATATAACACTCATTCCACCAAGTTTCTGTGATGCCTATAATCAATGGGACATGGTAATACCAGGGTACAAAATATATCGGAAAAACAGAAACAGGTCATGCTGGTCGGGGAGTGGCACTATATGTGAAAGAAAGCTTAGAATCAAATGAAGTAAAAATCTTAAATGAAGTGTACCATAAAATCTATATGGATAGTAATTCCATGCTTGCTAATGGGGCTTGAGCTAGCCCACTAATAATAGCAGTGTGGATGGACACTGTGGCTCGGGCTGGCAGGCATGTATTTCCAAACACTATCAAATGAGGCAAGTAGTTTGCCACAGTGGACGTTTGCTACATTTATTTTGATTTGAAAGATGCTAACTTTGTGTAACATATCTCCCCCGTGCCCAATACACAAAGGATGGAAGTATGCAATAGTCCCTGTCCACAGTCTCTCCCCTCAACTTGAGCCAAGAGTCACTCATGCTTCTAAATCTAGAGGTTCAAAGTTTAGTTCCCACGGTATCAGCAAAGATGGGGGCCATCACATGTGTCCATAGCTAGCAGTATTTCTAACTCAAGATTTTAAAAAAGTTTTGGATCTAAGCTTAAAATTGTTATAAAAATACACTTGGATTCTAAATGGACCTTTAGGGTATACATGCTTCATGTTTTCAAGCTACCGGTAGTTTTCTTTCATGGTTGCTAACAAACTTTTTTTTAAAATAAAATCTGAGCTGCTCATGTAATCAACTCATTTCAGCATCAGGGACAAATATCATGAGTTTGCAACACCAAGCTAGTCTATGTAACCAGGCATTACTCTTATCCTCTCAATTTCCCAATTGCTACACTCAGTTGTGTTACATCTTAACTAAGGCCTCTGTTTGGCAATCAGAAGAAAACAGGGTTCTGCCTGAGCTCAATGGCCCATCTACATAGGCTGGATTTCAGGACCAGAGCCTTGGATTGTAAGCACTTAAAGGAAGGGGTCTGTACCTTACTACACCTCTACCCCGATATAACGCTGTCCTCGGGAGCCAAAAAATCTTACCGCGTTATAGGTGAAACTGTGTTATATCGAACTTGCTTTGATCCGCCAGAGCGCGCAGCCCCGCCCCCCCGGAGCACTGCTTTACTGTGTTATATATGGTCGCGTTATATCGGGGTAGAGGTGTATATGGCACAATGAAGCAACAATCCTAGGCACTACTGTAATACAAGCAAAGAGTAATCAATAAGTAATTTGATCCAGTGCTCCAAGACTGAAATCAAGTTATTAAACTGAGTCAACGATCCTTAAAATTATTATATATATATATATATATTTTACACACACACACACACACACACACACACACACACACACACACACACACAC
>NW_020664404.1:21300557-21310186 GCF_002925995.2 Terrapene triunguis | reverse complement strand
CACACACACACACACACACACACACACACACACACACACACACACACCATGAAAAACATGGATGTTGCCATACCAACTATAACGAGACTAATCAGATGGCAACACCCATTTTTTCATGTTCTCTGTGTGTATATTTATATATATTTTCCTACTGTATTTTCCACTGCATGCATCCGATGAAGTGGGTTTTAGCCCACAAAAGCTTATGCACAAATAAAGGTGACACAAGTACTCCTCATATATATAGTTGTAATTTTCAAGTCTACACATGGGCCTGCTAATGATTTGGGATCTCTTTTTTAAGTTAAAGACAGAGTGGTCCATTTTTAATCTGCAAGTAATGTACAGTAACTCCTCACTTAACGTTGTAGTTATGTTCCTGAAAAATGCAACTTTAAGCGAAACAATGTCAAGCGAATCCAATTTCCCAGTAAGAATTAATGTAAATGAGGGGGTTAGGTTCCTGGGAAATTTTTTCACCAAACAAGAGACTATATTACACACACACACACACACACACACACACAGTATAAGTTTTAAACAAATAATTTAATACTGGTACACAGTGATGATGATTGTGAAGCTTCGTTGAGGTGGAGAAGTCAGAGGGTGGGATATTTCCCTTACTGCTAAATGATGAACTAGCAATTGGCTGAACCCTCAAGGGTTAACTCTCTCACTCTACAAGACAGCAGGAACAGAGGGAGATATGCACATTTCCCCTTTAAGTACACTGCCTTATTAATTAGATCAGCTTGCTGAGACCACAGCTGCTGCAAGCTCCCCCCATCCTGAGCCCTGGTGTGTCCCCCCTGCTCTATGGAAGATGGGGTAAGCGGGGTGCAGGAGCAGGGGGGACACCCTGACATTAACCCCCTCTTCCTTTCCTCCCCCTTGCACAGCAAGCAGGAGTCTCAGGGAGCAGCTCCAAGGCAGAGGGCAGGAGCAGCACATGGCAGTGGGGGGGAGGGACACAGCTGAACTGCAGGCAGCTGCTGCACAGGGAACTTAGGGGAGCGGGGAGCTGATGGGGGGCTGCCAGTCCACCCTGGTTCCAAGCCCCCACCAGCTAGCTACAATGGGCTGCTCTTCCTGCAAGCAGTAGACAAAGCAGGCGGCTGCCAAACGACGTTAGAAGGGAGCATTACACAACTTTAAACGAGCATGTTCCCTAATTGATCAGCAATGTAACAATGAAACAGGATTAACCAGGATGACTTTAAGTGAGGAGTTACTGTACTGCAAACACACACATACACTCCCCTCTGAAATAATCAAGGTATTTCTCCTAAAAAAGAGAAGTGAGGAAGAGATTATTTCTTTTAGTAATTGAGAGGTGTCCTATACTGTGCGAGTGCCCCATAAAAATATGGAGACAGAAAGATACAGATAAAATAAAAGGAAATGCACAGCGTATTCTCATTTATAGTATGAAGTGTGCATACATGTACAGAGCCACTTTTGTATGATAGTAGCAACTCCATCCCTCCACAGCTATAAATTGTTCTCATATGGAGCAGCTTTTCAGAAAAGCATATTGGAATATATTTAGCTCACTTAGGAGCAGTTCCAGTTCTATGAACTTCAAATGCAGTATTCAGAAAAAATAAGTTGAAAGAGAAATATAGTTAGGGTGACCAGATGTCCCGTTTTTAAAGGGACAGTCCCGTTTTTTGGGACTTTTTCTTATATAGGTGCGTGTAGTGAGTCGGTGTGGCTCCCCGCCGCCCCGGAAGGGGAAGGGCCCATCCGGAGGCCAGAGTGGGCGGAGCTACGGAGTTCTGAGCCTGCCCCTCAGAGTGTCAGGCGGCGGCCTGGAAGTATAAAACCGGGCCCTCAGAACTCAGTCTGGCCCCAGCAGCCGGAGAGACCAGACGTCTCCGGCCTAGCTCGGGGCTGGGAAACCTCCGCGGACCAGAGTGACCGCCAGGAGCCGCCGGGCCTGGCCTGCGCCCGCTACCCCAAGGAGCCGCCGGGCCTGGCCTGTGCCCGCTACCCCGAGGAGCCGCCGGGCCTGCCAAACGATCCCTGGTCAGACGAACCCATGGTCCAGGACCCCCCCGAGGCCAACGCCAGCATCCAGGTAGGCCCAGAGGGGGAGTCTGGAAGTAGCCCGGGGGCAGCCGACCTTAGTCTGGCTGCAGCACTGCCAGAGCCGATGTCAGTGTGTTGCGGCCAGGATCCTCATTGACAAAGCAGCGGGTCTTCTGCCGCTGCTAGGGCCCCGGGCTGGGACGCAGTGGAGTGGGAGGGCCTGCGTCCCCCCTGCCACCCAAGCTGTGGGTGGCAGTCTCCCCCGCTCCCAGGCCTGTTGAGGCTCAGGCCTATTACTGTGGCTCAGCCCTGCCTGAGGGCCTGAGCTCTGCCTCACCGTTTGTTGCCCCGCCCTGACCTACGGCCTGGGCTTAAATACTTTCTTTACTGTTGCTCAACCCTGACTAAGGGTCTGAGCCCCGACCTAATGCTGGTGCCCGCCCTGAGCCGGGGTCGGGCTTCCTGTATCTTTCAGGACTGCAAGGGCTGCCAGGCGAGACCCGACAGCCAGACAAAGCACTCAAGCCCCAGCAGGTAGTGAGTCGGTGTGGCTCCCCGCCACCCCGGAGCAGGTCGAGCCCCGGCCAACTCCTGTACACGTGGTACCAGAAGGGGGAGCGTTCGATCCCTTGGCCCTGTGAGAAGGGTCCGAGGGGGACGAGTCTCCCCAAGAGAGCCATGGAGATGGAGCGGCTGTTTCAACTGCTGGCCGAGAGTCAAGAGCGGCAGCAAGCCGCCCCCGTGCAGCAACAGCAGCAGCAGGCCGCTGCCCAACTGCAACAGCAGCAGCAGCAGCAGCAACATGCTGCTCAACTCCAACAGCAGCAGCAACTCATTCAGCAGCTAGGAGACCAGCTGCAGCAACTGGTGACTACAATGCCACACCCCGTAGGCCTGCAGCCAGGGGACGGGGATGGATCGCCCTGCACTGCCGTCCCGGTGCGGCTAACCAAAATGGGCCCTGATGATGATCCTGAGGCATTCTTGGTAACATTCGAACGGGTGGCACTGGTCGTGGGGTGGCCCCAGGTCCAATGGGCCACCCTTCTGGCCCCCTACCTAACCGGGACTGCCGAGATAGCTTACTGGGGGCTGGCTACAGAAGATGCCAGGGACTACAGCCAGGTGAAGGCCACAATCTTGGACGCATTAGACGTCAGCCCAGAGACGTTTCGGCAGCGGTTCCGGAGCCAAATGTACCTTGCGGGCACCCGACCCAGGCTGGTGGCCCAAGCCCTAAAGGAGGCATGTAGGCGGTGGCTACAGCCTGAACTGAGGACCGCAGAGGAGGTGACCGAGCAAGTTATCCTCGAGCAGTTTGTCCACATCCTCCCAACGCGAGGACGGGCCTGGGTGCTCTGCCACCGGCCGGCGACATTAGCTGCAGCCGTCGCGCTAATGGAAGACTTCCTCGCGGCCGAATCCCCCGTGGGACCCGCCCTCCGACCTCAGAACCCCAGACCGGAACGCCCGAACGGCGAGGGGACGCCCCGACCGGGCCGCAGAACCCAGGGCGCGGGCAAGAGACCCGCCCGGGACCTCGGCTCAGACGCCCAGAACCTCCCCCTCGACCTCGACCGGTCACCCCCGGGCCAAGTGGCGTGAGAATTCTCCCGAGTCCCGCTAGGAGTCCGACGGGAGCCCCCTCCCGTGGAGGTCGTCCTGACCTCGGGCCCTGCTTCCGCTGTGGGAAATCGGGTCACTTGCAATGGGACTGCACCGACATGGACTGTAGCTTCGGTCAGGTCTGTGCAGGGGACGCCAGAGCCCGACTATCACAGGCTCCCAAGATAACGATCCCGGTCGTTGTCGGTAACCACTCCACCCAGGCCCTGATCGACTCAGGCTGTAGCCAGACACTGGTTCGCCAGGCGTTGGGACCTAAGGCGGACCCCCACTTGGGGACAATTCACTTGCAGTGTATCCATGGGGATGTCCGGCCGTATCCTAGTGCCTGGGTCAGGTTAACCGTGGCTGGCGTCACCTACCGAATAGTTGTTGGCTTAGCCCCTTGACTGGCGTACCCGGTGATCCTGGGGCGGGATTGGCCCGCCTTTGAGGAAGTCCTCCAGTCAACCCTGGCCTTGGAGGGAGAGTCCCAGGGGGCCGTACCGGGGGAGGAGCCCGGGACCCCCAAACCCGAATCAGGAACCGAAGAAGCCGACAACTCTCGGTCTGAGCCCGAGGTGGAGCCCCGCCTCCAGACCAATTTCTGTCGTGACTAGAGAGCGGACCCAACCCTCAGCGAGGCCTATGAACTAGTGGCAGTCGATGGGACAATCATTGACCCCCAACGGGCGACTCAGTGGCCCCACTTCGAACTACGCCGGGACCGTCTTTATCGGGTGGACTGTGACCCCCGCACAAAGGAGCCCCAAACGCAGCTGCTGGTACCGCGGTGTCACCGGCGTGCCGTGATGAAGCTGGCACATGACATCCCGGCTGTTGGACATCTGACCCAGGAAAAGACCCTTGCCAGGATTCTAACGCGGTTCTTCTGGCCCGGTGTTCACCAGGAGGTGAGGAACTATTGTAGCTCCTGTCCGGAGTGCCAGGTAGTGGCTCCGCAATGGGTACCCAGGGCACCTCTGGTCCCCATGCCTGTAATGGAAACCCCCTTTGAACGGGTGGCCATGGACCTGGTGGGTCCCCTCCCAAGAAGTGCGTCGGGGTTCCAATATGTCCTGGTCATCGTGGACTACGCCACCCGTTTCCCCGAGGCCATTCCGTTACGGAGCACCACGGCCCGGACCGTCGCCGGAGAATTGGTGAAGGTCTTCGCTCGGGTGGGTTTGCCCCGTGAAATCCTCACGGATCAAGGAACAAATTTCACCTCCCGCTTGTTGCAGCAGGTCTGCAAGCTCCTAGGGGTCAAACAATTACGGACCTCCGTCTACCACCCGCAGACAGACGGTCTGGTAGAACGATTTAACCGGACCCTCAAAGAAATGTTGCGGAAGTTTCCCCCGGAGGAACTGCACCGGTGGGACCAGTTGCTCCCTCCCCTGCTGTTAGCCATCCGCGAGGTACCCCAGTCTTCCACCAAGTTCTCCCCTTCTGAACTGTTGTACGGGCACTGTCCATGAGGCCTGTTGGACTTAATGCGAGAAACCTGGGAGCAGTCCACCTCTCCAAGCCAGGGCCTCTTGCAATATGTCCTACAGCTTCGGGAGCACTTTGCTCAGGCTGGGGCCCTGGCCCGTGAAAACCTAAAGGCCGCCCAGGCCAGGCAGGAACGGACTTATAACCGGGAGGCGCAGGTACGTGACTTTGAACCCGGTGATCGGGTCCTGCTCCTCCTGCCCTCGAGCGAGTCCAAGCTACTGGCCTGTTGGCAGGGGCCCTACGAGGTAGCTCGGAAGCTGGGGCCCGTCACCTACGAGATCCGCCAGCCCAACCGGCGCAAGCAGACGCAGCGCTACCATGTCAACTTGTTAAAGCCATGGCGGGAGCGGGAGGGCCTGCTGATTAATCCTTACCCACCAGAACCGGAGCTCGGCCCCCACGCATGCCGGACCGAGGAACCCGCTGCTACCCTGCTCGGCGACACTCTGACAGAGGAGCAGCGCAAGCAGGCTCAGTGTCTCCTACAGGCGTTTCCCGGAACCTTCACGGCCCTACCCGGATACACGACCCTGGTCTATCACTCGGTCCAGACTGAACCAGGGAAGGTAATCCGAGAAACGACCAGGCCACTGCCGTACCGGATGCACCAGAAAGAAGTACAGGCCATGCTGGCCTTGGGGGTCATCGAGCCATCTCGGAGTGAGTGGCGTAGCCCGGTGGTCCTGGTACCCAAGCCTGATGGCACTCAACGCTTTTGTATAGACTTTCGACGGGTGAATGCCATCTCACGCTTCAACGCCTATCCAATGCCCCGGGTGGATGAGTTGCTGGGCCAGTTCATCACCACTCTTGACCTCAGTAAAGGGTATTGGCAGATCCCGCTCGACGACCCATCTAAGGAAAAAACCGCGTTCGCTACGCATACCAGACTGTACCAGTTCACCCGGATGCCCTTTGGCCTCCATGGGACCCCGGCGACATTCCAGCGGCTAATGGACCGCCTCCTCCGGCCCCACCAAGACTATGCGGCAGCTTACCTGGATGACGTCGTGATCTATAGCCGGCACTGGGAAGACCACCTGGAACGGATGGCAGCGGTCCTGAAAACCCTGCGACAGGCGGGGCTGACAGCCAACCCGAAGAAGTGTCGGATCGGATGTCAGGAGACCACATACTTGGGGTACACTATCGGGGGAGGACGAGTGAAGCCCCTCGTCAGGAAAGTACAAGCCCTGGCAACTTGCCCGACCCCCACCACGAAACGTCAAGTCCGACAGTTCCTGGGACTCGTCGAGTACTGTCGACGATTCATCCCCCAGTTTGCATCCATAGCAGCTCCCTTAACCGGGCTGTTGACAAAGAACAGCCCCCGGCAGGTGCGGTGGTCCCCGGACTGCGAAAACGCCTTCCGGACACTTCAAACGTGTCTGTGCCAGGAGCCGGTCCTAAACAGCCCAGACTTCCACCGAGGGTTCATCCTGCAGACAGATGCCTCAGAGGTAGGGCTGGGGGCCGTCCTATCCCAAGAGATTGACGGAGCAGACCACCCGGTTCTGTACCTGAGCCGAAAATGTTCCCCCGTGAAAGGAACTACGCCGTGGTCGAGAAAGAGGCACTCGCCATCAAATGAGCCTGTGACGCCCTACGATATTGCCTCCTCGGCGCACCATTCACGCTAGTCACGGACCATGCCCCCCTCCGATGGCTGATGAGGATGAAGAACAACAATGACCGATTATTGCGGTGGTATCTGGCCTTACAGCCCTACGCTTTTACCATCCAGCATAGGGCTGGTAAGGAACATGCCAATGCAGATTTCCTGTCCCGCCTAGGGGGGACGGACGGGTCTGGCCCCGAAGACCAGGAGCCAGACTTGGGGGGGTGGGGGGGTGTAGTGAGTCGGTGTGGCTCCCCGCCGCCCCGGAAGGGCCCATCCAACGGCCGGAGTGGGCGGAGCTAGGGAGTTCTGAGCCTGCCCCTCAAAGGGTCAGGCGGCGGCCCAGAAGTATAAAACCGGGCCCTCAGAACTCAGTCTGGCCCCAGCAGCCAGAGAGACCAGACGTCTCCAGCCTAGCTCGGGGCTGGGAAACCTCCGCGGACCAGAGTGACCCCCGAGGAGCCGCCAGGCCTGCCCTGTGCCCGCTACCCCAAGGAGCCGCCGGGCCTGCCAAACGATCCCTGGCCGGACGAACCCATGGTCCAGGATCCCCCCGAGGCCAACGCCAGCATCCAGGTAGGCCCAGAGGGGGGAGTCTGGAAGTAGCCCGGGGGCAGCCGATCCCAGTCTGGCTGCAGCACTGCCAGAGCCGATGTCAGTGTGTTGCGGCCAGGATCCCCACTGACGAAGCAGGGGGTCTTCTGCCGCTGGTAGGGCCCCGGAGTGGGAGGGCCTGCGTCCCCCCGCCACCCAAGCTGTGAGTGGCAGTCTCCCCCACTCCCAGGCCTGTTGAGGCTCAGGCCTATTACTGTGGCTCAGCCCTGCCTGAGGGCCTGAGCTTTGCCTCAGCGTTTGTTGCCCCGCCCTGACCTACGGCCTGGGCTTAAATACTTTGTTTACTGTGGCTCAGCCCTGACTAAGGGTCTGAGCCCTGACCTAATGCTGGTGCCCGCCCTGAGCCAGGGTCGAGGTTCCTGTATCTTTCAGGACTGCAAGGGCTGCCAGGCAAGACCCGACAGCCAGACAAAGCACTCAAGCCCCAGCAGGTAGTGAGTCGGTGTGGCTCCCCGCCGCCCCAGAGCGGGTCGAGCCCCGGCCAACTCCTGTACAGTGCCTATTACCCCCTACCCCCTGTCCTGTTTTTTCATAGTTGCTATCTGGGCACCCTAAATATAGTAAATCTTCCCTCTTCCACAATGAGCAAAATAGCACCCAACGCAGCATCAGTGCCAATCTACAGCGGCTATTCAAATACAGGAAAGTTTTCAAGTAAAATATTTCCAGCTTAATCTTAGAAATATGTTTTACCCCATTAATGCATAATTTTTTTAAAGTGCCTATAAAGCTAACTGTGGCATTTCATTTCTTTTCACGAGTTTCAGCAGCCGAACTGAGCACTTTTAATATGCTTTGGATTATAGATTATCTTTTTAAAATCTTATTGTAAAATACTGGCATATTGTACATCGAGACCAAAACCAATTGTCATTCAATTGGCATACAAAAAAGACCCAAGTTTATAAAGAAATGAATTTGCATTCACAACATATTCACAAATCTGTTGCTCTATCCATGTTACTAGGATACTGCTAAAAGTTACATGCATTTTGTTAAGCTCAGCCATTTTCCTAATTACCTACAGAACAAACTTAAGAGTTTTGGGGGGAAAAAAACCCAAAGTAAGTCAGTCTTGAAATAGAAAACAAAAATCACAGTCTAAAATACCAAAACAGCTTTCACACAAGAGTCACACAGAGGGCCTACTGTACTATGTCTAGTACAACTTGGCATTTTCCTTTAGAGTAAGCCAATAACAGGAACTCAATCATAAATGCCCTGGTTTCCGGCTAGTACAGTAGTCTCAACTGCTCAACCTCACAAGGCAGGGGCACACGAGTTTAAACAACAGCTGGCAGCCAAGTCCACCAGGGAAGGGCAGTAACTTTTTTTAAAGCAGAACTGTTTAATTGTTCCTACACATGCCTTCCAATATTCAGTTATATTAAATACAGTTCTTTAGCCAGTCTTCCTAGTATTCAGTCTTTCTAGTGTTTAGTGCATTAACAGTCTGGTGTAAATTACTGTACTAACATGAAACAGTTTGGCTGTTTTTGACAGATGATTAGACATTTTTAATAAAACGGTAATACTAAATGCACCAGAACAGAGACTTTTCATAAATCCTTAAACAAGTGATCTCTTCAATACTTCAAGCCCCCAACTGCCCAATCCCTGAAAGTCAGTTTCTAAAGTCTCAACTGCACTTACATCAGTTCCTTACTCTTTGGAAAGGAAAAGCACAAAAAATGTATTAAAAATACTGTTACCAATGTCTACAGAGAATATATAGCTCTGTATTTGGCAGAGTGTATGGGGGGGGGGAGGGGGGAGGGGGAAGGCACAGGCTTACAATATATAAAAGATTTGCTTTAAGAATACTTCCAAATGAAACTACCTGAAAATCTTACTAGTGGTGCAACTGTTTGAATCACAGTTTCTGTCTATTAAGATAATGTGTAATGATGAACAAACAGAATCTTGGCTTTGCTTAAATGTCAATCTTGCATTGTGATCAAAAGAGAAACCTGTAATATAAATAGGCCTCTAACTCTTCTGTATTACACTAGAACTCTTCTGTGAACTAACCCTTAATCTTTAATTTTAAATTATTAAGATTCATTGAGGTCTCTTCTTACTAGGGTTACCATATGTGGAGTGTCCCAAAAGAGGACACTCCACGGGGCCCTAGCCCCGCCCCCCGCCCCACCCACGCCCCCCGCCCAAACTCCGCCCCCTCCCCCAAAGTCCCCGCCCCAACTCCGCCCCCTCCCCTGCTTCCCGCGAACATTTGATTCGCGGGAAGCAGGCAGCA
>NW_020664404.1:21281244-21300157 GCF_002925995.2 Terrapene triunguis | reverse complement strand
CCCAGCACCCCCGGCGGCCCGGCCCCCAGCCGCCCAGGATTTTCCCGGACATGTCTGGCTTTTGGGGATTTCCCCCCGGACGGGGATTTGAATCCCCAAAAGCCGGACATGTCCGGGAAAATCCGGACGTATGGTAACCCTACTTCTTACAGCTATAACTAAACAGTACTCATATTTAGCATACTGCGATTATTTAACATTACAAACTAAAAAAAACTGAGCAATTTCAAAAATAAGCAAATATCCAAACTCACAATTTGTTTTTACATCAAAAGTGAAGGTTCAATCCAGTCATCCTAATTCCAACAATAATCCGAACAAATGCTCTCACTGAAATCAATGGGAACTTTAACATAGCACAATGCCACCCTAGTGATTTCACTGTATATGTTTCACATTTCTGCTTATTTGCAATTATCTCACACAGTGGCCCAAATTCCAGTCTCCCCTTACACACAAATCACAGTCTAATCAGGAGCCATCTATGCAGAATTTGGTACAGTATTTGCAGGTGGGGGATACTTGTTTTTATTACTTGGGTCAAAAGTTGTTCACTATTAGGTGGGAAGGAGAGTGTAATGTCTTAAAATTCAAGTTAGGGTTGGGCATTTGACTAATCCCAAAATAATTGGTCAATTGATCAGTCAAATATTGTCAAATATGGTCAACTTTTTCAAAGCAATAGTTAGAAAAGTAACAAAAAAAGAAGACAGACTTTAGGGTCTCCAGTAGGCTTAGCTATACACTTATGGCTAATTACAAAAAACAAGTTACCTTAAGCAGCAGGAGGGAAATGTAATGTCAACCCTCCCTCATTAGCATAGATCCTGTCATATTATCAGCAGGGTTTAGCCAGGGAGGTAGAGGGCTGGATTATTAAGGGCCTTTTGTTGAGGGGGCAAAAGTGGAGGGGATTATTTATATGGGAATTTAATGTTGGTTGTTTGATTTGTTCAGGGTGGGAGAGGAAGTTAATAGCTGTGATACCTTTTATTTGTTAAGGGAGAAGCTAAATAGCTGAGCACCTTTTCTATTTGGTTTAGGGGAGGAAACTTAATGACTGAATCCTCCTCCTCCACTCACTTTTTGGATGTTTGTCTAGTCAGCTTAGATTTCCAGACCTTTGGGACAGGGACAGGACACTAACTTGTTTAATGTGCTTTGTAAACTGCTATGTACACCCATGGCCTGGCATTCAAATAAAGATATACATACAGTGTTTGTTCTAGAAGATTCCAGCCAATCAAGATGCTCAACTTTTAAATTAGTTCACCTTTGCCCCCACCCCTCCCAACACGTAGTATTAGCATGTAATAAAGTGAGTGATGAAGACATTTAAGTAGGCTTGCTAACAGATGGTACCATGGTGCAATCAAAAAGGTAGGCCGCCTATCTCAGGGCATTCTTCCTAGAATATCTGACCTTGGTCAAGTAACAGACAGTCAACAGTCATCATTTAACCTGTCAATTGAATGGCTTGACAAGCCTTCAAATTCCTGCTACTGGGCCAAACAAGGCATTTGAACAAATTTTGGTAATACTGATGCCAAGTACTTGTCCATATTACCATAGCATTTCAGGGCTGTTTGAGTCATACTCTCAAGAGTTTTCCATTTTACCATTATCTTCCATTAGTCCAATATAAGGAATAACCTATAATTCATGCATTTTAGAAGTTGTCTACAGTTTGTCTACTTAATTTATACAGTAATTAAGTTAGTGTTATCTGAAGCTGAAATACTGTTTTATAAAAAGTTTCCCTTTATTCTAAAAAGTCATTAAATGAACAATTAAAAGTTTCTGGCATTTGCAAAACGTTGTCTCCAGATGAAAAAGCTTCAGTGCAATTACATAGACTGCATTTCAATTTGTCATCCACTGAATGATTTTTAAACACTTAGTCAACATATTTTATATGGTTTACATGAGCGAGATGTAATACCTCTTAAATCTAACATTTTAAAACCACGAACAATGCAATCTACAGAGACACACTTATCAGATGCATAACAGTGAAAGGATTCTATCATCTAAAACAATACATAAGATGATTATGTAGAGGCTTGACATAATTTGATTATTTCAACAGATATCAATTTTTTTATTCATAAAAATCTTTCATTTTTCACAGGTTTTCACAATAATTAATGATGAGATTCAAAATGATAAACCATTATAACACAAATTATCAACATCACATGTCAAAATATACAAAGTAAATACACTGCTACTTCAATATAACACGACCTGATATAATACGAATTTGGATAGAACGCGGTAAAGCAGTGCTCTGGGGGGGCGGGGCTGCGCACTCTGGTGGATCAAATCAAGTTCAATATAACGCGGTTTCACCTATAATGCGGTAAGATTTTTTGGCTCCTGAGGACAGCGTTATATCGAGGTAGAGGTGTATCCTTAAATCAAACTAAGTTCTCAAGCAACATTCTTCTTTCTTTGCTTATCTGTAAACGCCAATTTTCATTGATGGAAATATTTTCTCATGATTTGTGGGTGTATATGGTGAAGTTGACTTGTACCAACATTTACTATTAAAAATCTAATTCTTCCAAGCCTAGCTATCATTATATTGAAGTAGCAGCATTGTATTTGACTTAATATGCTATGATTTAAGCACTGTACATTGTAGGAAGCAGTGATTTTGGAATACAAATCAGGGTCAATTTACTTTAATTATGTGACAAACACAACATCTTTGTTTCATTTTTCAGTGGCAGTTTATAAAACTGAAACCATGTCCTTAACTCATTTCTTTTATTTTTAAAACAGGTTAGCCATAAAACTTTCCACAAGCTATCATCAGGCAATCAACAAATCTCAGAGGGCTAGGTTAACCTGATAGACTCTAGTAGATGAGTCTGAATTGTAGAAGTACTGAGCACGCACAGCTGCAACTGATGTCAACAGGAGCTGTGCTTTGAACATATGAAGTGCTATCTAATGCTACGTACATCTAAAATAGTCAGGTCCTAGGTTTCCCACATTAGGCACCCAAAATTAGTGGTAACTTTTGACCTCAATGTCTGTCTCAACTCCCCACTTCTCATGGGATGCTGACACAATAAATTCATTAATATTCATGAAGTACCCTGATACTACAGTGATGAGCAACACGGCACGCAAAAGCCCATGAGGAAATCAATAATTCTATCTTCAGATAAGGGTTTGAGTAACACGCAACATGGGGCCAAAGACTGAACAATGAGAAAAATTCAATGAGCACTTTCTATTATGAGGACTAATGAGGTAACATGTTGAGGAAGACAGTATGGGATCATGAGATTGAAGATCATCATAATGCATCGGGACCTAACTGAGGTAAATCTTACTTGCAGTTCCTAACTTTTGAGTGCTTGACATTGCAAGCTTAATGATGTTCTTTAAATGCAGTTTGTGTGTAATTTTAGGTTTTTGAAAAAGCAAAATGACAAAAAAACCCTAAGAAATTACACACAAACTGCATTAAAAACATCATTAAGCTTGCAAAGTCAAGCACTCAAAAGTTAGGAACTGCAAAAATTAAGGTTGCCTGGATAACCTTAATTATGTCCCAGACTTCTGCCACTTAAGATAATGGACTAACTGATAACAATAGTAGGTTGCCATCCTCTAGCTCTAGAGGAGAATGACATACGAACTTTCCCAGTGGGTTTCACATATATTTGCTGACAGTAAAGGAATGGTGAGACTCAGGAATGTAGGGTTGCATTCCAAGATCTGGAGAGGAGTGCTCTCTACAGACCACAAGCCCTGTCAAGGCTGTATCGCCACTTTGAACTTTAGGGTACAAATGTAGGGGCCTGCATGAAAACTTCTAAGCTTATCTACCAGCTTAGCTTTGGTCCACTGCCACCATCTCAAGAATTCCCTCCCTGGGAAGCCTTGAGAAACCTTTCACCAATTCTCTGGTGAACACAGATCCAAACCCCCTTGGATCTTAAAACAAGGAGAAATTAACCATCCCCCCTCCTTCCTCCCACCCTCCTTTCACCAACTCCTGGTGAATACAGATCCAAACCCTCGTGGATCTTAAAACAAGGAGAAATCAATCTGGTTCTTAAAAAGAAGGCTTTTAATTAAAGAAAAAGGTAAAAATCATCTCTGTAAAATCAGTATGGAAAATAACTTTACAGGGTAATCAAACTTAAAGAGCTCAGAGGACCCCCCTCTGTCTTAGGTTCAAAGTACAGCAAATAAAGATAAACCCTCTGGAAAAAGGTACATTTACAAGTTGAGAAAACAAAGTAAATCTAAGACGCCTTGCCTGGCTTTTTACTTACAAGTTTGAAAATGGAGAGACTTGTTTAGAAAGATGGGGAGAACCTGGATTGATGTCTGGTCCCTCTCAGTCCCCAGAGCGAACCACCCCTCTAAACAAAGAGCACACACAAAAGCCTTTCCCCCCCCCCCCCAAGATTTGAAAGTATCTTGTCCCCTTATTTGTCCTTCGGGTCAGGTGTCAGCCAGGTTACCCGAGCTTCTTAACCCTTTACAGGTAAAAGGATTTGGAGTCTCTGTACACAGAAGAGCTGTTACCCTTCCCTTTATAGTTATGACAGGAGAGGAGTGCTCTCTACAGACCACAAGCCCTTGTGCCCATGCTTGACACATCCCTGGACAAATCCTGTCTCTTAACCACCCTCAAATATATCCCAGGATGCAATATATTAAATATATATATAGGCTTCTTTCTACTCCTATTAAAGTGAACTGACATTTTGAATAAGGTAGAAAAGACTCTTATTATATGTTTTCTGTCACTTTGGGCCCGGGACTTTGGTCCATATCAGAAACCACCATGCAATCTGGCCTATTCAGCACAATTGGAAGGCTCTACTCAGAGACCCATCATAGAAGAGCGGCAATCTAGGATTATTGCAGGTATAGACTAAGGTGCATTGGCAGGAATCCAGTCGGGGGGAGGGAAGTTTACACAAATATGCCTGGGTTCTGTCTAGTCCAGGGGTAGGCAACCTAGACTGTTCTCAGTGGTACCAGATGACAGAACAAGGAATAATGGTCTCAAGTTGCAGTGTGGGAGGTTTAGATTGGATATTAGGAAAGTTTTTCACTAGGAGGGTGGTGAAGCACTGGAATGGGTTACCTAGGGAGGTGGTGGAATCTCCTTCCTTAGAGGTTTTTAAGGTCAGGCTTGACAAAGCCCTGGCTGGGATGATTTAGTTGGGAATTGGCCCTGCTTTGAGCAGGGGGTTGGACTAGATGACCTCCTGAGGTCCCTTCCAACCCTGATATTCTATGATTCTATGCCGAAGGCGGCATGCAAGCTGATTTTCAGTGGCACTCACGCTGCCCGGTTCCTGGCCACCGGTCCCGGCGGGGGGCGTGTCTGCATTTTAATTTAATTTTAAATGAAGCTTCTTAAACATTTTAAAAAGCTTATTTACTTTACATACAACAATAATTTAGTTCTTTATTATAGACATAGAAAGAGACCTTCTAAAAACGTTAATGTATTACTGGCACGCGAAATCTTAAATTAGAGTGAATAAACGAAGACTCAGCACACCACTTCCGAAAGGTTGCTGACCCCTGGTCTAGTCCATTCTCCACAAGCATCAAATCCATCCACTTTTTAAAAGAAACAGAAGAACTCAATTGTGCAACCGTGAGTAACATGGATGTGAGGAAGGACTGCAGAATCGGAGGGAGGGGGGGGAAGGTGAGGGGGGTGAAAGGTTGACACTAAAGCAGAGCAACAAACTCCTGAAGGTACTTTTGCAATATAAAATATTAACTTACTCAAGCGTCCAATGCAAAAATTACTACACTGAAAACACAGAGTGAGTAATTTCTAAAAATTCCCCAAAGGAGATCAAAAGAAAAGTATTACTTTCTGGTCAATTCCAGCACCTCCTAAAATTATTCTTAAATGCGATAATTCCTCAATATAAAAAGGTATTAAGTATGTAAATCTCTGCACATCTAGACAAGGCTAAATCTTTAAATAGTAAAAAAATATTTTGTTGGCCAACTCAGTGGCTTTTTTCAAGCATGAGAAAAGCTTGACTTTGGGAATAAACTGGCAACTCTTCCAACTCCCAGGGTAAGATAGATAGATGTATCCTGAAGTACTGTTTTATGATCTAGCTGCATCACTGTGGAGCAGTCCAGCTGTGACACAGTGAGACAGTGTTTAGAAAGACGCATACTTCATAATTCCATATGGGCGTCTGGACAACTGCTCACTGAAGAGTTTTTTCCCTTCCCACTCAAATTGAGAAACTAAAAAAAAAAAAAAAAAAATGATGTCAGCGCTAAAGTTAGCCATCAGCCTAGCTGGTAACAAGCAGCAGCTGACGACAATGACTCTACTGACAAGATTTTTCCTGACAAAAATCAGTGGCTGGGATTCTCGCCAGGTATCCAGGGGGAAGTGGATGGCACAGAGCTGAACTGCTATACTGTAACTAAACACAAGAATATAGAGCACTTGGTACAAGAATAGGACTAAGAAAGAGATGGCGTAAGATCTGATAATTAAATATACTGGGCACACAAAGCCTTTTATGGCTGCGTTATCTTGTACACATATAGCACTTACCACCAGTAATAATAAATTGGTAATGATATTGTTAATCAAGGTTTAAGTCTGATTCATTTCCTTCTCAGAATATAAGCTGTGGGTGTTCAAATGCACCAAGGAAAAAGGAGCTTCATAATATAGTGTTGTAAGCCAAAATAATGTGGGCAATTGCTATTTTAGAAAGTTTATTCATCTTAAGTCTTCTATTTTCAAATCAGAGTGCGCACACACCTGGAAGTGATATTATACAGGCTAATT
This sequence comes from Terrapene triunguis, assembly GCF_002925995.2. Taxonomy (NCBI): domain Eukaryota; kingdom Metazoa; phylum Chordata; order Testudines; family Emydidae; genus Terrapene; species Terrapene triunguis. Next base: position 21,293,337 of record NW_020664404.1, on the reverse strand, counting down.
CACTTTTTATTTTTAAGCCTACAGGAAGATGGAGAATTTTCACATATACATATTATTGTGAGCAAAGAAACCCCAAAACTGATGTATTATGATACTGTTCTGAAAGAGGAAATAGCATTGATGTACCAAATAAAAGCTATGTAATGAAAGCCTCTGGCTACAAATATTTTCTTCCATAAGAAAAAACAGACTTCATTTACTACCATTTTCCTTTGTACGAAGTGTGTTTGCCTTTTATATTAATTCTGTCCTGTAAATGGCACCATTTGACTTTTACCTCTAGGTGGACAGCTTTACTATAGCAGAATGCTACTATGAAGCAGCACAACCAGAAAAACCAGGGTAGGACCCACCCCTCCATTGAATGAATAGCGCCTCAGGATAATGAACAGTTTCAGGAGCAAATTGCAATTTTTTTTAAATTTCAGAAAGGAAAAAGTTCTAAAAAGATGAAGAAAAACCCTGATATTAAGGGAAAAACAGGATTTACTGACGTGTGTTGTCTTTACACAATCACAGAATTATAATATGTGAATAAGCAATAAGGTGAAAGTTACATATTTATAGATTTTTAAAAAAAAATCAAGAATTTGATGCTACAATCAAGGGATAATGAAATATCCCCCCCCACCCAAAAAAAATATATCAAACTGATGGTTAATTAATGGCATGCACCCAATTCCTCAAAAGACTAACACCAAACTTGTCCACAATTACTGCCACATCTATACAGAACAGACATTTTAAATTGTGTAGTAAGCTGATTTCTCCAGAAGAATTATACTATATCTGGGTGAAATTCATTTCTGTGTAGAAGGCCCACGTACAGGGCTGCCCAGAGGATTCAGGGGGCCTGGGGCAAAGCAATTTCAGGGGCCCCTTCCATTAAAAAAGAGTTGCAATACTATAGAATACTATATTCTCGTGGGGGGCCCTGTGGGGCCTGGGGCAAATTGCCCCAATTGCCCCCCCACCCCCTTCTGGGCGGCCCTGCCCACGTAAGGCACTATACCCAACTTAAACTCTTAACAAGTGTCTTTCATGTGTCCCCTATACAGAACTGAATTTTATCTATCTTTAATCCTGTCTGCTACAGTATGCAACATGCTGGCATTTCAAACCACTCCATATTTTGCCAAAAGAAAAAACTACATGAATGAGCTTTACTTTAATAATTTAATCCATGGGGTCACAATTGCAGAGGTAAAGGGTAGGCAGGCTTAGAGATCATAAGGAATATTCAGATTGTGGTGAAGTAGAGAATCTGCTACTTCATACCAGAAGTTTGACAATATTAGGCAACTCAAAAACACATGAATTAAAAGCAGCGAAAGTGTGATATCAGGATAGATTATCGCTTTACAGACTGGTAACAGTTATCCTGCAAAGTAAGTTAAATCTACTCATCTAGTGTTAAATAAATTAGAGGACAGGACTTTTTAAAACAGGCATTCTTCTGGAAGTCAAATATTAAACTGGCTTTGAACATTAATCCCCCAGTCACACCAGCCAGCCAACAGCATTCAAAACAGGGTATGGGGGTGCGGTATTTTAGCCAGTCTTTACAATATAGCTTTTGCTGTAGCAAGGATGGAGGCCCATTGGAATTAGTTGGGCTAGATAACAGCAACAACATTAGGACCAGAAGCTTCAGCTTCACCCAATTCCTGTTTTTCCGTCTCCTGTATCATTTTCAAGGGGATTAAGCATTTCTAAATACATATAAATAAATAAAAAAGGGATCAACTGTTTCAAAATATATTAACCATATCCAAATAAAGTACTTTATTGTACAGTAACTTGTAATGGACAGATATATAGATACACACATGTGCATACTACATCTGATATACCCTAAAAATCTATATAAGTAATACTATAATGAGCCTCCCTCATATGCACACATTTTCTGAACATCAGCAAGGATAAGCTGTAAAAACCAAATACTTTTTGTAACAATACTGCACTACCTCTGTTTCCACAATTCATATTTCAACAACAGTCCAAAAGAATTTTCAATCTGAGCCAAGATAAAAAGTTTGTTTCTTTTCCTTCCTGTTTTCAATTTAAAAAGCCATTCCTAGAAGTATGGCTATGGAATCTGTCAACCCCGAACTCCAGTTGCTCTCAAATTAACTTCTCTAGTAGGCAGGATAGCTCTACGCACTGGAGCGTTAATCCTATTGTACACAAGAGAGGCAATGTATCAATCTCGAACTACTTTAATAGGGTTAGAAATAGTAATCACGGAAGTGAATACTGATTTTTGGTTCTCATTATAACAGAAGAGGGTGGGTCACTCCTCAAAGAGCTTAGAGAAACATTAACTAAATTACTCCAGACCTGACACTGTGCACCAAATTGTTTCATTGATTTCCTAATGCTGGTGCCTAAATTGGGACTCTGCGGAAGCAAAGGGCAGCATATTTCAATCAAATGCTGGTTTTATATGCTTTAACAGAACAGATGATAGGTGCAGCTATACAATATCAACATGAACTTACATGTATTCCAGGAAGTTCCTACAGCTGGGCATGTTCAAAGTTCATGTTGATGTTGGGGGTGAGGAACAGGAAAAGTTAGCAAAGTCTCTACTTCAAATACCCCTTCAAGCATTTACTTAAGATAGTACCACTGCTGCTGCCACCTGGGAAATCCTGGCAACTGAACGCACATGGTGAAAAACTTCAATAAGGAGAGAAATACCTATTTTCAAGGAGACCAAATTTAAAAACAGACCATATCAGTCCTGGTCATAACAGGAAGCTAGTTTCTTCTTCCACCTTTTCCTCATCACAGCCCCCTGTTTGCCTTGATAATTAAAAGCAATAATAATTTCAAAAATATGGAATTTTGGTTAATGTCTAAAGACCTACAAGAAAAGAGTCATCTCAGTGGTTTACAACCTACCGTCCTCAGACCCCTGGGGGTCCACAGAGTATTTCTAAAGTTTCTAACCGGGTCTGCACCTCCATTTGAAATTTTTTAGGGGTCCACAAATGAAAAAAAGATTGAAAACCACTGGCCTATATGAAGGTTATTATAAGAATTTATATGATGGTTTAGAAACTTACAAGGGTTGTCTCACAGATTTACTGCAAACACCTGTAAGACACCATTTCTTAATAGTACAAGTAAAACGGTCATTCAATAATACAGAAGTGCTGGTTTTAGCACTATGATTAAGGCTATATCTGCAGTTCTGTTCTACTTTCAGGAAAGTAACACCCATCTGTAAAAACTGCTATCAGTTAGAACCAGGTATATTAGGCCTATAATCATAGGGAGCACTTTTGTTGTTTTACCCAATATAAATAAAAAAAAAGTCAACTATATTTGATATAATTTATGAATAGAAAATAAAATCCAATCTTCGGCTATGACTCAATACCTCAAACAGGACTTTGCTTTTTAAAAAAAAAGATTAGGTAATTACTGCAGAAAGGGGGCTTAACAGGCTACAGGTATTCTGAGAACAAATCACATACCATTATAATTTTATTCTAAAATGTATTGTTTAAGAAAGTAATAGATCCATATGTAAAGACCATGTTAGCTTTAGGATTTGAAAATGCTGTTGATATGCAGTCAAACGCTTTAGCTCTTCTAAACTTGGCTACTGTGTGCTCAAACATCATCAGCAGATTTGAAGACATTTTCCCTAGTGAACATTTGATATTAAGTCACCTGTAATTCTTCAATTAAGCAGATCTACTCTTCTATACAATGCAATCAAATATCAATGAATAACTAGCCACACGTATATATGAAAATAGATGCAGCACTCTTTACACTGATCTTGGGGCAGCAATTATCCCAGAAAAAAGGGGAGAAATTCAACACTTCAATGAATCAAACACATGTCAGGAATATACTGTTGGGAGCAGTGTTCCCTCTAATTTTTCCCACGCGTGAGCAGAATGAATTTTGTTATATTCACACAACACTTCCATATTGGTGCATATAACAAAATTCGTGTTGCAGGCGTGGAGACGAGGGGTTCAAAGTATGGGAGGGGGCTCAGGGCTAGGGTGCAGGGGGGGTGAGGGCTCCGGCTGGGGGTGCAGGCTCTGGAGTGGTGCCAGAGATGAGGGGCTCATAAGGGCTGGGGCAGAGGGCTGGGGTGCGGAGGCTGAGGGCTCCGGCTGGGGATGCGGGCTCTGGGTGCAGGCTGCCCCAGTGCTACAGCAGGGAGAGAGAGGACTCCCACCAGCGCTCTCTCTCTCCCCCCTCTCTCCCCCGGCTGGGCAGGAGAGGCACCTCTCCCTCGGCCACGGAAGGTCTGGGCTGGGTTGGGACTGGGGGTGGGGTACCACTCCCCACCCATGGCAGGTCCAGGGCTGGGGGAGAAGCATCTCTCCCCACCGCAGTCCTGAGCGCCTGTGTGGACTTAATAGGCTGCTGCACGGCCATGCATCTTAGTGGGAACTTAGGTTGGGAGATCCTGCAATATAAAGTAATTTTTTTTAAAATGATAAAGCCAAATTACCAAGGGCATGTAACTGGAATGCAGAATAGCTTTCTCCTAATGTGTATAGTATATTAGGACACTGTACCAATTTAAAATATCACCCTTTTTAACAATAGCAATCTTAATACTGACGGAGGTCATCATAAACTAGAGACAATGGTGAACAGGTCACGTCGAAAAAATTACAGTAGGCTAGTCATTAAAATGAAAAACAAGCTTAAGTTTAAAGACATGTATCTCAATGAATTTGGATTATGAATATATTACCTTTGAAAGCATTCATCCGAGGATAATTTATGTAGAGTTTGGCAATGTGCTGGTGTAATTTAAATGTGGGTGTTTGGGGGGGTTTTAAACGTGTATATGTTTGGGAGTTGTGCCAATTCTGGATTTTTTTCCCCCTCCATGTGAGTAAAGTCATGACATGGATGCAAGTTACTACAGCACATTTGTATGTATTAGAACAGTTTGACACTCTACTGCCCCGTACCCCTCCCATCCCTGGATCCGCAAAGTAAAAATAAATGCATTAAGATATTTGATGAGATTTCAGGTTGAACGTGTTCCTTTAAGTCAAGTATTTTCAGGCACGGCTCCTCATCTCTAGCTTGCCTGACAAACTGTTGATAAATAACATTCCTATCTTTAAAAAAGTGAAACAAACTATATACTGTTAAATGCACAAATAGAGCTGAAAAACTCTCTCTCAAGTACAGTAATCTTTACTGCTTCTTGTAAAAATAGGTAAATTCAGACTAGAACAGTTGGTGTTCTTTTAAACACAAACTGCTTCTTAGCCTGAATCAGATAGAAACAATTAAAAACACCAAGACTGTGATTCTTTAAAATTGTGGTCAGAACTGAATTTGATACACTGTAGTTTGCTAGCACATTGCACCTCTCAAGACTTCAAACCTTCATTAAAAGTGTGGGTTTGCATTTGTGTCACCAGAACATTCTCGTTACTTATTTTTTTGGCCACCCACTCCCTTTTCCAGTCATCTGCGGCTACAATCTGGCCTCCATCCTGCCCTTCACACACAAACAGGCCATATACAATGAAGTCAACATTTGAAAGTAATTATAGGGACATTTTATGAGAGAAATATGGACAGTCTTCAACTCCCACTGAAATGCCGTAGCCTCCCTGAGCCAACAGAGGAAACAGAGTGTGAGCTTTCAAGAGAGATTTTCATGGGACTGAAAATGTTTAAGTTCTTGCTGTAAAAATACTGGGCTATTTTTCTCCTCACAACATGGCACTTTTAAATGGAATTAGCCCAGTCAGAAAGGCAAAATTCAGACCCCTTATTTTCCTGAGCACTATCCATGAAAACCTTAATATTTCTGTAAAAGGGGAAAACAAGGGCCACTTAACTGTTCATCTAGAAGTTAATTCTGAAAGTTCATGTGGAGCCAAGTACAGTGAGACGAAAGAAATGGTTCATGAAGAACATGAAAGTAGAGCACGCCAGGCATCAGCATGGAAACGGTAAACTAAAGGGCACACCCAAGTGGGAGAAAGAGAACCAAAGTCTTGGAAAACGAAGTAGAGAAATTAGAATGTTTAACGTCCCAGGTATAGTGTCCGCAAGTGTCAGAGCATTGTGATGCACATTCTAGTGGGGCTAGGTGAGATGGAAGCCCAACACATCAGACAGTCAAGGAGGGTGGAACTGAACTTCTCGTTCCTCTAACGCAAGAACAACTTAGTGAAAAAGAAGGAAACATTTGGGTTTTGAGTCAGGAATAGAGTAAGGGACAATTTTTTGTTCCTACTATTATGAGCTGGACTAGATTTAGTACTTTTCCACTACTCTTTCGCTGATATTTAAAATATCAGCATCCCACAGGAAAAAAGGAGTAGTGGGTTGTTCTTCCTCTTTGCCAACATACAATAATGGGAGGCCCTATGGCAAGAAGGTGTGGAAAGTGGTGCTTGTTTTCACAATCCAACTGGCAGCCACAACCAAAAACTAGATATTTAAAACCCATAAGGCATTTCCTATTACACTTAAGTTAAAGGCAATTCAAACTGTTTAAAATACTTTGATAGTGTCCTTTTAAATAAGAGGATTAAGCACTACTAATGTAAGAAAGCATTACCTCAATTGTATTTAGGAATTATGGATTTTTAAGGGCTGGTCTACACCCAGCCGCTAGTTCGGCGGCTGGGGATCGAAGTTCTGGGTTCGACTTATCGCGTCTGGTCTGGACGCGATAAGTCGAACCAGGAAGTGCTCGCCGTCGACTGCGGTACTCCAGCTCAGCGAGAGGAGTACCGCGGAGTCGAAGGGGAGCCTGCCTGCCGCGTGTGGACCGCGTCTGAACCGCGGTAAGTTCAAACTAAGGTATGTCGACTTCAGCTACGTTATTCACGTAGCTGAAGTTGCGTACCTTAGTTCGACTTGGGGGGTTAGTGTAGACCAGGCCTAAGACATTCTGATTTTGTTTGTTCACTGCCTCTATAGAATTTCCAGGCCTAAGTTAGGCAAAGTAGAGGATAATCCAGGCTCTATATATATACTACTTTATACATTATTATCTGTAATTTACTATCCCTTGTTGTGTACAATACAAGACCAATACTAATGAAGATAATAAATATTTAATTTTACTATCTGGTACAGCAGAAAAGGATGTGGATCCCAATCATAGTTCCATCTAAGTCAACAGCTTGCCACAGACTTCAATGGTACAAGATGGAAACAAAAAACAAAAACAACAATTTCTAGTTGCTGCTGTATGGGCCTATTTAATATAGTACAGTATGCCACAATAAATATAGTAATCTCAGAAAAATAATCTTTATAAAAGCAGTTAGCAACTGTTTGGTTATATTTTAATATAAATGTGGAATAGAGAAGAATTATCACTATACCACATAGTAATGTTTCCTGAATCACCATTTTGTTGATATGTATGCAAATTTTATTAGTTACTCTAAAACAAGCCCTATAAAAATATGACTCCGTACCCTCGACAAAACTAAATTTAACTGCAGGCATACGTACTTTGCCAGGTATAACCACCACTATTACACTGATAATGAAATAAAAAGGAAAATGTAATAATTCCAATACGCGATACAATATAGAGGAATCAATAATTTCATGTAATACAAGTACAGGTCAGATTCGGTCACTTTTAATGGTTCTCCATTAGTAGCCTGATTGATTTTATAGGGACTATTTGTAAAATACTACTCAACCTAAGCAAAGGTGACAAAAATCTATCCCAAGAATGATGCCCTGAGCATTTTGCTAGCAGATTCTGAAATTCCTTGAAGTATTCCTATTGTAAATACAGAATCTGTAGGCTTTGTCTGGATAATCAGTTTTAAATGAAAGTGGTGTGTGTACGTGATAGCAAATGCCAACAGCAATGTAAATGATTGAGCACACAGGCATTCCAAATATACAGCTTCCCTATCACATTTTCCAGTTTAAACATTTAAATATTAACTAAAATTTTTATAAATTGGTAATAATTTAAACCATCCTTTCTGAACTATAGCTAATTCAATTATGCAAGTACAGCATTATTGTTTAGGGAATTTTAATGTCTATAGATACTGGTTGTTTTCAATTTGCAGAACCTGTGTTACATTTCACTGTAATTTAATTGATTAAAAAGCCAACTAGATGTGATGTTATGCGATGTGATAAAGGTAAGTAATCCTAACACATACATGATTTTGTGTGGCACATCTGGATTTTGTTATTTTTAAAAGTCTCTGCTAACTCCTTTACTGACTGAAATGTTAATTTCTGATTTGAAAAGGTGGGTTTCAAAAATATCCCTCCAAACTAATTTGAAAAAGAATCAAACAAATTAAGTTATTTGGAATTCCACATGCATTTCACGATTTTTAAAAATATATATATTTATAACACCATGCTTGTCCTGGTAATCTTACTGGATACTAGACTATGAAGAGACACAAGAGGAGTAATGTAATACCTTTTTATTGCACCAACTTCTGTTGGTGAGAGAGACAAGCTTTCAATCTTGCACAGAGCTCTCCTTCAGAGTATGATGCACTACTAATGCTAGAGCACAAAAATTTTACTTGCACACATGGTATTATAGACACAGGTGTATTAGAGACAGTTTAATGTTAAGATGGTTATTCCATTCTTAAACTCTTATCAGTATCTTGTGAATTTCTTCAAAGTTTACCTTTAACTTCTCATTCTTGTTCTAAATTCAAAATATTTTAGCTCTGCAAAATTTGAAGGAAGTAGTTGCATTGTATAGTGGAATAAAAGTGGTTGCAATAATATAAAAATATCATGGAAACTGCAGCTTAATGGCAATCACTGTATGTTAGTGATTACAAAGAGTAAGGATTTATGAACAGATACCACACTGTGATCATAAAGACATTGAAAACTCCCATGGATAAGTATGAAGCTTTTCTTAAAGGTTCATAGTGTCAGATTCCAAGACCAGAAGAGACCACTCATTATTCGGACTTCCTATATAACAGAGGCAATAAAACTTCCCCAATTCCTAGAGCATTTCTTTTGGAAAAAACATTCACATTTAAATTCGCTAAAAATTGGTCAGTGACGAAGAATACACCACAACCCCAGTAAATTATTCCAATGGTTAATTATTCTCACTGTTAAAAGCGTATGCCTTATTTCCTGTCTGAATTTGTTAAGCTTCAACTTCCAGACACTGGATCATGTTCTCTGCTAGATTGAGGAGCCCATTATTAAATATATGTTTCCCATACAAGTACTTTTAAGACTGTAATCAAGTCACCCCTTAATATTCTTTGTTAAGCTAGATATAGTGATAGACTCAAGGAGCTCAATCTAAGGCATGTTTTCAAATCCTTTAATTATTCTCATGGCTCTTCTCTGAACCCGCTGTAAAGTATCACCATCATTCTTGAATTGTGGGTACTGTGGGACACAGTATTCCAGCAGCAGTCACACTAGTGCTAAAAACAGAGGTTAAAAAAACATCGTTTCTCTGCCTCAAGATTCCCGTTTATACATCCAAGGATCTCATTAGCTCTTCTGGCCACAGAGTCACATTGGAAGCTCATGTTCAGCTGATTATCCACCATGGTCCCCAAATCTTTTTCAGAGTCACTGCTTACCAGGATATGGTCCCTCGTCCTGCAAGTATGGCCTACATCCTTTGCTCCTAGGTGCACACATTTACATTTAGCCATGTTAAAACGCATATTATTTGCTTTTGCCCAGCTTACCAAGTGATCCAGATAGCTCTGTATCAGAGACCTGTTCATTATTTAACAGATTGTGTCATTTGCAAACTTTATCAGAGATGAGTTTATGTTTTCTTCCAGTTCATTGACAAAAAGGTTAAAAAGCATAGGGCCAAGAATCTATTCCTCCAGAATCTCATTTAAAAAAAAAAAAACAAACCACACGTTCACTCAATGAGAATTTTCCACTTACAATTACATATTGAGACCTATCAGTTACCCAGTTTTCAATCCATTTAATGTGTGCAGTGTTAATTTCATATCATTCTAGTTTAATAAAAATGTTATGTGGTACCAACTCAAATGCCTTACAGAAGTCTAAAGTTATTACATCAAAAATATTACCTCTCTCAAACTTGTAATTTTTTTTAAAAAATATATCAAGTTAGTTTGACAGGATCTATTTTCCATAAAACCTTATTGATTGACATTAATTATATTACCCTCCTTTCTTTATTAAAAAAAATAGAGTCCCATATCAACTGCTCCTTTACTTTGCACAAGATCAATTTCAGACTAACAGGCCTATAATTACCTGGGCCATCCTGTTTACCCTTTTTAAACATAGGCACAACATTAGCTTTCTTTCAGTCTTCTGGAACATTCCCAGTACTCCAAGAGTTACTGAAAATCAACAGTCCAGTGTGCTCTTCAACTAGACCTTTTAAAAACTCTTGGATGCAAATTATCTAGACCTGTTGATTTAAAAAGTCTAATTTTAGTAAATGCTGTTTAAAACACCTCCTGAGATACTAGTGGACTGGAAAAAGTATCATAATATGATATGGCTACATCTGTTCTCTCCAAATACAGAACAGAAATATTTATTGAAAACTTCTAACATTTCCACATTATTCTTGATACTTCCATCAAGTAATGGACAGGATTCTTTTTGTTTCTATTATACTTATACTTCTTATTATCCTTAACTCTGCCAGCCATAGAGTTCTCACTGTGTCCCTCTGCTGCCTGTATTAATTTTCTACAGTTCAAGCATCTGATTTATATTCATTACTATCAACCTCTCCTTTCTTCCATTTGTTTATACACTCCCACACACACACAAACTTTATTTATTTACAGCTGCCTTATTTCTCCTCTGAACCCAGTCAGCTTTTTAACCAATATGGCCTTCCTTCATTGTGGCTTTTTGGGCACCTAGTAAATTTGACTCAAATTGTTTTCAGCTTTGTGAAATTGGCCCTTTTAAAGCACCAAGTACATATATCACTGGTTTTGACTTTATTCTGTTTGTACATTATCAATGTAATCAACCCATGATCATTTGTACCTAAAGTACCATTACTTTTTAATTCTGTGATAAGTTCCTCTTTACTGGTTAAGACTAGGTCTAATGCATCCAACATGGGAGAATTTTGTAACACTTTTTGAACTAGGAAATTGTCATCTAGAAATATTTAGAAATTCCAAGGATGATATAATACAAATATATGGAGATATACCTCTCATAGAACTGGAAGGACCTTGAAAGGTCATTGAGTCCAGTCCCCTGCCTTCACTAGCAGGACCAAGTACTGTTCCTGAAAGGTTTTTTTTTTTTTTTTTTTTTTTTTAAAACCCTCTCCTCTCCCCAGATCCCTAAATGGCCCCCTCAAGGATTGAACTCACAACCCTGGGTTGAGCAGGCCAATGCTCAAACCATTGAGCTATCCCTCCCCTAATGTGCTGGCAGCGTAAGACCTCCAGCATGTGTCACGCAAATTGAAGTCTATCATGATCTCACAGCTTCTCCCCCTCTCCCCCCACATTGCAGACAGGTGCATAATGAGGCAGTCATCCTGTTTCCTAGTGTGATTTGGTGGTCTGTAGCAGACACCAACTAATACCCCATTGTGTGCTTTACCTGTTAGGACATTTGAATGCTTACGGATCAGATCATTTTCTCAGTTGTCAGTGACTTGGAAACAGGAAATGCCATTTTAGATTGTGTGCCATTCCCCCTCCCTTTTTGCCCACTCAGTTTTTCTGAAATAAGTTATAAGCATTGATTTTAACATTCCAGTCAGGGAACTGACACCGGGTTTCAGTAATACCAAGACCACCAAATTTATGAACAGGACATCCCTTCTGGCTTCAGGCAGGAAAAACATGGCACATCTGTTGCAGGTCACTACTAATGTTCCACCCTTGGCCATCTCGAAATTGCATGTAGACCTGAACGACACAGTCCCTCTCTTAACTCACTGAAACATTTTGGTTATCTGCCTTTGTTCACAGCTCTGGAGTTCACCTAGCAATTACTTTTTACACCAAGTCTCCCTGATTGCTCCCAGCTCAGCCCCTCACCACCAGGGAGCAATTACTCACTGAGGCCTGGTCTACACTAGGACTTTAATTCGGATTTAGCTGCCTTAAT
>NW_020664404.1:21266642-21280844 GCF_002925995.2 Terrapene triunguis | reverse complement strand
TTCGAATTATCTAAATTCGGATTAATCCTGTAGTGTAGACATACCCTGAGAGAGCTGAAAAAACAGGAGCTTATCAAGGCTCCAAGAGTTGGTTCTAGCCTCATGGCCTTTACCAAGGCACCAATAAACAGAACGGTCTTAGCTGCTTATTCAGTTTGTGGGGGGCCCAAGCCATAAATTTCTAGAGAATTAAGCTCACATTTATATAAGGGATTTTAGTATTTGCAGCTGTGAAATAGAACCTTAGAACTATGAACCAAGTGCAAACAAATGGAAGCAACATTCTCCTTATGAGTCTGCATAGCCACAGCTCCAGTGCCTTTCCTGCTACTAAGAAGTTACCCAAACAGTAGTCCAAAATTAACAATACTCTGTTCAGTTTCACTGCACATACTGAAGAATCCTACAGGCAGCAATGAAACTCTCAACCTCTAGAGACCAGGCAATTAAAAAAAAAAAATTGACGATCCTTAGTCAGAGCAGATCTAGACAAGCATAGTAAAGACACCCAAACCCTGTCTACGTAAGTGTTCCAACCAGTGGTCACACAAATAGCAGGACACATCCAAAAAATTGTTAGTACAGACAATGCCCATATGAGCAAAGTGTAATAGGACATAATATTTTGTAAATACCTCTGAAGTAAAATGTATCTTTTTCATATGCGTGTGACACATGGTATCCCCACCTAGAGCACCCTCCACCTGCAGGCCCCAGCAAGATATGCACCCCTGCCTCAGTTTCCCTCCTACTAAGTCCCCAGAAATAGTCTAAAGAGTCTTTCTATGTGCAAACAGCCCTTGTGGGCTTAATTTATTGCAAAATAAAGCCCGGTGCATATAATAATTCCCAACACTGCAATCCACCAAATACAGCCCTGGCGTCCTTCACCGCAACCAAACTCTCCAGCACTGCCCTCTTTGGCTCCCTGACTTAAGCTCTCTGGTTCTGAGAGCCATCAGGCATCACCCTCCGCTGGTCTTAGATGTCAGCTCTGTACACCCTTCTCTGGTGTTGGCTCTCTCTGGCTCAGGAAGAACAGCTAGCTAGCCCCTCCACTGCTTCCTGTTCATCCCTCTCTCTTCCCAGGGACAGCCTGCAGAGCTTTCTGCTCTCTGCAGCTTTCCCCAGATACCTCCTCCAGACTTTTCCCGACTGACTCTCACCAAGGCTTCCCTCACACTCCTCAGATTCCTGATCCTTTATAGTCCCCAGGTGCTGGACTGTTCTCCTCACTGGCCAAAGTAGGAGCCCCTGTTCAGGCACAGGGAGCTAGACCTAATTCATTCACAGAGGCCAGACACCCTGAGACAGCATGGGATTCTGTATTTTTGCAAAGGTTAGGTATGAACATACTGAAAGACAACTGTACTGCATATACAAGTATCCTGACTTTCATACAATTAAAATCCCAGGCTTAATATTGTATTAACAAATGCTTGCTGCATTTGATATAACTTTAAGTAAATAATGCAAGTTTAATACAGCTTTTGGAGAAAAGAGTGTTTAGTGCTGACAATGTGCTCAGTGCTGTATAAGACACTAAGGGAAAGACTGTGCCAACCCCACTAGTACTATAAATTTCTACCTGAAATGCAAAAACATTACAAATACAGCTTTTGTATTAGTGGGGCATGAAAGGAAAGAATTGTTAGGCTTCCCTGTAATACACCAAATGCAAGAAGGCAATTTTGCATCACTTCTTCTGATAGGAAGCACAGAGGGAAGTAACAGCAGGAAGAAAACCGCGCATTCCGTCATCCGCATCGCTGACAAATATCTGTTGGCAATCTAATAAAAATACCAAAATAAAGATATTCAGAATTGTATGCAAGTCAAATGGAAGTTTAATTTGGTAGCAACACAGAACCATTGCAGCATGACTACTGATAGTTTAACCTTCAGATGTGGAGCCCCAAGACTAGCGTTGCAAGAGTCTTGCAGTTCTGGTTTCCGTACTGGCAAGAGCATGTGAATGTGAGACAAGGACGAAAGGACAGGTGGTAGGGAGTCCGGAGGACATGTATTTGCTAGCAGCAGAAGAGCCTCCAAAGTAGAAAGCAAGTATCTGAAAGAACTGGAAGACGAGTATGCAGAGATATTCCTTGCATTATTTGGCGCTTCCTTTCCTTCTATGCATACCAATCTTACATTTTCATGCCCCTAGAGAGGTTCACTCATTTCATGAAGCAGAACATGAAAAAAGTTGGGAAGCATTACTAGGAATAACAGACTCAGTCATTACAAGTTAGGGACTGATGCACAGGATTTCCTTCAACTTTTAACTTATTATTTAAAGTGTCATAGGTGGATGCAGTGCTTCAAAAATGAAGTGACTAACACTCATGAGAAGTGCCAGAACAGGTAGAGAACTGAAACCGACAGCACAACATCTGTTAATCGTGTGCCTCAACCCTATTCTGGCAGGACCAACTCATTAGAATGAGAGAGTAGTGCATACCCACCCGGGGCAGCTGAATGTGTGAAGACATGCCATCTCTTCAAGATAGAGAGGAAATGCCAGAAGACAACATAAAGCTGGATTCTTATTATCCGTAAGGGAGGGAGGTGAAATACGTGAAGTAGTTAGAGCCACAATTTTTTCCCCATTGACTCTCTCCATAGCATGAGCTTGTATCTGGGCACTTTTAGGGACAGAGGAGCTTCTGAGAAAGAGCTCTTTCCTCTACACTAGATTTCACCGCAGCCAGTGAAAACGCTTTGCTACGTGGCATTTCAAGGGAAACAGATGGAGTAGGCCAGATCATAACTAAGTGCAAAACTTGCACACACACAAAAAAATAGATCTCTGAAATATTTTCCATTACCTACTGTATACAGTCACAAACTACAAAGGTCTTTTTCACCTCCCAGCCCACTGTTCAAATATTCTACAGCCACCACACTGCTACATGACAAACAAGTTTATCTACTCTCAACTACTTTAGTAACCTCACTAGGAAAAAAACCAAGACCTGCAGCATCCTTTGCCCAAAGGAAGTACATTCCTATAGCTGACAAACCAGTTGGATCAGCGAATTTGCTTATCATGTACCTGTTATATTCATTGGCCGTACACTGTCAGTCTCTTTAATACGGATGTTCCAATTCAATTATGCAACTAATCAAGACCTACAAGTTATACCATTATTCTACAACAACCTTAAATTTAGTTAAGAATAAAAGGCTAACTAATGCTCAAATCAACCTAGAACGAAACTAGACCCCGATCTCAGAAAAATCAACTTGTCTTTAAAACTTATTGTGTTTACTATTTTTGATTTATGATTTTATGGGGTTTTTTTGGTTTATGAGACTGTATAATTTTCTTTGTTTTAATTTAAGACTTTAACACCAGCAAAAGATGCCAGGTAGGCACTCCCAGAGAAGGAAGTCCTCCATCTACAGAGCAGGTGCAGCAAATACAAGTTCTAGAGTGCACATAAAAATTGCTGCAATAATTAATCTGCCTGGGAGGAAATGTGCCTGATCAACAATGCATGTAGAAAGCAGGAGTGGCAAAAGAAATCGAACAGCATTTAATAGAGTTGCAGCAACCTGCCTAGTAATTTTAGCCAAGGATTTTAACCTATGGTAAACAAAGCTTTTGTAAGTACTATGCTAATGTCCCCTGTTCCACCTCCCCCAACCTCACATGCAACCACAGGCTGTAGTGACTTTTCAGAAATAGAGCCAAAAGGAGGCAGGCTCTGATACTACTACTTTCTCCTCTACCTCCAACATCTTTGCCTAATTGTTTGAAGGCCTAGACCAGGCAGAAATAAGAGCATCTCAACCAGTATGTAGGAGTCCAGTATAGAGGAGGAGGAGCCAGAAAGTTGCTGGGAAAAGTAATAGTCTGTGTGAAGAAGTGGGGGGAACTGGATTAATGAAGAAAAATCTTCAATTTTTGATTTATTTGGCTAAGGAGCAATGAGAAAAAGAAACCCAGATTTTGAAAGAAACAGGGCAATATACATATGCTATGCTCCCAATTCAGATTAGACCTATACTACCTGGAAAATTTAGAGCTACAATAGCTAGGATGTTTGAGTACCTTTATAAAGAAGGGCTCTAAATCCTACCTCCTCTAACCCATTTTATTTGAAAAACCATCCTCTTTTCCCCCCTCCTCCCACTGCCAACACCCTACTACACTTCTACCCCGATATAACGTGACCCGATATAACACAAATTCGGATATAACGCGGTAAAGCAGTGCTCCGGGAGGGCGGGGCTGCACACTCCGGTGGATCAAAGCAACATTTATATAATGCGGTTTCACCTATAACGCGGTAAGATTTTTTGGCTCCCGAGGACAGCGTTATATTGGGGTAGAGGTGTACTTTCTCCACAGCCACTTCACTCTGTTCTGCAGAGACAGAACAAGTGAGCAAAAGAGCTGATGTGAAATATATAAAACTCAAATTTTACCTTGCAGCACACAGCACAAAAGGAAGCGTACCTAACAGTTTTGCAGAGGGAGACATTCATGTCTGTTGCAGAGTCCAAGGAATTTTGGTCTTACCGCTAAGTTGCATTCGTGGAAGGGGAACAATCTGGAAACTGGACTGCTGATTCGCTTTCATGCTGCCGTTGCCCTTTAGGCCCAGGGAACCGCAACCTTCTGAAGTAAACCTGAGTTTGACTTAGAGGAAGAACATTTCATCTATCCTGGGCTCAAAAAGGTGCCTGAAGAGGATACAGCTTTTTGTTTGGTTTGGGGGTGGGGCACGAGGGAGGGGAAAGAATGGAAAAGGGCTCCTAGCTCCATTACCGTGATTCTTGTGTTACTGAGTCTCTATGCAAGACTATTCCCACTATGCCCAGTCTGGGGTAGGCGAGGCCAATAGAATGCTGCTCCTCGGAGGAAGAAAGGGCCTGAGCAACAGGAGGGGCGCACAGGATAATTTCAGTGCTGCGACTGCTCCAAATACCTCTTTTAAGGAGTCGCTGCAGCTTGTTAGAAGTTTCCCTGTGAAGGTCAATCAGCCAGACTGATAAGCATTTAGTGCCAAAATCTGCTTGGCATCAATTGGTTTGAGCCACCTAATTATGCAGAAGGATAGGGAAACTACCCAGTTTCTGAATTCCACAAGCAAAAAGCTTGAAGGGCTAGAGAGGCAGAAGATCAAATACAAAGGAACAGCGCAACAAGCCAGAGGAAATAGGTAGGATGTTTCCCTCTTTTGGGGGTTGGATGCAAGGAGAAAGGGAAGAGGCTGCTGCTGCTCCTCCATGCAGTTTCAGAAATACTAGAAATATCTAGGTACGTTTTGTGGTTGTGTGCTTTGGCAGTCACTTACCCTCCCAAATCATCCCCCACTAGTGTTAAACATGACAAGGCCAAGGCTTGCTTTCAAGTCCTGGGCAAGTCCTTTATTCTCTTTGCTCTTCACAAGGTTAATTGACACCTTATAAATCTCTGCCAATCCACTGTAGTTTCCAATTTGTGTCCTCTACACATCCTGTTTACACAGATGACAAGAATGTACTCACAAAGAAGTGGAAATGTTAACTGTATCATGTGTCACTGATTGTCCCCTACTAGAAATTAACAGTTTGTTGGTTTTTGGGGCAATTATTTAAACTGAGAAAACGCATTTAGGGTAAAGGAAAGAATTTCTTGTAAATAACAATACAAGGTTAGATTATCCGAGCCCACCTTTATGGCAACAATGCTGCCAGATGCAAGCTTTTGAAAAGTGAGATGATATGGGCAAAGTCATGCTATTTAGACTAAGTGTCAAGACCAGCATTTGTTCTTATTTTTGAGCTCTTAGAGAAACTGCAAGCACATGCCTCTCTCAATGTGTGTTTCTTACACTACTACATACACAGGAGGCTGGAATTTAAGGGTAGTTTGGAAGAATGTCTCCCACCAAAAGAGCTTGCCAGGAAGTTATCATGATGTCAGGTGAATTTACCTATTCTGCAATAATTCCAAAAAGGAGGCCAAGGCACAGTGAAAAGGAATTCTGCAACATTTTTGTTCTGTCCAGCTCTATTCTTGGACTAGGTCTCACACTTTCTGGTATAAGGGCTGCTGAAAACAAAGACTCAGACACACCTATTTGTATTAAAAGATTCCTAAGGATTATAGCTTTTGATGCAACTCTGCAATAGTCTCTTCCTTCTACAAGGCAGCAATATCTAACGCACAGAACAAGGGACTATGGATTAGGGTTTTATTGCCAACTTTATCATTAGCCTGTTATATGGGTTTGGACAAGCCACCTAAGCCAATTTCTGCAAAAGCTCCTGCTAGTTTTGGTGTTCAACCTGAGATGGATGTTCCAAAATGCTGAGCACTCACAGCTCCCACTATTTCAACTGGAGTCATAGGCATTCAACATCGGGGGAGGGGGGGAAGAGAGAAGAGGAGAACTCTAGCTCTAGGCACCTCAATTTAGATCCAATAATTAGCACCCATAATGAAGCACTGTATCAAGTTTCAACAGCAAGGAAGTTTGTTTCAATGGGGAAGTGATCACATTTTACCTGCAAAGCTACACCTGGCCACCAAGTTAAGACAACAATGTTCCCTCATTCTTGTATGGAAAAGCAATCCTTTGCCTGTCAAGTGAAAAAACGTATTCTTATTGCAGCAGCCTTTAATATTTCTCTTCATTCAGCTCCCAAGATTAAGAATTGTGTCTTGTAAGTCAAATGCTCGAAGATAAACTGTATATTAAGATCCAAGTGACCTCATTTTTGCATGTAAACAGCACAGGATGGGCTACACTAAAAGTTGTAAAACTGTAGAAAACAGGAGATGAGACCCTATTCTTACATACCAGTTGCAAATGTTTCTTTCCTCTCTTCGGTCAATATCAGTTAAGGATGAAGTTGGGCCAAATATGGTTTGGTAAGTAATAGCAGTCCTTATTTTTAGCAGGGTATCAATGCAATACATACTGATGCACAGCAGGGAGCTGATACATGCTGATCAGTGTGGCAATAGACACCTTACTGTACTTAACTAACAATCAAGCAGAGACACGTGTAGATAGAGGAAACCCACATGTGTCACTAAGCCCTGGACCTGCCTAACGACTGGGGTAGAAGAAAGAAGCAATTACATCTGTATTCTTCTCCGCTCCCACCCCCCCAACACTTACTTGGCCAGTGATGCCCGTGATGAGAGCCACCTTCCTGGGATTCATGTCTGCACAGTCCCCTACAATGAGTGCAGAGCTGGGACAGGCGTCCTGTGCCATGAGTCTGGAGGGGAGGGGCCCAGTTCCTGGCACTGCGGTTTAGCAAGAGTTGGGAGGAGACCGTGATCAAGGTGCAAGAGGTGGAGCAGGGAGTAAAGATGATAAGGGAAGGACCTGCACTGCAGCCGCTTGTGGGAGGAGCAGGGCGGTCAAGGTGTTGGATGCGGGGACGTGGGCTGCTGGGGCTGAACGGGGAGCGGGGCTGGCAGGGGCATAGGCTACAGGGTGCTGCCTGGACCAAAGATGAAGAGTTGGAAACTGGGCTACTGCAAGGGGGCGGGGTTTGCCCAGGCTGCTGCCACTGCCGGCCGCTGGTGCATTTCCGCGTCCCCGGAGCGGCTCCTCTCTTAAGGTGCAGCCGCACAGGTGCCGCGCCGCGCCGCTCCCGGCAGCAGCCCCAGGCTCGCTCGCGCTAGGATTTCGGGTTCGCGCTCCCAAGCATGCACGCGCTCCCTCGCTCCCCTGCTTGAAAAGCCGCCGCGGCGGCCTCCGCCAACCAATCAGTAGCAGCGTTGCTTCCTTAAGACAAGAGCTTGAGCACAGAACCCGGCAGTGTCGGGTGGTGGGGCCGCTGATTGGATAATGGGGTAAAGTGGGGGCGGGGCTGTCTCAGGTCTCAATCCGGCTCCGGCGGCAGCAGCCGCCGCCAAAAGCGAGACCCGACTTCCTGATGCAGCACCGAGGAGGCGGCGAATGCAAGGAGCGACATCAGCCCGGCCGAACGGCTGCGCCTGGAGCCCACAGCGCCCCCTGCACCGTGGAGGAGCGAGCCCTTGCTGGTAGCCGCAGCAGTCACCACCCAGGGAGGCACCACTCCCCGCTCTGATCAGCGTGCAGAGGCACAGCCCCTATTCTCCGAGCAGGCCCCAGTACGGGACCACAGAGGGGGGGGAAACTAGCAGAGGCAAAGGGCGGAACAACGGCAGGAGAAGTGGGGGAATAGCGCGGAGCGTCCCTTGCAGGCAGCGCCACTGCCCAGGAGAGGGATTTGGGGACCCTGGACAAGGGCAAAGCCACTGATGCTGCTTCTGGTGCTCTGGGATCCCCTCCACGGAGGCTGCTGGAGAAAGGCACAGCTCAGCCCTCTTGCTACGTATTCAAAACTCACGAGTCCATCTGTCAAGACTGATCATTGTACAACAAAGAGGATCAGACTCTTTTTTTATTTACCTTTAAAGTGCCCTGAGTTTGCATTTTCAAGCTTTTTGCTATAACCACAAGAAGTGTGACCCTAAGCAGGGCCAGCTTTAGGAAGTGCTGGGCCCGATTCAAACAGTTTAGACGGGGCCCCGTCAGGGATGACTAAAAAAAAAACCACGTAAAAACAACACATGGGGCTTGTACTGCTGCTGGAGCCAGGGCTGTGCACCCCTGATAGCAGGGGACTTGATTTGTCAGTCTCTCCCTCTTACCTAGCCCTACCTCCTGCTTACTTTTAGTAAAGTAACGTACAGATCCAGGCCTCCATGTTTTTTTTTGTTTAGTGTCCATGACCTGTCAGTGACTTTTACTAAAAAAAAAACATAACAAAATCTTAACCTTACTCATAGTATGTTTCCAGAAGGTATTTTGTAAGAGGTATTAAATGTAAACTAATGACACACAGGGCAGCAATAGCATTGTGTGATGTATGTACACATTATGTATAAAGAATTGTATGTATGCATGCTAAAACTATGTTCTTAAAATGTATTGCGAAGGCAACACATAAATCAAGTCTGTCCTAGCCCAATGAATGGTAATTGGCCTATCTGCCTGGCTTGATTACAGGCGGAGGACAATGAAAGTACATTTTACATACAAGATAAACAAAGCATTGAAACTAAGTAGCAGCAGAGGAAACAGCTTAGTGAGCACACCACAGGACAGTCTGCACCTGCCAGGAAGTGGGAGCAAAAGATAAATTCAAACTGGAACAGGTGCAGAGAAGGGCTACTAAGATCAGCAGAGGAATCAAAAACTTATGTTATGAGAGGAGACTCAAGCACCTTAGCCTGTTTAGCCTAACCAAACAAAGGCTCAGGGGAGATATGATTGCTCTCTATAAAATAGATCAGAGAACTTAAATACCAGAGAGGGAGGGGAGTTATTTAAGCACCAATGTGAACATAAGAATAAATGGATATAAACTGGCCATCAACAAGTTTAGGCTTGAAGTTAGAAATCTTTGCCTAACCATCAGAGAAGTGAAATTCTGGAACAGCCTTCTAAGGGGAGCAATAAGAGGGAAAAAAAACCTAACTGGTTTCAAGACTGAGCTTGATAAGTTTATGGAGGGGATGCTCTAATGAGACGGCCTACAATGACATGTGGCCCATGTGCAACTGCTAGCAGCAAATATCCTGCATGGTTGGAGATGGGGCACTAGCTGGGGAGGGTTCTGAGTTACTACAACAAACTCTTCTGCAGGTGTCTGGCTGGCAAGTCTTGCCCACATGCTCAGGGTGATCACCCTATTTGGAGTCAGGAAGGAAATTTCCCTCAGGTCAGATTGGCAGAAAGCCTGGGGGTATTTCACCTTCTTCTGCAGCACAGGCAGAGGTGAAAGTAAGCTGGTTCGGTGTACCAGCAAGAGCCAGTACGCCGTACTGGACCGGCTTCCCCAGCCGGCAATTTAAAGGGCCCTTTAGATTGCTGCCAGAGCCCCGGTACCGGAGCCGGTGGAGATTTAAAGGGCCCAGGGCGGTAGTGGTGGCTGGAGCCCCAGGCCCTTTAAATTGCCGCCAGAGCCCCGCTTCAGCAGCGGCAGCCGGGACCCCCAGGGCTCTGTCAGCAATTTAAAGGGCCCAGTTATGCTGCGGTTGCGGTAGCGGCAGCTGGGAGCCTCTGGCCCTTTAAATCACTGCCTGAGCCCCCAGCCGCCACTGCTACCCCAGGGCTCCGGCAGCAGGGCTCAGGTGGTGATTTAAAGGGCCCAGGACTCCGCTGCAGTAGCGGCAGCCAGAGCACCAGGCCCTGTAAATGGCCCCTGAGCCCCAGGGCTCCCAATTGCCACTACAGCTGGTAGCTCTGGCAGTGATTTAAATGGCCCGGGGCTCCCAGCTGCCACTACTGCAGCCGGAGCCCAAGGCCCCTCCTCTTCTGGAGGAGGCCACACCCTTCCAGTTGAGGCCACGCCCCCTGCTCAGGACTCTGGAGTACTGGTAAATCCTTTAAGTTACTTTCACCCCTAAGCACAGGACAAGGGGCACTTACTGGTTTAAAGTAAAATAAATGGTGGATTCTCCTGAAGTCTTCAAATCATGATCTGAGGACTGCAGTAAGTCAGAGGTCATGGGTCTATGCCAGAAGGGGGTAGGCAAGATTCTGTGGCCTGCATTGTGAATGAGGTCAGACTAGATTATCACAATGGTTCCTTTTGGCCTTAAAGTCTATGAGTCTAGGTCTTCCTGGCTACTAAGATAAAGACAATGGCCTTGGGAAAATATAAGGGGGAGCAAAAAAGTCATTCTAGTTATCTGTCATTTAAACAAAAGAGGACAGGGCTGTCTGATTCCTGTGAAAGTTAGATCCCCGGGCACGGAGGGCTAGAGTTGCTGATAACTTGATGTAAGTGAGAAAACTGCTTAGGCAATGATTATACCTTGCTAAAATTAAATTTTTGGCACTAGAAAGTGCGTTTTGTTTGGTTTATAACCACATTTGTCTCTTTTTCTCTTGATTAATATCACTTAAATATCCACTCTTCATTAACAATAAAATTATTTTTATGGTAAATCGCCTTAGTGCTGTTAGATTGAAGTAAAGTGTGAGTCTTCAGCTAAACTAACAGGCTGATGTGTTATCTGTCTCTTTGGAGACAGCAAATTTAATTTCTGTGAGCATACAGTGAGAGGGACTGGACACTACACTGTTGGTTACCTGCAAATCAAGATTAAGACTGGCAGAGTTTTGAGGAGTTTGGAGGTGAAGTTGACAGATTGGTGTGGCAGGGAACAGACGCACAGCCTAATCTCCTTCAAAGCTCACTCTTGCTAAGGCTGAGGGGTAACACAGGGGCTTAGAGGTGTTGGAGGCCCTGAGGAGAGAGTCACATTCAAGGTTGCTATTTTTTCCTATTTGCCTTTAAGGTACACTTGGTTCACATTTTCAATTTTTTCCACTACAACCACAGGAGTTAGAAATTTCCTTGTGTTATTATTTAAAAAAAGATAAATCCCTTATGATACTGTATGAATAAAGACCTTTTATATCACCGTTATATTCTGTACAAGACTTATGGAAACTGTGTCATGTACGATATCAATGGAAAAGTTATGATTTGCTAAGTAGGATTACCCTGATTAAATCTGTGCATCATCTTTGTATCCAGAGTATGATTATCGGTTATATACTTGTATCTAAAACATGGGTCGTATTCCTCAGTAATACCCTCTCAGATAGATTTGCATCAGGGCTAGACAGCTACGTGTTGATGGCCCAATCAAGGACACTCCACTCTAACAATGGGCCATTGAAGAAATTCATCCCCTCCAGATGGCTCCTTGCTGTCTGAGGCATCCTCAGGAAGATCTAATGGCCAACCCCTGTGATTCTGCAAAACATATAGGGGCATGTGATATGCTCGTGTGACCCTGGACTCCATTTTGGGCTAGTAACTTTACACATATGGGGGCTGTGGACTTCATTTAGGGACAGTACGTTTCCATGCACATTGCAGAGGGTATAAATGACCTCTAAGACACCTCCATTTTGCCTCTTTCCTGCTCCAATTCCCTGGAATGTGGATTTACAATAAAAAGGAGCATCTTGAACTATGGACTGAGGACCATCCAATCTTTGGAAAGCTACCAGAGAGACTTTACAAGCCAGCAGTCTAGTCCATCACTGCTACAAACCTGATATACGTACAAATGATTACAAAGTCCTTATATGATCTATTAGCCATTTATAACTATTAGTAAACTTTTAGTTAGTTTATTAAGGATTGGCTGACTGTGTGATATTTGGGTAAGATCCAAGATTCAGATTGACCTGGATGTATCTGATCCTTTGTGATTAGAAAGGACCTCACATATCATTAAATGGGTTTTCAATATTCTCTCACTATATTAGATTGGTGTGCCTGGCTGGGAGCCAAAGGCTGTAATACCTAAAAGGGACATGTTTGGCTTTGGTGAATCTAAATTATAGAATAAACCACCATGGCGGGGGAGGGGGAGAGAGGGAGGAGGAGAATTGTCTGCCCTGTGTATGGCACACAGGGTGGCCCATCCCAGGCCTTTGGTCACAATCTTCACCTAGTCCAGGAGCTTTAAAAAAAAAAAAAAAAAAAAATGACACCAGATACTCACACAACTTCCAATAAAATGGCATGAGTTAGCCACACTGGATCGTTAAGGTGTGAAAGTGGCTATTATGTTATCATCAACAGCTATAAATTTCAGACATCTAAAGACTCAGAAGAAAGTTCTGTAACTGAGAGGAGGGGCAAGAAATCAAAACTGCAACAATTTAATTCCCCGTCCACCTTATGTACTAAAACATTTATGCATTGGTAAGGGATTGAAGGTATGATGTAATAGTCATTTTCCATTTAATTTCTAAGATACTGTTCTGTTCCTCATTTACTTCACCACAATGTAACTATAATTTCTCTCTCCTTCCCATCCCCATTTCATTTTGGAAATTCAGCTTAAAATCAATTAATAGTAGTTATAATACTTGTCACCCAAGGATCTCCAATTATTAATAAATTCTCTCATGAGGTCTTGTCAAGTAGGGAAATAGCTCTATTTCAATCAAGTAAATCCATTCATTTACATCTGAATATTAGTGACATTATTACAGATTTTTTGGCAGCCTTCACAATCTACCACTAACGTGGATGACTCAGTAACTGACCTTCAAGTGATTTTCTCCCCAGTCACCCCCCCTCCTACGAAGACCCTTCACACTAACTGTACTTTCTCAAGGTTACTTCTATGTTCACAATTAATGAGAGCAAAAGTACCTAAGTTTGCATCTTATGACTTCCAATATCAGGATCTGGTTCTCTCCAACAGTATTTCCAACATAAGCATTCATCTTTTTTTCCTGTCCAAGAGATATGCAAGGGTCTCTGCCAGTCCCACATTTCAAAAAGCTTAAATTTTCCTCATGTCAGCAGTATTAGTTTTCCAGGATTCATATCCATACATTATTATGGAAAAATAGGTTTTCACCAGTCACACCTTCATACACAGATTCCATGGTTTTCTTCACATTTTAAGGGAGGCCACAACTGTGCAAGTCATCCCCAATCTTCTTCCGATTTCTTTGGAACAGCCTCTTTGGTTGGCTCTATATGATCCCACGCAATTAACTTCATCTACTGCCTTTCCAGCTTGCATCCGGTTTCTGTGTCAATATACATGCATTTTGTTTTCATCACGTTCAGGAATAGTCCGTAACCTTCAGCAATTGTTTGTTTGTTTACATTTGTTGCATTGCACTGGTGTTTGCAGGAAAGAGCTTCATATTAGCATATCTGAGGTCAATTAAGAGTCCACCAATGGAAATCCCATCTCCTTCCACTTAGTCAAAGCCTTCTAAGGCTTGTCTCATAATAAATTCTGTGTATGTTAAAGAGGCTTGGGAACAAAATGTACCCTTGTCTCACCCTGCCCAGTGGAAATCCACTCACTGGTATCTGTTTGCACCATGATCTGTTGTTGATCATAGAGATTTGTGAGGAATTCAATGAGATGCTTTGGAATTCCCATGTTTACCAGTATCCTCCAAAGATCGGTCATATCAGATAGTATCAAAACACTTTTGAGTAATCAATGAAGCTTATAATTGTCAAGCGATCTAGAGTGGCTCACGATGGAGAATGCCAACCTCAGGGCAGGCTTAAACAGGGCACAAACTCCAGACTGGTGATATGTTCTATACTTTGTTGGTGAAATCTAACCCCTCAAGCACTATGACAGGTTTAACATGGAGTCACAGTTAGGGTATGTCTACACTACAGGATTAATCCGAATTTAGATAATTCGAA
>NW_020664404.1:21207900-21266242 GCF_002925995.2 Terrapene triunguis | reverse complement strand
CACAGTAATTCGGTGGTGTGCGGCCACACTAACCCTAATTCGAATTAACAAAATCGATTTAGGCGCTACTCCGCTCGTCGAGGTGGAGTACAGAAATCGATTTTAAGTGCCCTTTAATTCGAATTAACTGGCTCTGTAGTGTGGACGGGTGAAAGGTTAATTCGGATTAACGCAGCTAAATCCGAATTAAAGTCCTAGTGTAGACCAGGCCACAGTCCCGAGGTACTCAGTCTATCTTGCCACCTAGGCAAAGTTGCCTAGGTGATAGATGGTTCCCTACACCAAAATAATCATCATTCTGGTTACTCCCAGTCCCAAAGGACTAGTCTCTTACCCCAGGTCAATTGTACCTTAGATCTCACCAGACAACACTTGCAGCCAATATTATAATAAACTAAAGATTTAATTAATTAAGGAAATGAGAGAGTTCTTTACAAAGTTAAAGCAGGTAACATATGCACACACATGAGTTACAGTCTTAGGTTTCAAAAAGTAATAGAAAGCTTGCACATCACAGCAGTTTCTATGTCCTTTATAGTTAACCCAAGCTCAGCAGTTTAGGGATCCCTTGCTTATGCTTAGGAGCATTACTCTCTCCAAATTCCAAACAGCATAGTGATGCAGTTCCTTCTGGTCAGGGATTTTTATTCCCTTCCCCCGAGTTCAAAGTGATGGAACAAGTATTGGTGCTTGTCTCCTGTTCGTGGGTATGGGGAAGGCAATCAAAGTCTTTGTTCTTTGATGTTTCACAATGGCTCATTTGATTGCTAAAAGGTCTTCTTGTGTGTAGGACCAGACTTAATAGTAATTAATGCTTCTTTCCTGTTTGTGAGTTACACTTTTACAGAGATTTGCAATGCAAAGACTCAATACAACTTTGTACCATGGGCTACAAATGTTATAAGTGAGATCAATACATGCAGCATCCTACAAACATTTCATCAAGTCTAAATGTATATCTATCAACTTAACATCTATTTTAACAATGTTAACACACAGGGAAGCCAAATTGGTTTCGTTTTGCATTTGCCAGTGTTCAGTGAGGCCTACAGGCATTGGCATGAGCTGGCATCTGGTCTGATAGCATCACAACAATCAATGGGTAACTGTACTCTCTGGGTTCTTCAGTGATGTGATGGATGGTCACAATTTGGTCACACATGCCTTGGACTTCTCTGAAACCAGCTTGCTACAGTGGCAATTGCTTCTATCCTTTATTTCATGCTATCCTAGGTTCCGTAGAGCAGAACTTTGCTCACATGCGATATAAGGGAGATGGTACAATAGTAACTACACTGTGTTGGGTCTCCCTTCTTTGGTAAGGAAAGAAAAATTCCCTTCATCCAGTCTTCTGGCTAATTTCTAGTCATCAATACAAATTTTTGACATAAGATGAGTACCATATTTGCCATTTGCTTTTAACAAATACAGGTAAGTTATCTATCCCTGTACTTTTCCAGGCTCCATTTTCATAATAGTATGCACCACTTCCTCTCACAGGATTGATGGCTCCAGCTCTGTACTTTCTTTCCTGTGATCCTGTATTACAAGTGGCTTTGATGAGACATACAGATTGGCACAGTAATTTCTCCACCCATGTTTAATATTAATCACCCTCAGTGATCTTTTATTAGGTTTGATCACAGGGAAAACCTTTTGGTAAGTCTGACCACTGTGAACATACCTTTTGTATTATTGTCTTCACAATTCTCAAGTTCCATACATTTTGCCTTTATATAATCACTCATCTAATCTAGTCTGCTTTTGAATCAGTCTGTTCAGGTCCCTACATTCTCCCCTACATTCTTCCATCTCCAAGCTAATCTCTTTCACTCAGTGTCATTTTTGCGCCAGCTCAAACACCTTCTCAGTTAACCATGATGTGGTCCTCCACTGACTTTTTGGAATGTGTGCTTTGGCAGTTTTAAGCATAATAGTTTTTCTGTTATTCCAAAATTCGTTGGGGTTATTCTCTTTCACCTGTGCCAATGCCTCAAACCCATTCTGGACAAAATGTATTTAAATTTTTGTTGATTCTGAACAAGTCCAAATACAGTTGTTCTGTCAAACATCTTTTTAAGTTTTAATTTTATGGCCAATGGACAAAGACCGAATGCAGACTGTGGGTCAGACCATCAGCTGTTAGCCTTAAACATACAATTTCATCATGAGTCTCATAAGCTGTGGGGGCTTTTTTAAGCCCCAGTTGCTGGAATCAAGAAATTGCATGAGAATTGCAGTTTTTGTTTAAATTTCTAGCCCTCATGGTTGCAGAAAAAAAAAAAAGTTTTAACTCACAACCTAAAGGTTCAGAAACCAAAAGGCAAATAAAAATAACCCCAAATAAAAGTTATGATTTTTAATCCAGACTTGTAATTTTCAAATGCTGGTGGTTGGCAAGACTGATTATAATTATTGAAATGCGAACCAGAGATTAAGTGCCTTGGCCACACAACCAGTCTGTGACACAGCCAACCTCCCCACTCCCCCCAAACAAAAAAAACCCCACACTCAATCTATACTTAGATCTTTAGCCTTTGTCCAGTTAGCAGAGATGTATTAGGGGTTTACAGGTTAAAACCCCAGCCTCTTGAATACCACCCAGAAACTTACTGGAGCCAGTTCAAATACCAGGGCATTGGCATGTGGTCCAAACATGCAATTCACTTATTAGTTTCAATTTCTGTATAGTCCTGAAGTGTAACCCCACACAGCACATTACACAAAAAATATAAATCTTAATGGGTAATTTTGGCAAGGTCCTCATTGTAAAGAAGTCATTCTTTTCTCCAGGTGCAAATAGGGAGCAGGGGGAGGGAAGGGGGGGAGAAAAGGGGGCTTTGCCACAGCCATTGACAGGCATCTAGGTGTAGCCCATGATCAATACACTGTGCATAACTTGCATATGTTTTTACAAATGGTTTGGAGCAGTGGTTCTCAACTTTTCCAGACTACTGCACCCCTGAAGCCTGAGCCCCACCACCCAGGGCGGAAGCATGTAATTTAGCTTCATGGGAGCCTCTCTTGCAGGGGGCTCCAGGCATTTGCTCTGCTTGCCACCTCCCAATATCAGCCCTGCATTTACAACCGCCTAAATCCATACCATGACCCCCTGGGGGGTTGCAACCCCCGGTTTGAGAAACTGTTCTAGAGGGGTTGACACACACCCTGGTAGACCTCTGCGTACCCTCAGGAGTACACAGACCCTTGGTTGAGAACCACTGGTTTAGAGGCATCCGTTTATTAGAGCACTGCTCTAATAAACCATTTCCCCAGCATGGCACTGGGACATTTAGGTGGCACCCCCAGCAAACACAAAAAAACAACCAACCACCCCACACGATCCTGCCTACTTCTGGTCGATAGTGATTCTTTACCACAGTAAGGTGTTGCCTGAATTAGAATTTGCAATACTTATGACAGTCCTTGTTAAGAATGTGGGTCTCCCATTGACCCAGACAACTGGATAGTGGACAGGGGAAGAGCTATTACTGTTCAGTGTTATGCTGAATATGCAGTATACTCATAGGCGGTGGTTAGAATTCCACAATATGTTAAGGGGCAGATCTGCCAGAGTACCTAATGGATTTAAGAGCCCACCGCCTTTCAGTAGGACTTGTGCTCTAAAATCTCATAGGTTGGCTGATGTTTTAGGGGGAGATTTGCAAAAGTGCTTAAAGTCATCCTCTCTCTCCCTGTTGTTTTCCATTGGATACAATGTTGTTCCTCCCTTTCCATCGTGGGCTACTGTGTACCATTGCTGTACACTTACTCAGTTGCCACACACCATCCCAATGCTAGGAACTGTTTTGACAATTGGGCCTACGAATTTACCCTAATTGTGACCTCAACTGTCAGGAGTGAGTGAAAGTTCATAAAGTGTCACAATAGCCTATAATAATGTTGATGGGAAAAGGTGCAAAAGCAAGAGAGTGAATTAGTCCAAACAAAACAAAAAGGCCTATGGTAGCTATAACTCAAGGACTGTGTTACGATCATGCCTGGTAAACAAGAAAAATGTAGGACTGGAAATCAATGAACCAAAGTTGGTGTGTTGGAAGTTAGCCTATCCCCTCATTATTTTGTTCACCAATTAGGTCTGTTTCACCTTTCACTCCCTTTTGGGGTTCTTAAAGGTAAAATACATTTAGAGGCAAATTAGCAGAAGAAGAAGCTATCTTCCAACCACCGCTGCATTGAGTTTTACCATCATGGCTGCCACACTCACCATCTCCTGGGACTGCAGGAATCTACCCTAACACTGTTGGGCCTTCAGTGCCCTGGTCCTAGGAGATGTTCTGACCAGACCAGGCCAAGAGAAGGATCCAGATGATGTCGCCACTTCCATCAGCTCTGGCTGAATCCCCACCACCACCAGGTATGTGAAACTGTCTCACATTCACCCCATGTGTTCATTTCCTTCCCCACCTTATTTTTTCTATTTCCTATGCCTCTCCTTTTGCCTGCTATCTAATAAGAGTCTGACTTAGCCAGCCAAGACTATGTATTTTGCAGCACTACTCTAAGCCTGTGACCAGAGAAGCAACTAAAAGCAATGCCCTAAACCACCCAACAATGGTGAAAAGTTTGCCAGCTCTCATAGTGTCTGATATGACCGTGTGCTGTGCCTGTGTTTTTTCCAGCAGTGAGATATCTAGAGAAAGCAAATACAGCTTCTGGTATTGACTATCTTCACTGTTCTTTTCTCTCCCCTCTTTGTTTTGTTTGTCTTTTAGAAAAATGGGATCAGACTTCAACAACAGCTCCAGCCCATCTCAACAAACTCTTTCATAGATTCTTAGATGGTGGTAATTTTCCTTTTTGGGTTAAAATGTATGAGATTGTCAAAGAAAGGGCTTTTCAGCCTCTTCCCCCCGCCCCTTCTTAAAAAGAAGAACAACCCAACTCTCTACCAGTGTTCCCTCTAATTTTTTTACATCTATGTGCAGAATGAATTTTGTTATGTGCACCAATATGGAGGTGTTGTGTGACACATCACCTTCATATTGGTGCACATAACAAAATTCATGTGACGGGGTGGTGCTGACGGGTTTGGTGGGCTGGACGGGGCTCAGGGCTGGGGCAGAGGGTTGGGTTTGGGCTCTGGCTGGGGGTGCGGATGAGGGGTTTGGGGCGGTGACAGAAGGTAGGGGTGGGCTCTGGGGTGGGGCCAGGGATGAGGAGTTTGGGGTGCAGGCTGCCCCAGGGGTGCAGCAGTTTGGTGCTAGGGGAGGGGCACCTCTCCCTGCCACAGCAGGTCCGCACCGGGGCTGTCAGGGAGGGGCACCTCTCCCTGCTGTGGCCCTGAGCTCCTGCACTGGGCTTAATAGGCAGCCACGCAGCTTAGAGGGAACTTAGCTCTCTACAGCGAAAGGGAAGAAGGGATGTTGATAAAATGAAAATTTTATTTAATATGTTACATTTCAAATGTTGTAACTTTCTCTTTTCTGTATTTTTAATAAAAAGGTTAAAGATTTTTAATGGTGCATTTGCCATGGTGTAAAGCAGGCTGAGGTCTCTGTATACCAAACTCTGAGCCTTGTTTAACATGGTTTAATGTTGGCTAGTGAAAGGGTCATGTTAACTCCTTTGACTCATTGGGCCCATATATTCCATCTAAATTAATACAACAGTGCACACAATTCCTGTATCTGGCTTGTAAAGTGTTAGGGGACGAAAGATTAAAAAGATATTTTAATTGAATATACTTCCCCAATCCCAGTGCATCCTTCCATTAGCAATCGGTTCAATGGTTATTTTTTATTGTAATCCCCAATTCTGAGAATTAGCACACAAAGTTACTCTCAAATTAGCTATTCTTTCCTTCTCTAGTCAGATTTGTGCAGCACCAGTGAATTTTACAGAATACATCAATGTCTCCATTTTGGCCAGCTGAAATCACAATCAACCAGAACTCCATCTTTGAAGAGAGTTTAATTGCTCTCCATTTGATACTGAGTACACAGTCAATCAATTGCACCTCTAGCAAAGGTTGTGGCAGGTATATCTGTAGCATTTTGGGGCACACCTGTGGTTTTTATTGCCCATTCCCAATATAGCTAATTCCTGTCCATCATAAACACACCACTATACACAGGGCCAGCCTGAGGATTAATACAAAGATTCATTGGGATACACCTCAGATTAAGACTACTTTTACATAAGTGAGTGTGGATGCATATGAAGGGTTAAATTAGGAGATTTTTAGGTGTCTTCTCTGCCCCCTGCCCTTTTTGGGGGGAGGTGTAGCAATTGTTATCGCCATCACAACATATAGCAGTGAGACATATAGCAGAGCAATTTACCAAGAAAGATACACAAAAGCTGGATGCATTTAATCACAAATGTCAAGAAGAATATTGTGAATAACATATAGAGATAGGAAGACAAATGAAGTAGTCAGAAAAATTACTAGTCAAGGCACCCTCTCACAAATCATCCACCAAAGAGGAGCTCAGTGGCTGGGACATATGCTGAGAATGGAAAAAGAATGCTTACCAAATACCGCCCTTGAACGGAAGCCAGAAAACGCAAGAAGAAAGAGCGGAAGACCACAAACAACATGGAAACGAACAGTTCTGAATTACATCAAGCACCTCAACAGGAAATGGGAAGATTTGGAGAGAAGGGTAGTTGACAGGCAAGGATGACAAATGTGTGTAGCCCAATATGCAGCAAAGTATGGGAATGTAGGAAGGTCTCTGCCCCCCAGCTCTTCTGTGGCAGACCTGGAGCCCAGCTGCATGTGTGGGGACATTGGCCCAGATTCATAAAGGGACTTTGGCACCTACATCCCAGGACCTCATTGTGCTACAGCAGAACCACTTCACTGGGCCAAAGAGAGAACGATTTGGTAGCCTGGTGGTTAGGGCACCTACCTGGGAGGTGGGAGACCCATGGTCCTGTCCTCCTGCCCCATGACTCCTTATTTATATACAGGGCAACAATATCAACAGAAGAGATTAATGGGATATTCTGATGTGGGGGTTCCTCACTCAGTAGTTACAGCACCCTTCTGAGAGGTGGGAGACCCCCCCCCCATGCAAATACTCTCCCTTAGGCAGAGGGGGGACCTTAACCTTGGTCCCCTACATCCCAGGGGAATGTTCTAAATCAGTGGGCTAAAAGTTGTAAGGTGGGCACCACAGCCACCTCCATCAGCCATTGTGTGTGGAGCTAGGTGCCTGCCTAACTCATTCTCATGAGCAGCAGCTTGGGAATCTAGTCAACTGACTCCAGGAGAGTAGTTTCTGTTTGTGAGACACTAGCAGAGACAGGTGCCTCCCTACAGCCTAGATTTAGGAACCTCTCTGTGAGAGGGCTTAGGATACACCCCTCTCGTCAGCATCTCCCACGGACGAACCTAGGTGGCTCCCTGCCTAGCATGCTAGCTTTTTGTGACTTGCAGTCTGACATGGAACCATTGGTGTAAACCAGCAAAAGGGTTCACTGGCCTCTATAAACAACAACTCCTGTCTCAGGCCTGATGAACTCATTACACCAAGTGTAGGTCTTGCGGGGTATTTATCCATAAGGGGTATGTAAGGCATTTACAAGAAGCTCTTATCTTATCAAGACTCAGTCATTGTGAGATGTATTACAGGTAATATATAAGGAATAATGCAACTATATTGAAAGCACACTTTATGGAGTTATAGTAAAAGTTAGTCACCAGAGGATATGTCTCAGTGATGGCCCATTGAAGTGGCAGGGAATTGTCACCCCTCCCTGGTGAGCCAGTGATGCAATGCAAGGCTCAATTGTCTAGCTTTGCTCCATCCCAAGGTTAATTGCAAAACAATCAAAAGCACTTGGAGGTCAAAAAGAAATAGAACAGACAGGGGAGCATCCTATGTATGAACAAAGACAAGAGACTATTTCAGTATAAACAGAGTGGGGAGAGACACACTGTATCCATTCACTCAGGAATCATCTTGTAGAGTGAGATGGGGTGTGTGTGTGTGTGGGGGGGGGGAGGGGTGTCATGAAAATTTGGATCCTGGTTCCTGTGAAGCCAGCCAACTCTGCAACAGACAGAACTTTGGTGGGGTGGGGGTGGGGAGAGGAGAGCAGGGACCCTATGTTATTAGATAGGGACTATACTTACCTTTCCTAATTCATCTTTTATTATTTTGTTTTGTATTGTAGCCATTTGTTCCCCCCCCTCCTCATTTCTAGATAAATCTCTATTCTTTCTTAAATAAGCCAACTTTTGTTTTATTATATGCACTCACAAATGCTGTGTGCTAGACAAGAGCAGTGATTTAAGGTAAAACTAATAAACTGCTCCTTTGGAGACACAGGATCCAGGATTAACCAGTGTCAGTGGCTAGATATCACAGGGGAACACTTCAAAGGGACTCAGGGCATGGGCTGCACCTATTGTTACCATCCCAGCCTTTGCTTTGCAGGTTATAGCCAAGGAGATGGTGCTTGAGTGACTGAAAGGCTGGTGGTGTTGGGGACTCCCAGCCACCACAGGCAAGACTCCCTCTTGCTAGAGACCAGGTGTACCAAGAGTACTCCGAGTCTTGGGTGCCGGGAGAACCATTACACAGCCTAACATGCCTCTCTCCCTCCCCTCCCCCCGCATTGTACAGGGAGTCTAGGTGCCTAGATCAGCTTTAGGAACAACAGTGTGTTCCTGTGATTTTTCTAGGCACCTAAAAGTTAAGCGCTGCAACACTGGGTGTCACAAATCCTAGTACCTTTGTGAATCCAGGCCCTTGTGCCTAGTTACTAGTCAGACGTTTTTGCAAGGAACATTCATCCAAATAAGCAGCTAGGCCCCTGTGAACTGGAGGGTTGTGAGCACATGCTGGTGAAGTTTATTACCAGTATAGTGCTTCAAAAATTTTAATGCGTCTTCACAACCCCTCCTGTGTGATGAGCGTATTATCCCTATTTTTGGCAAATGCGGGGGGGGGGGGGGAGAAACCCAAGGCAGAAAGTTTAAGTGACTTTACTAAGGCTACAAAGGGCATCTGTAACAGAGTGAGATTATAGCCTCCCCTGCCTAGCCCAGTATACCATAATTGTTCCCATGCTATTGAGCTGGTAGCAAGAGGTCACAATGACCTTAGTGAAAGAGTTGTCTCAGCTACATGCAGCCAGTTAGAAGGGAGTTTACAGGACCTCTGCTACCACTGGCAGCATTACCAACTGCCACTGTTGGCTAATGTAAGTCCACTAAAGAGTCCTGGGCTCATGGTTTTATGGACTCTCAAAGCCAATCCTGGGCAGCAAGCTTTTCCTCGGATCTTTAGAAGACCTTTCAACCATAGAGCCCTTTCTATGTTTTCAAGGCTCTCTTCACAGGGAATAATGCTAAAAACAAAGCAAACATTTAAAGCAAAGATTTTTTTAACACGAGACATTTTCCCCACCCAAATCAAAAATGCAGGATTCATGGGGCCCTCCAGTCTCTGTATTGTGAGAGAAGTTAGTCATTCCTAGCCTGTGCTTGTCAGGCGTACTCCCACACAAACCTTTCCTTCTGAGAGAGAACTCAGGTAAGAGAGTCATAGGAGGAACCAACAATGGAGGGCTTGCAGCTGAGAATGAGCAAGAGATCCCATAGGCAGGGCTCCTAAATAAATGTTAAAAAGGCATTGTGCAGTCAGAGTTTCCACAAATAACTCAAAAGAGTTTCTCCTACTCAGTTTCCTCAAGTAACTCAAAAGAGCCATTTTCAACTATAGCTCCTTCCTTAGCTGCAGCAGAGGTACAGTTTAAAGGAGCTCTGTCCAAGGTGAGAAACAGCCTATCACTCATTCCTTTTATAATCTCTTGGGTTTAGCTGAGCCTAGTCATAGTGCCCTCAGGCTTGTGCTCCAGGCAATCTTTTTCCTGAGGATAGGCAGTCATGATGCTTTCTGCTCAGCCAGAACCCTTTCCTGCTGATCAATGGGTGGGATCCATTCCACTACAGACTGTTCTACTTCTGTTAGAGACTATTTTAGAACCAAAGACAATGACATCTGCACCCCTTTTAGATGGTGAGCTTCTAAACCACGTTGTGCTGCTGACCTTAGAAGAGATACTCTAAAGAGACCTTTATCCACCAAGGATAGAAGCTGGCCTAAGAACATGGGGCTTGCATTAGTAGAGTCTCCAAAGAGCAGGCAGGTAGAGCCAGAAAGAATGTAGTCTGTCTACAGCAGGATTCAACAGATAGCAGCAAAAATACAAGTGCCTGCACTGACCTCTTTAATTTTAATCCATTTTACTTCCTATCCTGCTAGGCAGTTTTGAACTGGGAATTAGATAGGTTTTTTATTTACCTGAGATTGAATACGAATAGTGCGCATGCACAACACAGACCATTCTGCTTGTTTAATATTTTTTATAGCAAAACCCGGGTGGTCTTCTGATAAAGAAAATGCAAAATCATCATCATTTATTTAAACCCCAACAGTGTGTTTGTCTTGTTCTTTATAAGACACAAAAGATGGCACTGGACCAGATCCTGCTCCACTCCCTTTGTATAACACTGGCAGTGCAACAGGGACAAAAACTGGCCCCATCCTGCCTGCTGGACTTTCCCCCAGTGTGGGATGGTCCACAGGAGGCACAGATCTAGCACAACCAGTTTCTACGCCATGCCCTTGTAGGCCCCAAAAAGGGCTATACTGTGAGCAGGGAGGACACTCTGATTCTCCCCAGCTAGCTGATGGCTCTTTGGGAATGGTTACCAGCTGGTGGAGTTTACAGTAGTCCCTAGATTGCTCTAAAATCACTGGTGCTAGGGAGCCAGAAGAAAATGGATACAGCATGAGATCTGAGCTGCAGTCTCTATCCTGAGGAGCTACTAGTCTACATAAAATAGGAAATCAAAAGGTACTGACAGGTACAGAGAAAAGTTAGGTCACAGTGTTATTTCTCTCCCTTTTTCCATTTGCTTTTTAATGTAATAGGATGGAAAGGGAGGCAAATGGGTGAAAAGGGGAATAGGGGATGGATGGTATTCCAGGAATAGAGGACAGCATGGAAGAAGGCCCAAAGATGAGACTGAGGCAGTGTCTACACTATGCACCTTTTAGCAACACAGCTGTGCTGCTACAGCCGTGCCACTGAAAGACATGCAGTGTAGCCACTGCTCTCCTGCTGACAAAAACTTCCACCCCCAACAAGCAGCAGTAGCTTTGTCGGCAGGAGAGCTGTTCCACCGACAAAGCACTGTTCACACCCGTGCTTTTTGTCGGCAAAACATTTGTCATTCAGGAGTGTGTTGTTCCCACACACACGGTCCCCCCCCTGCAAAAGTTTAGTTGTTCAGGTTCTAGTGTAGGCAAAGCCTGAGAGCAGGGGATGGCAAGGGCATGGAAGCAGGATTCACTGGAGGAATGAAGAGAGGTATGAAATGGGCAAAACAATCATTTTAGCCACTGCATTCTGAATGGATGGGAGAGGAATGATAGCAGAGGTGCGAAGGCCATTGTCACATTCATTTTTCTAAGTGGTGGAAGTGTGAGCATAGAGAGTCCCCTATTTTGCTGTAATCTGCTGCTGGCTGAGGAACTGTGTGGGGACTTGGGGATTCATTCTGGATGAGGCGATTCATGGCCAGGGCCTCTTGCCTCTCAGATGATTCTCAGAAAAGGTCTTACACATGAGCATTTTGGGGTTTCCACTGACAGATGCAGAGACATAGGAAGTCCGGAGGTGTGCACCTCACCTTAACACTTACAAAGGGAAACATGATACTGTTGTCTCCCACATGGAGCAGTTTGTTAGTTCCACACTCCCAATCCACACACAGTACAGAAAGTTCTTCCATGAGCCTTTCCTTCCCAGCAACCACTTGCTTACATATAGCGGTTGGGAATACATGGATTGTTTACTCACTCTCAGCCAAACCCACATGCTTTGACAGGCTGAGATCCAGTTCCTATTATATTATTATTTACACAGTGCCATAGATGTGCATGGTGTGTTACAGACAACTACAGGGCAGAGAGCCTCTTTCTTCGCTCATATAGACCAGTGAGAATCAGCAGTAATTCCATGGAGGTCAATAGGGTTACACTGGACTAAAACTAGTGTAACCAAGAGGAGAATCCAGCTCTAGGTCTCTGTCATAAGGAGCTTACTGTCTAAGGAGAGCAGGAGCAAGCCATTAAAGTGAATGGGAGTTCTACCGTTGACTTAAACGGGATCAGGCTTAGACACAAGGCCCCCCTATTCTCATTCTCTGTACTTGGCACTCTGAAATGGAGTCAGTGTGCATGGGTGCTCCCTGGGAGGGCAAAGTTAGATTTAAGCAACTTCTGTACTCCTGCCTGGTGTGGAGCGGTTTTGCTAGCTTTACAGTAGCCAGGGAGCCCTCTGATATGCAGCAGTACCAAGGAGTTGAGCCACTGCCTTTGAGGGCTCTTTACACCACCTGAGTAGAAGAGCCATATAAAGGCTGCAAGATACTTGCTATATTTTAAAGAAAATAACTATGAACAAAGTAAGGGGGTGGAATTAATGAGCTGAGATTTGTATATTAGAGGACAAATCAAATCATTACAATATCAGTCCAAGTTTTAACCTAGGAAACCAAGTAATCTGAAAAGAACATCTTTCAAGCCACCAAGTCATTCCACTTTGTCTGAAATCCAGGGGAGAAAGAGAGATCAGTTTTTAGCCATAATAGTACACTCCATCTTGGCTCCCATTGTGTTTAATAATTTAGTCTGAGCACGAATTCATTTCTTATTACAAAGGTTCCTTGATCTTCTTTAATATCTGAAATGACATGTTATTCCATAAATCTGATGAGACCCAGAATATCTTCATCTGCTGGCACCCAACTATTTGCAGATTCCTGCCTTTAATTTCATTTCCTAAATCCATAGAATGTCAGGGTTGGAAGGGACCTCAGAAGGTCATCTAGTCTAACCCCTGGCTCAAAGCAAGACCAATCAGATTTTTGCCCCAGATCCCTAAATGGCCCCCTCAAGGATTGAACTCACAACCCTGGGTTTAGCAGGCCAATGGTCAAACCACTGAGCTATCCCTCCCCTCAAATTGCTTGTGCATTAGGCAAATTATTGCTCCTACTTCAAGACAAGGATTCTGTTAGAGTTCCAGAGAAAGTTTATAGTTTAGTCCTGACATGTTCAATATGCTGATCCACTCCTTCTAATTCACCCATCTCAGTTGGCAAGATAGATTCAGACTTCCCAGGCAATAGTTGTAGACTAGGTCACATCTAAAAGGGAGATCTTTTTAAAGGTGTCTTATTTGCTTATTTATTAAATATAAAAGTTGCACAGGAGACAAGTTGTTGACCCAGAACAAACTTATTACTTTTGCTGATTAGATGATGATGCCTAAATTCAATGTTTCACTTCAGTTTTCTACATGGCTATAGCCACATGCAGAAATGATTGAGCTAAATTCAGTCATTGCATCGTATGGCCCAAGAGACTGAAAAGCTGGTAAAGAAGAGAGCAACGATATTAACTCCACAATATGTAAATAGAGTTTGCAGAGTTCAACAGTTTTATTTACAACAAGCAAGGTTCTCCATCTTCTGTAGAGCTGCTGTTTCTCTCAATTTTTCAGCCAAACCTCAGCTCAGAGCCAATAAAGAAAAGTTTCAAAAGGCCTTCCTGAGTCAGATAGATGTGAACAGAATGGAAGACATGAAACAAAAAGAGGAGAGGAGAAAGGATTTTGTATATATGAGAACCCTAGCTTAGTCAAGAAAGCCCTCTACCAACATGTGTGTTTCTAGGTCTTTCATAAACCTAAACACTGCCAAAAGCACAAGGAGTTTTGTCTAAACTCCTCCTTTTCCTGGATCATCGAGATAACGTACAGTTGACATTAGTAGTAGTAAGTCAAAGGACAAAATATAGAGGAAGAACCAACCACCAAGATATACTTATCTTTAAAAACCTGATCACTATAAGAAACAATTGAGAATAAAAGACAGAAAATACTGAATTTTATAG
This sequence comes from Terrapene triunguis, assembly GCF_002925995.2. NCBI lineage: Eukaryota > Metazoa > Chordata > Testudines > Emydidae > Terrapene > Terrapene triunguis. The sequence continues at coordinate 21,252,296 of NW_020664404.1, read as the reverse complement.
CTCGGAGCATGTCTAAGAGTTTCTTTTTGCAAAAGACATTTTGATGTCACATATACCTAGACTTGGAAGGATCAGAAATCATTAAATTTCACTGTACACAGAAAAATATTTTCTCTGATCAGCAAAATAGGAAAAGTGTTAAGGGAACTTATTAGTTTGATTTAAGGATATTTTCTTTGCATATTTTGACACAGGATGTCCACAATTTGTGTATGAATGGCTATAAAGCTTTAGCTCTTTGAATCTCAACATCTCCTTCATTAAATAATTGTCTGACCTCCCCTCTTGTTTGACCACCCCCATTAAGTTTCCCATAACTGTGAAAGTAAAAAAATGCTTTAAATAATGATTATCCATCAAAATGACAAATTCTGCAAAGCCTATTTATGCTGTGTACGATAATGGTTACATTCATGTGAAACAAGGTTTGGCAAAAGAATAGGGACCACATCTGTTGAAAACAAAATAAATATTGATCTGTGCTATAGTTAGACTACATAATTAATACAAACACAAGGCAATATAAGGGTCCCTCTGAGGGTGGGGTTCCCCTGGATTCCCTACAACATACAATTCTCACACAGAACTTGTGACAAGTTCAACACTCAGTGCTTTATTTATAGCATGATTATAACAAAGCACATTCCCCGCTACTCAAAGTTCTAAATTCTCCCTGTACACAGGGGAAAAACACTTACCTACCTGAGATCCCAGGCATCTCTAGCCCACCCTTCCTTCCAGCCTATCCCTTTCTCCTCTTCCTGCCTCTCTTTTTGCTGGCTTCAGCTGATGAGCTGAGCCACCCTGTTAATTGGTTAATCATTCAGTCTTTAACAGATTATCTCCCTAATTTGCCCCATGTGGGGACATTTTACCAAGTGCCCAGAGTGGTGAATCAGCCTAAGGCTACTCACACTCTGTTATAGGGCCTGATACCAAGCCTACTAAAATCAATGGAACTCCTATTGACTTCAGTGGACTTTGTGTCAGGCCCTAGTTAAAAGAGAAGAGGTATTGTGGTCAGCATGGGGGATTTTTGTTGTTTTATTGGATGTAAAGAAAAGGTGTTGTCATATTTTAAAAAATACAGGGCTTGACTCTCCCCTGCCTGGCAGCTAATGTAGCACTCATAACGGTGCAAAGTGATGGCAAATTGCTACCAACTCAGAGGAGTGGAGTTTTTACACGCAAAATGCAAGGCAATACAGAATCAAGCCCAAAATATCTATAATGAATACAATATAGGGCTACATATGTAATATATGTTGTTTAGTGATATATTGTAATCCACTGCACAAGAGAAAACTACAGAAGTTTTTCTTTTAAGTGCTCTAACTGTGCTCCTGCAGTTCTTTCTAGTTAGCCTAGAACTGCTGGAATCTTTTGTATATCTTCATACAGAATATACATTACAACACCTTAAAATTGCAAAACTACTTTTAAAACATCAAATGCACTTAGAAAGCTGAAGAAAAGCAAACAACATGTCAATGCCAAGATCTGACCCAGCTCATTAGAAAAGTTTTTTTTTTCATTAACAGGCGTGTGCCTGTTATTTTGATAATACCTTAATACCGTTTTTTCCTTCCTATTTTGATAATACCTAATACCTTTTTTTTTTTTTTTTGCACTCTCCAGGTGAAACAATGTCAGAAATATATTGGCACCTGATTCTCATTTACACCAAGGCCTCTTCACGCTGCTTAAAGTGAATAGACATTAATTCATTGTTGTTGTTATTTATTAGTATTGTAGTAGCACCTAGGCATACCAGTCTTGAACATTATGCTAGGTGCTGTACAAACAGAAAAAAATTCCCTTTCACTCCAAAAATGGTGTAAATGAGAATCAGGCCCTCTAGTGTGTTAGGACACATACAGCTTGATTCTTCTTAATATCATTATAAAACAGGAGTAATTCCACTGGAGTCAATGGAGTTACTCTGGTGTAAAAATGGTGCAAGTGATGAAGGAAGGTCCTTAGTTTCTAAGAGAATGATTTTTGAAAACAGGGGAATTTGGGGTGATTTCTCTGTACAGAACAAATGTTTCTGTTCTCATTACAATATGTGTACAGAATCACTGTGCTTCTTTAGGACATCTAGGCAGTTTATTAAAAGGAAACCCAAATGTGAGAGTTTGGAAAACTACATAAACATAATATTGAAATTGTTTAGTAGAATTGATGCAGATTATAAAAGGGACCAAGCTGTAAAATTAGAATCTGGAACCAAACATCCTTGGAGTTCACGGTGCTTGGATCTAAGGTTTGGGTTGGGCCCAGTTCTAGCATAAATATGATGCTACAAAAATATATATCACTAGACAAAGGCTTTCAAAATTCAATGAATAAAATCTAACAATAAAAATCCCAGGATTTGCCTGGAACCTAGTAATGCAGATATGAAAAAGTGTATGGCTAAAGGAAAGAATACTAGAGAGTTCCAGGAAAGGATACTAGAGAGTCAGCATAAAAGTGCTATGTGACAAGTCTTGCCACTCAATTTAAACAAGGAAAAGGCAGAGTAACTATTGGAAAGTCATTTTTTTCATAGAAAGTATGATTTACACTCCCTTATGTGTAAACAAATACACTTGCATAATATATGGCCCTGAAATATAGCACAGTAATCTTGCATGTCAAGACAACCCATTTTGTTGACATTTTCTTTATGAACAAGTTGATAGTGCAACAAAGTTTATCTTTCTCTGAAGCTCTTAGGAAGAAAGAAATAAGAAATATATAGGAGCAAAAGATATAAAAGCAATAGTACAATGCCTGAGGTATATTTCTGCTCCTCAAAAATAAACAATCATGCTCCTAAGTATGAACCGGGTAGGTGTTTAGACTTTGAAAACTCTATTTACCATGTTTCATTGCTACAGTTTTAATCTTCTGGTAAGTAGTTATGTTGTTTTTCCAAAATTAAAATTGCCTCTCAAACCGTCTAAAATGTAGTTGTACATATTCATCCCTGGTGCAACTCCACTGATTTCAGTTGAGCTTACATCAGAGACATATCTAGTCCATTTACTAATGAGAATGAGAATATCAGAGGATGCTTCTCTAGTTAGCTATTGAAATATAGCACGTAAGTTGTTTTATCCTTTTCTCTTCTGCCAAATTTAGCCTTACAAAAATATTGTACCATATGCTGGACATCAGGAAAACTTCACACATTAAAAAAAGGCCAGCTAGCAAAAAGAACAATTCAGCAGAGCCGGCTCAGGCACCAGCTTAACAAGCAGGTGCTTGGGGTGGCAAAGGGAGAGGGGCGGCACCTGCGGCAATTTGGGGACGGCAGGTCCCTCACTCTCTCTAGGAGCGAAGGACCTGCCGCTGAACTGCCGCCGCTGATCGCCGCTTTTTTTGGAAAATGGCAAAACTCTCTTTGGCTTCAATAAGGCCAGGATTTCACCCTCAATCAGGGATCGGCAGACTTTGGCACGCAGCCTGCCAGGGAAATCCGCTGGCGGGCCGGGACATTTTGTTTACCTGCAGCGTCCGCAGGTTCCGCCAATCGCAGCTCCCACTGGCTGTGGTTCGCCGTTCCAGGCCAATGGGGGCTGCGGGAAGCTGCAGCCAGCACATCCCTTGGCCCATGCCGCTTTCCACAGCCCCCATTGGCCTGGAACAGCGAACTGCGGCCAGTGGGAGCTGCGATTGGCCGAACCTGCGGACGCTGCAGGTAAACAAACCATCCTGGCCCACCAGCTGATTTCCCTGCCTTGCCACTTGCCAAAGGTTGCCGATCTCTGCCCTAGATTCTCTAATGCTAGTCAGGGAGTTATAAATTACACCTCCCCGCATAAGTAAAACCTCCTGCAGCCTGGGGTGGAATCTATATTCCAATGGCAGGTGGTGGTACCACTATTTCCCTTCCCAGGGTTTCTCTAAAGCCACAAAGGGCAGCAGTAGTAAAGCCAGAATTAGAATATAGGAGACTCATGCTCTCATTTCTATGCTAAACCCCTTAGTTGATGCTGCCTCACATTGTATTCATCTACCTCTTCCTTGTGGCCATAGGCTGCATTAGCTTTTCAGCAAAGGAACCAGTTAATTTATAGGCAGCTGACTGACAGCTGGGAGGATGCATGTGACAGTCATATGGCAAGCAGCTGCAGCCTAAGTGTCATAGCCTCCAAGATGCAAATTCACATTCCCCTCACTCGAGAGATCTGTTATGTGGGTTTCATGTTTCCCAAAGGATCGCCCTGCTCAACTGTAAGAGGAAGCATGAATAATTCATATTCTTCAGGAAAAATCAACTGTGACACACTTTCAACTGTAGTGATTGATCTTATCAATTCACATTTTCAGGTCCATCCCCATAAGGAAATGGTTTAAAAGATTGCTTAATAAAAGAGCTCAGATTAGTGTTGCTTTTTCTTGTGGTCTAAAATCCAGCGGGCCTGAGCAAAGGTCTCTGCGGGCTCTTAAGGCCAGCTCTGCTGGCCACATCTCCCTTCCTGCCCAGAATCTCCTATATTTTGGGTTTCTCTGCCTGGCTATATCCTCTCCTGCTGTATTGAGATTGTTTCCATTTTGCACTGCTGCAGTCTCCTGCCCTGAAAGACTAGGCCCATCAATGAATCTGGTGTTTTGTTGTCTCTGTTGATCCACCATTCATCTCTACCAACCTCCCCATAAACTACTTTTTTTCTCAGTTTATTGCAAGGGGAAGGTCTCTTTGGCATCTTTCCTGCCATCATGCTGAAGTGTTTGGCCAGAATCTTGGTGGCACACTTGGCCCATATGTGTTAGGAATAGAATCATAGAAGTGTAGGACTGGAAGGGACCTCGAGAGGTCATCTAGTCCAGTCTCTTGCACTCAAGCAGGACTAAGTAATAATTAGACCGTTCCTGACAAGTGTCTGTCTATCCTATTCTTAAAAACCTATGATGGAGATTCCACAACCTTGGCAATTTGTTCCAGTGCTTAACTACCCTGACAGTTAGGAAGTTTTTCTTAATGTCCAACCTAAACCTTCCTTGCTGCAATTTAAGCCCATTGTGTCTTGTCCTATCCTCAGAGGTTCAGGACAATAATTTTTCACCTACCTCCTTGTAACAACCTTTTATGTACTTGAAAACTGTTATCATGTTCCTCCTTAGTCATCTCTTCTTGTAACTGCCCGCCCCCCCCCCCCATCATCTTCCCTGCAGAAACTGCACAGACTCCATCAGGTTTGCTTTCAGTGACACTTTATTTCTATTTTCCTTCACCAATATCACCACAGTCCCCTCTGCTCACACCTATTTACAATCTTTGCCAAGCTTTATGCCCTCTCAGCAGGACCTGAGGGGAAAGTGAGATCTCCCTACTTTGAGACCTCTGTATGACTAGACTCTGCTAGCCCTGTTCTTGTTCTCCCTCTCCCTACACTTCCTTCCTTCTTGTGCCTCTTTTTATCAGCTCTTGGCTGATGGGGCCTATTGAATGTTTACCCCATCTAGGCCAGTTGCCTGAATGGATCATTACACCAGTCATCTTCTCCTGGGGAACCAATTAGCCTCCAAGTGATCAGAGTGCAGGCTCACCTACTCACTCCCTGCACTCTGTCACACTTCTCCAGACTAAACAAACCCATTTTTTTTCAATCTTTCCTGACAGGTCATATTTTCTAAACCTTTAATGATTTTTGTTGCTTGACTCTGGACTTCCTCCAATTTGTCTACATCACAGGAAGTGATAGCATTAGCTAAATCCGCTGATTTTACAGAAGGGTCTGACAATTTCAGAGACTATAATTACTGATGCTCTTTGTAAGATACTTTCACTGGCTAAATGGCTGTAAGAATCAGGTAGTTTCTACCACTTCTGGAACAGATTATCCTCCCAGTCCAAGCCAGATTGCTAACAGAGGCATCCTTTTAGTTCTGGTGGTTAATCCCTTTTGGAATTCCACCCAATCCATGTTAAAGTCTGTTCTCCTTTACTTTGGTAATTGCTTCAAAGTGCTCTCTCCCCTGACAACGTTAGCAGCAAGCATCATTTTGCACAGGAATCCTTGAGAATCGAGTTGAGTTTATGCTTTTTAATCATAGCCTGCCTTTTAAACTGGAATACTGGTCTCATTGAGTCAAACTCTGAAAGGTTTCCTGTAAATACCCACACACACACACAAATTCCTACCCCAGTTTTGGAATGATCACTCTTTTGGTCACTGGGAAAACAAAAATTAAAAAGAGCAGGCGAAACAGATCAAACAGACATTTGCTGTTCAAACCTGTCATTTATATGTGACACACATGGGGATCCCATTTAAAACGGTATTGGTACATAGGCTTCATTCTTCTTAATGGCAGCTGAACATCAGTTCACTTAAGTATTTAGCTGTGTAAGATCAGATGCTGGCTTTGTATAAAATCAAGCAGGAGGGGGTCCCAGTACAGAGTCTCTGGAACTGACCTGGCTTCTTGGGATGAAGTTTGCCATTTTCCATTCCCAACATCACCTCTTCTGAATACCTGGGGGTGTTTCTGGATCCCTGCTGGCAAAAAATGCTGGAAAGAAATTTGTTAAATTAGCACTTATTGCTGCCAAGAAACTGTTTAACTGTAAGGTGGAAATGTGAGAAACCTCCCACTCTGCAACAGGGAGCTAACGTATTGGGCTGCTATGCTCCACTGGAAAAAATCTGCTGTAATTTTAAACAGAAACCACAAAGGTTTGAAAAGTCTGCAGGAGACTCATGGAATTTTTAAACAACATAGGAAAGATTGTTATTCTTCTGAGCTGTTTGAGGTATATTATCAATCCACATTATTCTTCTAGTAAGGCCCTGATCCTGAACTCTATACACAGCCAGAACAGCAGACCAATTTCACTGGGATTTCTGGGGGTGGAAAGTATGCAGGAATGGCCCTGTATATTAACAGATATCTAGGTTTCATGTGTCTCCACTTTTGTGAGCAGAATTTTGCACTTACAAGTCATTCATGCTTTTTCCTGGCAGGTGCAAAATTCTGTCCACAGAAACGGAGTTTGAAAACCAGTTTGAAAATCAGGTGCTAAATTGCAAGCTACATACAGAGTGTGTGTATTCTGTGTTCTTTTATGTAGGGGGTTAATACTGACATCTTTTCTTAATGTTTAAAACTTAAAGTTCTTAAAGTTTAATCTCTAGACACAAAAAAGCCTAATCCTGCGAGCCTTATTCACCTGATCAGTCTTTACATTGGGTTACCAGCATGTGTACGGACTACTCATGTGAGAAAGGGTTACAGGGTTGGATCCTGTATCATCTGATATAACAAGCCTGATGGGCCTGATCTAATGCTGAATTGAAGTCCGTTAACGTCAGCGGGCATTGGATCAGGCTCTCTGTCAAAAACTACACTAAGCAAAATGAATAATCTGCCAAGCTGAAAGGGGAAGAATAAATAACATGTTCAGCTAACTTCATCAACCAGATTTTCAAGACACTCACTTAAACAATGAACCCACCAATAGTTATATTAATAGAGAGTCTGAGGCAAAGCCTTTTGAAGTCAATGGAAAGACTTCCATTAATTTCAAGGTAAAAGTGGAGTTTTAAAGACAGTAAAACTATGTTATATAGAGTGTAAGTATGACCAGTACTCTTAACTGCAGGCCTAAGACTGCTCCATGGTGATTATCCTACAATACTTTTCCACATCTTGCATGTAAATATGCTATATTGTATATTAGTAACATTTTAAAAACAAAATAAAATGCAGCATTCTTCTCACATGCCAATGGCAAGGTGATATTACAGATAATTACAGCTGGGAATTTCAAAGGAGCCTTAAGGAGGTAGGCACCAAGCTCTGAATGAAATGATCAACTGCACTGCATGAAAGTGAAAAGGACATAGTATACATTGTGCCTATATATGCACAATTACTATTTATTTGAAACTCAATCATGAATCAATGCATGCTTGGTTTTATGGCAAACCAAGATTTTAAATCAGATTACATAATGTATGTAAATAATTCAGGCTTTCAATTTGTTAATTTTATACCTTACATTAACACTAGTCACATCTTTACTTGCTGAGAGGGCAGTGATTTATATAGCTATGTAAATTACATGGGCCTTTCAACTATGGTTCAGAAAACATTACACATCCGAAGCATTTGTGTAATTTGGGGAATTAATAATGAGAGCAGATTTTTTCAATGAAAAACTTGAACACTGAATGTGTGTCAATGATGAAGCAGAATTGGTGCATACGATGTAGTCCCTTCCATCCCTTCTCCCAGCAAATCACCACTCTTCCTCTCATCCCTAGCCAGCCACCTCTGTTATTGCAGGATGGACAAAAATGGGACATGTCAGAATAAACCTCCCTCTCTCCCTTATTATCTTCTGCAGGCACATAGTGCAAGTCATAGTCTAGCCTTCGGATACTTTAAAATAACATACATGTATAAAACACATGCATGAAACTATATAAGCAAAAATAATGCAGTTTTTGCTTTTTTATCATAGAATCTAAGTCCTCTATATTTTTTTTCATTAGAAGACTGGTAAGACTGGAGAGACCTATTTGGCTTAAGCCTTGCTTTTTGGTTTTGGTTAGGCATAAGATTGCCCTCCAGCATTGTATTTGACTTTATTTCAGAGTGATTGTATATTTGGTCCAAATTAGGGCTGTCAAGCAATTAAAAAAATTAATCGCGATTAATCGCACTGTTAAACAATAGTAGAATACCATTTATTTAAATATTTTTGGATATTTTCTACATTTTCAAATATATTGATTTAAATTACAACACAGAATACAAAGTGTACAGTGCTCACTATATATTTTATTACAAATATTTGCACTGTAAAAAACAAAAGAAATAGTATTTTTCAAGTCATCTCATACAAGTACTGTAGTGCGATCTCTTTATCATGAAAGTTGAATTTACAAATGTAGAATTATGTACAAAAAATAACTGCATTCAAAAATAAAACAATTTAAAACTTTAGAGCCTACAAGTCCACTCAGTCCTACTTCTTCTTCAGCCATTCTTTCATACAAGCAAGCTTGTTTACATTTGCAGGAGATAATGCTGCCCACTTCTTGTTTACAATGTCACCTGAAAGTGAGAACAGACGTTTGCATGGCACTGCAAGGTATTTATGTGCCAGATGTATTAAAGATTCATATGTCCCTTCACCTTCAAACACCATTCCAGAGGGCATGCATCCATGCTGATGACAGGTTGCTCGATAACGATCCAAAGCAGTGCAGACTTTCGCATGTTCACTTTCATCATCTGAGTCAGATGCCAGCAGCAGAACGTGGATTTTCTTTTTTGATGGTTCGGGTTCTGTAGTTTCTGCATCAGGGCGTTGCTCTTTTAAGACTTCTGAAAGCATGCTCCACATCTCGTCCCTCTCAAATTCTGGAAGGCACTTCTGATTCTTAAACCTTGGGTCGAGTGCTGTAGCTATCTTTAGAAATCTCACATTGGTACCTTCTTTACGTTTTGTCAAATCTGCAGTGAAAGTGTTCTTAAAACGAACAACAGGTGCTGGGTCATCATCCAAGACAGCTATAATATGAAATACATGGCAGAATGCAGGTAAAACAGCGCAAGAGACATACTATTCTCCCCCAAGGAGTTCAGTCAAAATTTAATTAATGCATTATTTTTTTAATGAGCATCATCAGCATGGAAGCATGTCCTCTGGAATGGTGGCTGAAGCATGAAGGGGCATACGAATGTTTAGCATATGTGGCACATAAATACCTTGCAATGCCGTCTACAAAAGTGCCATGCAAATGCCTGTTCTCACTTTTAGGTGACATTGTAAATAAGAAACCGGCAGCATTATGTCCCGTAAATGTAAACAAATTTGTTTGGCTTAGCAATTGGCAGACTAAGAAGTAGGACTGAATGGACTTGTAAGCTCTAAAGTTTTACATTGTTTTATTTTTGAGTGCAGTTATGTAACAACAGAAAATCTACATTTGTAAATTGCACTTTCACGATAAAAAGATTGCATTATGGTACTTGTATTAGGTGAATTGAAAAATACTATTTCTTTTATCATTTTACAGTGCAAATATTTGTAATAAAAATAATAATATAAAGTGAGCACTGTACACTTTGTATTTTGTGCGGTAATGGAAATCAATATACTTGAAAATGTAGAAGAACATCCAAAAATAGTTAATACATTTCAATTGGTATTCTATTGTTTAACAGTGAGATTAAAACTGCGATTAATCGCGATTAATTTTTTTGAGTTAATCACGTGAGTTAACTGCGATTAATCGACAGTCCTAGTCCAAATACAAACGGGGCCCAGAATTAGGTTCTACTTTTAGTACTGATGCACTGCAGAAAAAAACCCACACCTGGTAGTCAATTTATAGAACTCCTGGCTCTGCTGTGATGCCATTTGCCAAAGAACGTGCACAGTACTTAAGAAGACTTGGGGTTGCATCCAAAAATTCTTTTGAATGTTACTCTGACCCAGTAACTCCAGTCAGGATAGTTAATAGTTATTTTCAAGTAACTGATTGTCTCCAGTTTGCTCTGATTTTGTTTCATTGCTTATTTGCAGCTTGTAAAATTCACTCTCTGACTCAGCAGTAAGATCTGAGAAACATTTCAAAGAAGACTGCCACAGAGTGGAGCATGACACCTGATCAAAGTGCAAATTGAAATACACACACTGTTAGGTCAGTCTTCAGAACATAGATCCCAGGTTGACCCTGGAGAAACTCCGACGGTATTGACCTTGGCTTCTTAATTAGCCATCTTTGGCATCAAAGCTCAGCTTCTTACTGAAGTTTAGTCACCTCTTAATGTTTTATTTCCAAATACATTGTTCAATGCCATAACATATCTTTTATATTCAACACTTACTATACATGCTTAGCCTGAGTCAGAGCAAAATTGTTTATAATGGGCTTGATGCAAAATCCAGTGGAAATCCATGAGAGTCTTCTTATTGACTTCTGTGGACTTTGGAGTCCACAGAAGCAACCAATAGCAAATTTGGCACAGCAGTTAATTTATTTCAATTCCACATAATTAGCCAACACATAAGTAACCAAATGAGTCACTCAACTTGCTATATTTCCCCCTATACAATACTCCTATCAATACAATATTGATAGCTGTGCCATATTACTAGAAATCACACTCAGAACAGTTCATTTGCTGTGGGCTACATGGTGAAATCTATTCTCAAGTACTTACTCAGGAAAAAAATGCAATCAATAGAACTTACTAGAACTTACAAGAGTGGGTCCTGTGAATCGAATAGTAAACCCCGTATCTACTGTTTGCTTCTTTTCTCTTGGATGCATGAATTAGGGAAAAACATACAAAACCTGTAAGAGAGGCCATACATATGACACAACCTTATTAGACAGTTTTGAGAATCACAGAAAGCATCTCCAAATCTTCTGAGTACCATTCTGCTCCACCTTCAGTAGTACTTCACCTGCATTAAGATACTGATATTTGGTGGTCACATTGGTGATTAAGACAGGGTTTCCTGTACTGTTATTGAAGAAGAGGTGCCTGTTCCTAAACTGGGGAAACTGTCAAGATAGGGCAACCTTCAACGGAGAATTGCAAAGAATAAAGTGAATATGTTGGATACCTAAGCAAATATAGCATTTGTTACATATGGCAGCATGAATATTAAAATATGAATGTTCAAAAAGAGTGCGTAGCCATACCTGGTCTTGTTACAGTATCTCTCTAAGTCAAGCTGGTGTCTCTAATTGAGGGCAGCTATTTAATTGGTAAATTTCAGCAAAAAGTCCAGTATGACGATAGAAACTGGAAAATGGATAAGAAGGCACATGATTTTCAAAGGTGCTACACTGTAAAGCAAATTCTATTACTGGACATTTTATAATCCACTAAGATCCTGATCCAGAGTCCTTTGAAGTCAGTGGGAATCCTTCCATTACTTTACACAGGCTTTGGACTAGGCCCAGAGTTGGCAAAGAACTCTGTAAATTTCAATTTGCAGATTTTCCTCCTTATTATGCCATTAATGATTGAAGTAGGGCTTTTCCCATTATGGAATGGACAGTTGGTTAGGTTCCTTCCCAGAAACCAGTGCATGACCAAGGATCCATCTAAATCTCAGGACAAGTGCAGTCCCCTGCCTTCTGATTGCAGATGCCTCTGTAATTATGCAAACCATAGGGTGGGCTCATTGGGTGGTGATGCTGCTTGGAGCAGCATTGACTCCTAATCAGTTTTCAGTGGAGACCGCAGGTGAGCATGCTGCAGCCTGTAGCTTCTCCCTGCTCTGCCCACTCCGGTCTCATCGTCATCATCAGATTTCCATAGTCTTGGGCATCCAGCTGAGGGACTCCCCAGTGGGAGGGGATGCAGGAGCATGCAAAGGAGCCAGTGATTACCCTTCTATGACCTTTTCTCCCCTGTAGGTTCCACCAGGTTTGGCTCCCTTCTGCTCACAGAATCAGAGAGGAGAATCTGGACTATTGTTGGTTAGAGAGACAAGGTGGGTGACCCACCTCATCTCTCCAATATCCCGGGACTCACACAGCTACAACACCACTGCATACATTTGCTTGGTGAGAACAGTTTCAGATTTTTTTCTGTGTGCATGCTTAGATAACCCCAAAATGTCTCCCTGTGAAAGAGCAACACGTGGAATTCAAGGTGTTGGTTTTAATTTTCATAGTCCTGAAAGGCTTGTTACCTGATTACCTGCAACATCACCTTTCTGGTCATGCCACGCTGCCTTAGTTGCAATCAGTGGAGGTACAGAAGCTGGAGCTCCCAGGTGGTAAACAGGAGAATGACACTAGCATCCTTTGTGAAGGATCTTCTCCTCTGGAGCTTGCTTGTCCCATTTTGCTACAAGAGCCTGGATCTGTTAGTCTTCCAGACACATTGTAAGGCTTATCTTTTCTCTGAGGCACATGGGGAGGGGGGAGGCTTATCTAAAGCCCAGTGTAATAAATTAGAGACTTTCCATTAATTTCAATGGGTTTTGGGTCAAGGCCTTGGGGAGTTTGAGAGGGTAGTTTATTTACTGTTAGGAGCACTGAGGTATGTTGGCTACTGATCTATGGCTGGAATGAGCAGTCTATCACTTGTCACGTTGGATAACGGTAGGATAACAATTGTTGATGTTAGTTATAAGGGCACTCTGAGCACAGGATAGACACCTGCTAAATAGGGCAACAACTTTCATAAATTGAAAGTATATGTAAATGGGCTTGTTTTAAAAACTCACTCTTGCCATAAACTCAATCCTTAATAAAGACTAGGTGTGGGCTTCAGAAGGGTACTAGGAGCTAGGTGCCTAGATACCTTTGTGAATCCCTCCATAGTGCTCTGGGCATGGTGAAAGAAATTTGGATTTAAAATGCTGTTACAGCCTGTTAAAATAGCCACTGATGCATACACAGTGTTATATCCTTACGTTCAAAAACACAGGCCAGTGTGCAATGCACCAATTGCTCACACTTGTGAATAGAACCAAGAGGAAAGATTCTAGCTCAATCAGAAGTTGATGAGGCAATTTTTATAAGCATCATGTGCCAAGCTTTAAGAAACTCTAAGTGTGCTGATCCTTTTCCTTTGGATGTGGATAGCTCAGTAAGAGCAACATTAACCCTCCATAATTTTTCCCATTTGTCATTTGCAAACAGTTTGTAAAAGCAGGGAGGTGAATGGCACAGCAAACTCATATCATGATATTCCAGATGTAGTAGCGAATCTTGGGATTAATCATTTTTTAGGAGTCACAGAAGGTCATGGAGGAAGGAGCAGTTGATAGATGCATAAAACAGATGGCTCATCTGCTATGAATCGGTGACCCTCATCTGGAGAATCTAGGGACCTCACTTTGCTAATCTAATTAAGTAGGAGGTACTCAAATACTAGGGTGATGGACACTACTACAAATCCCCACAGAGGGAAAAAAGTTCTTGATAAAATTTTCCAAAGTATGCAAGTGACGTAGCAGTCTAAATCCCATTTTCAAAGGTGACTTAGGGCTTGTATAGATGAACAGTTAGTACGTGGCAAGCTGGGGTGTAAATCTACCACTCTCTAGTCTGCTGCGCCCTAACTGTCCATATGTACTCTGCTACCACATACTAAAAAGGAGTAGGACAATGTGCCCTAGGGAACAGCAGCAGGGCCCATATAGATAATGTGCAGCATACTAGTGTGCTGTAGATTTCCACCCCAGCTTGCTGCACACTAACTATTCATCTACACAAGCCCTTAGTCTCTTAGCAGCCTAAGACTCATTGAAAGTCAACAGGATTAGGACATGTGGCTGGTGAAATTAAGGCAGATGGGAGATAAGGAAGTTCACCAGTGGAGGAAGGCAGGAGGTAGGGTTTTTGCCCCTTAATTTGCAGGTACTCTACAAGGAAGACCCACAATGGGAAGAAAATGGCGTGTTCACCACAGCGCTACTAGCTCTTTCTTTGCCTGCACCCGTTGGGACCCCTGCCAGACAGGCATTCTGATCTTGGAGGTTTCCACCCAAGCCCTGGGTTTGACTTGCTGACCTCCCTAGGTCCCTTCCAGCCGTACATTTCTATCATTTGTTGAACAAACATGAGGGATGGTTTAGGTTTACTTAGGTTTACTCAATCAAGAGGCTAGACTTGATGGGCCTAGGGATCCTTCCAGCCCTACATGTCTATGATTCTAAAGTATGTAAGTCACTTTTGAAAATAAGACTTACGCTTCTAAGTCTTTTAGGTGCTTTTGAAAATGTACCCCATGTCTTATTTTAAGAGCTAAGCAGATTTGGGCCTGGTTATAGAGTGGGAAGAGTAGTTGGGAGGGGCACCTCAGAAAATCTGGTTTGTTGTTTTTGTGCTATAGCAATAGCTTTTCTTAATGATTTTATCATTATATTTTTATTGTCAATATGGTGTATTTGTTGTTTTATCCAGTGGCCAATGGTACAGCTCTGCAGTATTCTGCAAAAGACTTGGGTTTTAATTCTGACCCTGTTATCTCACTCCTCTGGGTTTTAGTGAGTACGGTTGAGCTCTTCGAAGGGGTTTGAAGATGTTAGACACTCAACTCCCTTTGAATTTCAATAGGAATTGCACACCTAACTCTCTTAGACTCCTTTGTAAATCACAGCCTATAACAGTAAGGAATTGTTAACCTAATGGACATACTCTGCAGGTTCATGTGGTGTTAGAGCTCCTAAAATAAACTGGATTGTCCCTAGTTAGCACTTGGATGGGAGACTTCCAGGGAGAAAAAGAGTCCACTGAAGATTCCTATCTTTTGCATACATGGCTGTAACCGTTAGTCCATTGTTTCTGGAACTGACTCAGACAGTTCTCCTTGTACTTCTCCACTTTCCACCTATGAACTTTCATATTTATTTATCTTTCTATTTATTTTTCATACCTTTACTTTTTTAAAAAAAGGAAATTTCATGCAGTAAATTCACATTAGTACAATGTCAAGGACGAGATTTTAGTTGCAAAAAAGGCAGGACATTCACCTTTCTCCTCTTGGACCCCATATTCCTCCAATCTTTCCTCTCTACAATCCATACAACATGCTTCAGCCAAATTAATCTTCCTTCCACCATTTTGATCATGTTATTCCCTTGTCTGAATCTGTCCCCTGGCTCTGGCCCCTTTCAAATTCTTCACCTTCACTTTCAAAGCTCGCCATATTGCTGCTGTTGCCTACATCTCTGTGGATATTGTATCAACCAGCCAAAATGATAGAAAGTAAAACCCTGGGTAAGACACTGGGCAAGTGTGTCTTTGTCCCACTCAAGTGCTGAGCCACATAAAGAGGTCTATGAGGCTGTGACTGCCTCCAAGCTAAAGGCTAGGTCCTTCATTTGGAGGAAGTCAAACTCGTAAACACCTTTACATGGCCTAGCCACTAGAATGGGGTACACCTATATAGCTTGGCACCTTCCTACTGAAAAGACTGTGTCGCTCCTTGTACTGCACTGCCACAGCTTGTTGATATAAAAGCGAGGGGCTGGCAGTGTGGGACCCTCCTTGTGGGACCCTCAACTCTGCAACAAGCTGTCCAGTCTCAAACATCCCTTGTTGAACTTCAGGGCATACTACCAGGTGCATCTCTTTGTGCAGGCTGCTGCGAAGGGTTGGGTTCGATGGGTGTTAGACCTCCATGTGGGAAAGAGTGTGTTTTGTTGGGGGCTGAGTTCTGCTGGCTGGCAGAGGGTAAGCTGCTGTTTTCTTTTATTTTTGTTCTTTTAACTTGTGGTAGAGACTCTGAGAGCCTTGGATAGGTGCCCTTTTTATTACAGTATACATTAAAATGAATAATAAACACAAATTTAAAACACCTACATTTAGTCATGAAGTTACTCCATAAGTGCAGGTATGTAGGACTGATATTTTGACAGTTTAAAAATTATTTTTTAAATTATGCTTTGTTCAATCCATATACTGTTGTAGTGATTTGTTTTTACCAGATATATTTCCCCATCACCTGGAATTTGGGCTGTTTGGGCTAGACTATTCCTAGTCCTCCAAGTTTTCCCCTTTTGAAGAGACTAGATACAATCTTGGGCTTTGTGTTCTGCTCCCAGGGACAAATTTGGCATTTATTTATATCCGTATAACTGAGAGAGAATCTGGCTTTGGTGGCATAATGACTGGGCATTTTAGTGCTGATTGCACCAGAAAAGCAGGAAGCAAACAGGTGAAAGTTGGGCCATAATCTCTTTTTGGTGCCAGCCAAGCTGACCTGGCCCACAGGGTTAAAGGACATAACACCAGCTGCTGGTATGTACACTGCTCCTGTGCTTTGGCTGGCATTATGCCTGACATGGACACAATGGAGCTGCCATAGGCAAAACAAAGCAAGGCTGTGTTGGTGGTCCACTGGCAGGTATGGTTTCAGCTGAGTTGCTGAACCATTGCCCCAGCATAGTGCAAGGGGAAATCTGTGCTTCTGGAGGTGCTATCTTCTTCCTGAAATATAAAACTGAGGTTCTTGTGGGCATGACATTTTTTTGTGGCAGTAGTATAATGGCCATATTCCAGCACAAGTAATTACAATGGGCCAGATTCAACTTTCACATAGCTCCATTAAAGTCAAGAGAGTGGCAGGTGCTCATCATCTCTGAAAATCAGGTGTCTGAGGTTGATATTCAACATTAATGGTCACTTTTGAAAATCTGGCGCTAAGTGACTTGCCCATAGTCATACTGTGACTCAGTTGCAGAGCTGGGAACAGAATCCATAGAAGGCTACTGACTCCCTCAGTCCTGCTCTCTTTTCTGAACAGGGCTTTGGAGCGGAGCCCGGAGCTGGAGCACGGAGCAGTGGAGCTGCAGGTTTTTGCCTGGAGCTGGAGCGGAGCTGGAGCACAGCTCCAAAGCCCTGCTTCTGAATAACATGCCTTTCATTCCTCCTCATCCCTCCATTTAATTACCCCATTTTAAATGTAGACAAGGTTTTCTAAACTCTCTCTCTCTGTCTCTGTTCTGAAAGTAAGTATGGGAGTGTTAGTTTAAAGTTGTTCGGATGCTTTTTCCTGTTCTCTCTGCATAAACATGGGTGTTTTCATGTTTTTCCTTGCAACCCCTCAGATTTCCTCTAAAAATCACGTATTCAACAGGATGAACAGTAATCCCCTGCTACCTATGAGACTGATAACCCAACTCAGATACTTGTTTAACTTAAACCTGACAAATCAGAGAATTCTCCTTTATCTCTTGAATAAGATATGGCGCCAAAAGCAATAGATGGACAATGCCGTACTTCTGAGAAAGAGTTCATGTCGGTATTTGATATGAAGGATGATATCTTTGAAAGTCTCAAAACACAGATAAGATTAATTTGCTCATTTCTTGGGAATTACCCTTTTATAGCAATGAAAAGTTCATGTTAGAGTTTGTGAAGGTTCTGGGATAAAGTCAACACTCCCACCTACTGGTCTCATTTAGAAAAGCTTTTTTTTAGATTGCATTTTCTATTTTCCAGGATAGTTTCCATAAAATTCTGCATCACAAACAACTCCTCCCCAACCAATAAACATAACATTTGAAAATGCACAGTTTCAAAATAAGTACATAATTTTCAGACACTAATGAAATATATTACACTTGACTTGGTGCACTTGAAATATACTAAAATATTCTAAAAGGAATGTAAGTTCACGGACATGTGCTACTTTTTTCACTGACTGGTATTACTGTTCTTTGGCACATATCTGCCTTGTATGATAGGTTCAACATACTATTAATCCATTAATAGTATGTCCAAATCTTCTCCTGCTTTCTCATTAATTCACAGTATGTTCAGTATGGTAAGTCACAAACCTACCAGAGTTTATCAATATCATTGTAAATGACAGACATCCTCCATTATAAAAGACTTATTATTCCTTTCTTTATTTGTGTGGGAGGCTTAGGAAGAGATCCCATGGGATACTGTAAAAAGTATACACACAGGTGAATTTCACTGTTCAGCACTGACTTATTGAAGGCCCTCTTTGCTATTGAACTACTGAGGTAACTGCACAATAGAGGCCTTGAGTGGAGCTGTGCACTTCCCCACACCAGGGAGTTGGGCTCTATGCTGGCTGCATATGGTGCTGGGAGTGGGGAGGGGAAAACTGATCCACATGGAAAGGAGCCCTTAAAGTCAGGCGCCCAGGAAACAGTGCCTGAGACCTCTCCAAGCAGAGGATGTGGAGGTTTAGTGGATGCTGAGTAGCCACTGCAGAGAGGATGCACTGCTGCCCTGAGACCTAGCCTAATGCTGCGGTGTTGATTCCATTTCCACTTCAGCCACCACTTCATTCCCTGCACATTGCCCATTTAATTGGGCTATGGGGTGGGGTAAGGTGAATTTTACAAATCCAATACCTACTTCAAAACCATTGACGTCACAAGACTGCTAACCTACTCAAAATAATGCAATCATTTCTGGCTCTTTTTGTCAAAATTAAACTGTAATAACGACAATCCTGTTTTAACATCCACTGCAAACAAGGTAAGGGATCTCATTGTTGTGATCAGATATGCTAAAAGCATGAAAGACTTTCCTTTTCTGTTCTTCTTCTTCTTTGTGATTTGGAATAAAGGGTTTAGGATTAGCCCTTAACCAGATGAGATATGTACTCATATGAGGTAAACATTAATTTGATTTTGAATTGTTGCTACGTTGTTGGGGGACTTATAAACTGTAGTGGGAAGCTGTTTCTCACACTCCCAAACAAGAGGTATCCTGGTGTAACCTCCAGTAAACATAGTATAAAAATAAAAATCACAGTGCAGTATTCTTGCTGCGGGGTAGAAAAGTACATTTAAAGGGTTACTCACTATGGGCAAGATTCTGCCATTCTTGAGTAGTACCTTATTTCAGAAGCAGGCCCATTCATTCCAAAGGCAAAGTGAAGCACCACACAGCCTGAGTAAATGCGACAGACTTTCTCTGGTCCTCATGTAATCTCATTTACTTCAGTTCACTCAGATGAGTAGTCCCACTGGCTTCATTTTTGCTAATAAGCAAACACTTCTCATGCGAGTGTGGGTTGCAAAGAGTGTAAGGAAAGATTTGCTCATATTACATCAGGGTAGCTCATTAAGTGCACTTGTACATTTATAGTAGTACTAATAGCACCAATTGTAAGAGAGTGTGTAACCCTTACAGAGAAGCTCAGTTTAGCAGAAATCTTGTCATGTAATCACCATGTATGCATAATACCGCCCACGTTTCTTCTTATGCACTGTTCTTGTTTTTGCATACAGTAATGCTTATGTTTGGATTCACTTCCCTTGCAATATGAAAGCCAAGAAAAATATTGAGCTACTTCTTTCATAAGGTAACGATAACATTTTAACTCAAACTACTTTATCTATTTTCATGGTTGTAGCTCTTGAGAGATTAATTATTTTCAGAAATTAAAATAAGACACATTCTATTTTAACAACCTCTTAATAGCGCACTTATTATTTCATTTAATAGTAACTTTAAATGATTCTCTATTAGTTTTCACATTACAGTAGCACTGAAAGGCTCCAACCAAGAAGCGCAGAGGTGAAACGAGTTGCCCAAGATCACACAGCAATCAGCAACCAAACCAGGGACTGAACCCAAATCTTTTGATGCCCAGACTGGTGCCCTAACCATTAGCCCTTACAGTGAAGAAGCAAACCTTCATGTTTATCATAGGCTTTAATATCGGGTGGTTGAAACCAACCATGTTTTCGTCATTTGGTGCAATTCACACCCCCGTAGAGTGCACTGTAGCACAGTGTAGGCATAGACGTTGATCCAGCTCTTTTAGAATGCCTGGTCTGTATTCTCACATGCTCTCTAGCCTTCTGCTGATGAGATCTTAAACACTGTGTGGTCCACGCTGATGATCACTTTCTTTTTTATGTATCAATAATATTTGTTGATTCTTTTCCCTTTCTGATTGAACTGATAGGCAGCAAACATGTCCCAGGGTTTATTTTTTATGGGCTGAATCCTACAGGGTGTTGAACTCTTGGTATTTAGTACCTGTACCTCCCCAGGCCTGGCCTTATGGGTGGGTGACTGCTAGGGCACTGTGGTCAAGAAGCCACATAAGGGCTGTGCCCACCCACAAGGCAGGGAGAGGGCACAAAGGGGGCTGGAGGGTGGGAGCAAAGTGCTCACACGCATCCCCTCTCCACCCTGCTGGCAGCATGACTGCTGCTGCTGCTCTGCCTGCTGCACGGGGAGCAGTATTTAAAGGGCACCAAAGAAAGTTCACCCAGGGTGCCATTTTCCCTAAGGCTGGCCCTGTAACTCCCATTGACTGAGGCCACTGCCATCTTGCAGGGGATGCTTAGCACCTCAGAGGATTAAGCCCAACATGCCAAAATCCTAAATATATTTTCTGTCTCAGTTATAATGATTTTATTCCTGGTTTCCACTGATACTGGTGAGGAGACTCAGGCTCCCTCTTCCTATAGTGATCTTATGGCATATTCCTTCTAAAGCAAGTATTCCTTGTTTAATATGGTACCATATGTGATCTTTATTACCTTTGCTTACTACCTTTGAATTATTATTTGGATGGAATTATTTTCAAGACCCAGTAAGAGTACTCATTAAAACCATTGCCGCCACCACAAACCGTAGCCTCATCTGATCCATGTGAACATTAAAGATCTCATTCCATTTTATTGGGAGTTTTTAGCCATCTTCTTGGCCAAAATTTCCCTTACCTATACTGTTCTAGTGGGTGACTGCATTTCAGAGGTTGGTGGTTGTATATATTTTGGCTTTGACCCTGCAGCCCCACAAAGCACTTTCTATTGACTCCAATGATAGTTCCAGGAGCAGAGAGGTTGCAGAATCAGCATATTGTTTGCAATGCTTCAGGATGAAAAGTACCTTGTCTTAAAGGTAAGATGTTATTTTATTAGCCAGTTGTCCAGCTGTATTAATAAAATACTGTTTGGAAATGTTTATACATACAAGATTTATCAGAGTAAGATTGATTCCAAACTTAGATTTATTTCCCAGGCAAATGATGAAGAATCAGCCATGTTGTCAATATAATTCATTTGCTAGCACTTTCACTTCTGAACCAGAAAGTCCCCATGGATTTGAATGTCTTAACCAGAACTTGCCTTCATTCCTTGTACAGACACTACAGTATGGCTTATTTTGTCAATCTAACCTTTGGGTGCTACGTTAAGGTCTGATACCTTTGGCTCGTCTTTTGTGGTGGGTCAGGTGAAAGGAAGGGAAGGAGAAGGGGGCAGAAGCTTCCTGGCCAATATTCTCATATTCAAGAAAACTGGCCAACACTGTGTGTGAAATATTGCTGCATGCTGAGAGGTTGTTGTGTTTTCCTACCCAGTCACAAGCTTTAAACTCAGTACTTTGAAAAAAGGCAATTACTGTAAATTAAATATATTTCCAGATAAAAATTACTTTAAAAATTACAGAGATATTATCCCTCAAGACAGCTTTATAAACCCAGGTCAATGAGAGTAAAAAGAAATCCAAACATTAAGGTCTGGAAATACACAGTAAAGTACCCGTCAATGACTCTATGCAATAACCATACAGTTCTGATTGATTCATTGATTGTACTTGTGGTCTCTGGTTAGATGTCCAGAATTTTTAAAAACATTCAATTTTTTTCATATTCTTCACGGTGTCACTGAATCTGACTCATTGTCTTGCTACGTATGGATTCTAGAAATAAAACTTAGGAAAATTTTGGGAATAACTTTCCCTGGAAGTGTAAAGGGTGAAGACAATTTGAAAAAGAAAAAAAATTAAGTTTAAAATTATTTCTTTTTAATTAGTCCAAAGGTAAAGGAGAGGAGCTTGGATTTCCTATGGTATTTTACAGAGTCTAAATGAAATAAAAGGGATTAGCCGTTAGTCACTGGAACTCAGGAATATGAAATTATTTAGTCTTTGAATCCAACAAGGATATCCATCAGTTTTCAAACAAACAAACAAACATGGAGGAATTATTTTTAGACAGGATATGTTAAGTTTTATGCTCACAGGTGTTGGCCAGGCCTCATTTGTCAAACGGGCCAAGGTGTAAAAGGCTTTAATGATCTCCTAACTCCTGAAATCCTAAATCCTGACTGTCACGGTGGCTGCCTTCCAAGGCCAGTCACCCAAATAAGCAGGTTCACTTGTATTGTAAACAGTCATAGATCAGACTGAATGATAAAACCTGGTGGACCTCTGGAGCACAGAGAGCTATATATATAACTCACAACACTTTTTTGACAGGGCAGTACAGGTCATCTGTGTTTGTTCATGGACATATTAGACTCTGGTTTTCCTGAGTCTCACTGCATCCTTTACAGTGGTCTTGTTTTCCCATTGTATTTGCTGTCTGGACAGGATGTTCTACCAGGGGAAGTGCTTCTTGTGGAAAAGGCCTCAATTAGTTATCCAGCTGACCCTCCAGACACTAACTACCTGGCAGACATGAGACTGATTTGTTTAGAGCTGACCATAGAGTTGTTTTATTGCATTGCTTTATAGTCCTCTTACTGAGACAGGCAACAATGCATATTTCCAGTTGGCACAGAATAATGATATATATTGTTTTCAAATGGCAAAAAACTTTAAAAGGACACGGCTGGTCATTGAAGGTTAATTAATTACTACACTGGCAGACAGCTTTATTGTAGGAGGCCAGGAAGATGTAATCATCTGAGATTTTCAAGCATCATGATTGTGTTGAGGAAACAGGTCATTGATAAACAGAGGAATTAAAGGATCCGATGAAAGAGGTTGTCTTTCAAAATATACATCTTTATTGTAAATAAAAATCAGGGATGTGATCCATTAACATCCATGCATGTTTTGGGTTCTGTTTCCACACAGAATGGAATAATTAATTCTATGGTACACGAAAGCAAACAGAATATCACAGGCAGTTTTTAAAAGATCTTTCAGTCCCCGGGCAGAGTTCTGGCAGGCGAGGGGAAGCTCTGCTTGATCAAACAGCATGTGTTATGAACTGCATTTGATTTTATAGTTTTCCAAAAAGCCGTCCAAAGTTTTTTCCCCCCCTCGCTCGTTCTTTCTGCAGAGAGATCTCAGCCTATGTTTTTCCTCACCCAATTGACCCAGGCCAAGGACATGTATGCCAAAAGGGCCTGCAGTTCCCAAAGGCAGTGACTGGAGTGCAAAGCTAGCTGGTCCAACATGGAGTCCTTGGGCTTTTGCTCACTCCTTTCTTCTAGGCTTCTAATTTTTCCTATCTAAATCTCTCTTCCAGCCTCCTTTGTCTCTTTGTCATAGAAGCAGCTGTGATTGCATTGCCAGCAGCATGGTAATTGTGGCAAAGCAGCATCTTCTGAGACTGCTGCTTTAGAAACACCCAGCTATTTGAGAAAGGGGCAGTAAGTGGCACCATTATGAACGCTAACCTGTGAAGCAAAAGTCCTTTGTAGAGTAACCAGGATAAAAAAACAACAACTTGAATCAGGATCTCTTACCTACTGGCATAGTGAATAGGTGAAACAGGGGCGGCAGGTTTGTATAATTTTTGGTGGTGCCCCGAACAAGTCCAAGTGCTGCCCCCCGACACCTGCCTTGTAAGCTGATATATATTTTTTAAAATAATGTAAAAATGGACTGGAAATAGTAGGCGTTTAACAGTTTCCCTATATTGTACAATATCACTATTGTAAGAAAAAATTATTTAACTAAGAATATCAACTTTATTAATACTCTTTTGAATACAGAAACAACCAAGCACTCCTGGATCAATAACCCACAAAAGCAAATACTTTCTAAAATTAAAATAAAATGTAGCCCCTTCTTTTGCGATGTTCTTCAACCAATTATATACTTTAAATAGTATAAAATAATCAAGTATTGTGCTAAACACGATCATACCCCAAACTGACCGCCGAATTTAAGTTGCATGTTTTTTCCCCTCAGACACTCATACAGTATACAGCAGTGTTCCCTCTAATTTTTCCCACTCATGTGCGGAATAAATCTTATTATGTGCACCAGTGTGGAGGTGACGTGTGACAAATCACCTCCATGTTGGTGCAAATAACAAAATTAATGGTGTGGGGCCGAGGGGTTGGGAGTGTGGGAGGGGGCTCAGGGCTGGGGCAGAGGGTTGGGGTGTGGAGGGATGAGGACTCTGGCTGGGGCTGGGGATGAGGGGTTTGGGATGTGGGTGGGGCTCAGGGCTAGGGCAGAGGGTTGGGGTATGGGGGTGAGGGCTGTGGGGTGGGGCTGGGGATGAGCGGTTCATGGTGCAGGAGGGGGCTCAGGGCTGGGGCAGAGGATTGAGGTGCGGAGGGGTAAGGGCGCTGGCTGGGAGTGTGGGCTCTGGGGTGGGGCGGGGCTGGGGATGAGGAGTTTGGGGTGTAGGCAGGCTGCCCCGGGGCTGGGGCCCTAAAGGAGGACTCCACAGTCCCCCCAGTCCTTTCCCCGCAGGCAGCAGCGAGCTCCGGGGGAGAGGACCCCCCCGCCCCACTTCTCCCCGGCAGCACACTCACCCAGCACCATCACTGCACGTGCTCCTAGGGGTTGGGCCCCTCTCAGGTCCAGGAAGCCCCCTCGCCTCCCCTGTGGTGGGTGTAAGGGCTGCCATCAGGTGCGTGCGCCTCCTCCCCTCCTCCTTCCACAGGCGGCGGCTGTGCCACCGCCTCAGCCTGCTGCTGGCGCTGCTCCCTTTTGTAGCTGGCGGCAGCAACGGCCGGCAAGGGAGCGCAGCATGGAGAGGCAGGGCAGCCGCCCGCTGCCTAGGCAGGGATGCTCCAGGGGAGGCGCGCTTGGGCGGCAGGTGGGGCCGGGGGATAGAATTCTGCATGGCACAAAACTGCTGAGAACTTTCTGTTCCTGCGAGCAGGGCAATGGAGTGTCTGTAACTTTATAAATACTCAGGCAATATACTCAACAAAGTTTCTGCAACAAAACTTAGGGGAGGGCCTTGATGCTCATGTCTCCAGGCAATTTTGAAGGATTATGGTGTTTACCCAGTTCTGCTCTATTTATTAAAGTTACTTTGGTTAAAAAGTTGGAACTAAAGGGAACTTCCCACACAGCTACACTGTCAAACAAACAAACAAACAAGGTGCCAGATAGGTGGAACATATTTGTTCCTTTTGGCCACAAAATGTCAACTCCATCTGCACCCAGTGTCAAATTACTTTATTATCGTATAATAGTATGGGTGTGCTGTTTATCACTTTATTATTGTTTCATTTCTCTCAAGCCCTTTTCACACCATATATGGTTTCTTTGAATTCTGGCGTATTCCAAAGAAGAGTTTGGATTTTCCTGAAGTCTAAATCAAAGTAAGCGGTATTTATTCAATCTATGTTATTATACCACCACATGCATTCATCTTTTGACTGCATCATGTAATGATATGAATCCATTAATTATTACAGTTTGCTTCCAAAAGTTCTCCTACAATTTTTTCTTTAAGACTATTTCATTCTGTGAGTTTGTTTCTATTTAAAACATGTTTGGGTTAAATGTTCAAAAGTAAGTAGTGACTGAGTGTCAAACCTGACCCCCTAAAGGGGCTTGGTTTTTAGAAAACCCATTCTTTGAAAATCCTAAATACTCATTTAGGTGTGTCAAGGTGGGGACCCAAACACACTAGTCACTTTAAACCATATATATCTACAGCGTATATGGGTGTAGTGAGGTGGACTGGCCCTCCCCAGTCACAGAGGGGGAGGGTGGCTCCACCCCATCGTGGGCGGATCCCTACCCCTAGCTCTGCCCTGGAAGCCAAGGGGCGGGGCCAGAAGTATAAAGGTGGGACACGGAAGCTCTGTTGGGGCCCAGCCACTGGAGGGGACAGATGCATCCCCTGAGCTCTGGTGCTGGGACAAGGCAGCAGGCCCGCAGAGTGCAGACGACTGGCCCGGACCCCCCTGGACGGACCTGACCTGGGGGATGCAGACGACTGGCCCAGACCACCCGGACCCTTGAACGACCCAACCCCGCAGGAGACTGACGACTGGCCTGGACCGCCAGCGGCCCCAACCCCGGCAGAGCTTCTGCTGGCAACTGAGGCCCCTGCCAATCACCTTACCTCACCGGACCAGCAGGTACCCTGGGAGGGGGAGTGTGGAAGTCACCCAGGGATAGTAGATCCCTGTCTGGCTGCAACGCTGGCAGAGGGTGAGTCAACGTGTTGCGGCTTGGATCCCCGCTAACGTGGTGGCAGACCCTTCCAACACCCTAAGGGCCCTGGTCCGGGACGCAGTGGAGTGGGAGGGCCTGCGTCCCCCCTGACACCCAAGCGGTGGGTGGCAGTCCCCCCTCTCACTCAGGCTAGCTGAAGGAAAGCCTGAGTTAACTGACTTTGGTTGCAGGCCCAGGCTGAGTGACTTTGTTCCCCGCCCCGCTCTGAACCATGCCC
Organism: Terrapene triunguis; assembly: GCF_002925995.2. Lineage (NCBI taxonomy): Eukaryota > Metazoa > Chordata > Testudines > Emydidae > Terrapene > Terrapene triunguis. Next base: position 21,225,479 of record NW_020664404.1, on the reverse strand, counting down.
TGGGCTCATTAACTGCGTGCAGCCCCACCTGAGTGCAGGTTGGAGCTGAGTGACTGTTTACCACCCCGCTCTGAACCAGAGGCTAGGCTAACTGGCTGTTTGCTACTCAGGCCTGGTCTACACTATGAGTTTAATTCGAATTTAGCAGCGTTAAATCGAATTAACCCTGCACCCGTCCACACAGCGAAGCCATTTCTTTCGAAATAAAGGGCTCTTAAAATCGATTTCTGTACTCCTCCCCGACGAGCGGAGTAGCGCCGAAATCGATATTGCCATTTTGAATTAGGGTTAGTGTGGCCGCAATTCGATGGTATTGGCCTCCGGGAGCTATCCCACAGTGCACCATTGTGACCGCTCTGGACAGCAATCTGAACTTGGATGCACTGGCCAGATAGACAGGAAAAGCCCCGCGAACATTTGAATTTCATTTCCTGTTTGCCCAGCCCAGGAGAGCACAGGTGACCACAGAGAGCTCGTCAGCACAGGTAACCATGCAGGCCGATAATCGAAAAAGAGCACTAGCATGGACCGTACAGGAGGTACTGGATCTGATCGCTATATGGGGAGAGGATTCAGTGCTAGCAGAACTTCATTCGAAAAGACGAAATGCCAAAACTTTTGAAAAAATCTCCAAGGGCATGATGGAGAGAGGCCACAATAGGGACTCAGAGCAGTGCCGCGTGAAAGTCAAGGAGCTCAGACAAGCCTATCAGAAAACAAAGGAGGCAAACGGTCGCTCTGGGTCAGAGCCGCAGACATGCCGCTTCTACGCCGAGCTGCATGCAATTCTAGGGGGGGCTGCCACCACTACCCCACCTCTGACCGTGGATTCTGAAGAGGGGGTAATCTCATCAGCCACACCTGAGGATTCTGCGGACAGGGAAGAGGAGGAGGAGGAGGACGAGCTTGCGGAGAGCACACAGCACTCCGTTCTCCCCAACAGCCAGGATCTTTTTCTCAGCCTGACTGAAGTACCCTCCCAAGCCAGTATCCAAGACCATGACCCCATGGAAGGGACCTCAGGTGAGTTTACCTTTTAAAATATAAAACTTGTTTTAAAAGCAAGCGTTTTTTAATGATTACTTTGCCCTGAGGACTTGGGATGCATTCACGGCCAGTACAGCTACTGGAAAAGTCTGTTAACGTGTCTGGGGATGGAGCGGAAATCCTCCAGGGACATCTCCATGAAGCTCTCCTGGAGGTACTCCAAAAGCCTTGCCACAAGGTTTCTGGGCAGTGCAGCCTTATTCCGTCCTCCATGGTAGGACACTTGACCACGCCATGATTGCAGCAAGTAATCTGGTATCGTTGCATGACAAAGCCTGGCAGCGTATGGTCCCGGTGTTTGCTGGCATTCAAGCAACATCCGTTCTTTATCTCGCTGTGTAATCCTCAGAAGAGTGATATCGCTCATGGTAACCTGGTTGAACTACGGGAATTTAATTAAGGGGACAGAGGTGGCCGTTCCTACTGGGCTGTTTGCCTGTGGCTGAAGAGAAATCCTTCCCTGCAGTAAGCCAAGCCAAGCGCGGGGGATGGGGGGGGGAGGAATTGGCCCTGAGCTTTTCACGTTTGGCTAGCAGGGATCTTCCCTGATACCAGCCATGCGGTGGGGGGAGGGGTAAAGCGATCATCCCAGAGAATTCATGGCGGGGTGGGGGGTGTTAGTTTGGTTCCTGCAGGGATCTTCCCTGATACCAGCCACGCGGTGGGGGGAGGGATAAAGCGATCATCCAGAGAATTGGATGGGGGGGGTTAGTTTTTTTTCTGCTGCTGAAGGTTAACAGGAAAACCACAGCACTCAATGGGCTTTGCTTGGTATGTGGGAAAGGAGGGCGCAGAAGCCGAAAGACAATGGCTTACCATGGCCGCAAGCAAGCCGAATTCTGTTGCCCGGACCTGCGTCTGTGATCTCTAGCAGCAAAGCCACAGGCACTCAATATTAAGAGGCAAAATGCGACCTTGCACAGAAATCACATGTGCTATGTAATGTGAATAGTGTTGTACACCATGAAAGAGTATAAGCATTGTTCTGTAAAATGTATCTTTTTAAAAAATTCTCTCCTTTTTTCCCTCCCTCCAGCAGCTGCAAATTTTTCAAGCCTCCCTCCTCCGTCCTGAAGGCTATCTCAGATAAGGCGTTGGAAAAAGAGGACGCGAGACGAGATGTTCGCGGAAATCATGGAATCCACCCGCAGTGAAAGAGCTCATCTGAATGAGTGGAAGGAGACGGTTTCAAAGTATAGGAAAGATGCCAGTGAATGTGAGGACAGGAGGGACCAACATGAGGAGAGGAGAGACGCTTGAGGTGAGAGGTGGCGGCAGGAAGATCAGAGGAGGCAGGATGCAACGCTGGGGCTGCTGCGTGAGCAAACAGACGTCTGGTGGAGCTTCAGGAACGGCAGCAGGATCACAGACTGCCGCTGCAGCCCCTGTATAACCACCCTCCCCCCTCACCATGTTCCATAGCCTCCTCACCCAGAGGTGTAAGAACCCGGGGGAGGAGGCTCCGTGCACCCTCCCATTCCACCCCAGTGGACAGCCCAAGCAAAGGGCTGTCATTATTTTAACCTTTTTTTAGTGGCCTTTTCCTTCCCTCCGATCCTCCTCCCAAACCCCACCCAGGCTACCTTCACAGTTCTCTCCCTCTTTTTATAATCAATTAATAACGAATACATGATTTTTAAACGATAGTGACTTTATTTCCTTTGAAAGCAAGCTGTGATCGAAGGGGGAGGGTGGGTTCCTTACAGAGAATGAGTCAATAAAGGGGGCAGGTTTTCATGAAGGAGAAACAAACAGAAATTTCACACTGTAGCCTGGCCAGTCATGAAACTGGTTTTCAAAGCTTCTCTGATGCGCAGCGCTTCCTGGTGTGCTCTTCTAATCGCCCTGGTGTCTGGCTGCGCGTAATCAGCAGCCAGGCGATTTGCCTCAGCCTCCCACCCCACCATAAAGGTCTCCCCCTTACTTTCACAGAGATTGTGGAGCACACAGCAAGCAGCAATAACAATGGGGATATTGGTTTGGCTGATGTCTGACCGAGTCAGTAACGATTGCCAGCGACCTTTTAAACGTCCAAATGCACATTCTACCACCATTCTGCACTTGCTCAGCCTGTAGTTGAACAGCTCCTGACTCCTGTCCAGGCTGCCTGTGTATGGCTTCATGAGCCATGGCATTAAGGGGTAGGCTGGGTCCCCGAGGATAACTATTGGCATTTCAACATCCCCAACGGTTATTTTCTGGTCCGGGAAGTAAGTCCCTTGCTGCAGCCGTTTAAACAGAGTAGTGTTCCTGAAGACGCGAGCATCATGAACCCTTCCCGGCCAGCCCACGTTGATGTTGGTGAAACGTCCCTTGTGATCCACCAGTGCTTGCAGCACCACTGAAAAGTACCCCTTGCGGTTTATGTACTGGGTACCCTGGTGCTCCGCTGCCAAGATAGGGATATGGGTTCCATCTATCGCCCCACCACAGTTAGGGAATCCCATTGCAGCAAAGCCATCCACTATGACCTGCACATTTCCCAGAGTCACTACCTTTGGTAGCAGCAGCTCAGTGATTGCTTTGGCTACTTGCATCACAGCAGCCCCCACAGTAGATTTGCCCACTCCAAACTGATTCCTGACTGACCGGTAGCTGTCTGGCGTTGCAAGCTTCCACAGGGCTATTGCTACTCACTTCTCAACTGTGAGGGCTGCTCTCATCTTGGTATTCTGATGCTTCAGGGCAGGGGACAGCAAGTCACAAAGTTCCATGAAAGTGCCCTTACGCATGCAAAAGTTTCGCAGCCACTGGGAATCGTCCCAAACCTGCAACACTATGCGGTCCCACCAGTCTGTGCTTGTTTCCCGGGCCCAGAATCGGCGTTCCACGGATAGAACCTGCCCCATTAACAACATGATCTCCAAAGCACTGGGGCCCGCAGTTTGAGAGAATTCTGTGTCCATGTCCATGTCCTCATCACTCTTGTCGCTGCGCTGTCGTCCCCGCCTCCTCCTCGCCTTGTTTTTCTGGTCCTGGTTCAGTATAAACTGCACGAGAATGTGCGAGGTGTTTACAATGTTCATGACTGCTGTCTTGAGCTGAGCGGGCTCCATGCTTGCCATGGTATGGAGTCTGCAGTGTTCACCCAGGAAAAAAGGCGCGAAACGGTTGTCTGCCATTGCTTTCATGGAGGGAGGGGGGAGGATGTACCCAGAACCATCTGCGACAATGTTTTTTGCCCCATCAGGCACTGGGATCTCTACCCAGAATTCCAATGGGCGGGGGAGACTGCGGGAACTATGGGATAGCTATGGGATAACTACCCACAGTGCAACGCTCCGGAAATCGATGCTAGCCCTGGTACATGGACGCACACCGCCAAATTAATGTGCTTAGTGTGACTGCATACATTCGACTTTATACAATCTGTTTCCCAAGTTCGAATTATATAAATTCGGATTAATCCCGTAGTGTACACATACCCTCAGCCTGGGCGCAGGCCTGAGCCCTTAGACTCTCTACTGCCCTGCCCTGATGAAGGTACTGGGCTAACTGATGGTTTGCTGCCACGCCTGAGTACAGGCCTGAGTGTGAGACTCTTTGCTGCCCCGCCCTGACCAGCGGCTGGGGCTCCGTAACCGTGTTTGTTGATTGGCCCTGAACCCACGTCTCCCGTTGCCCCACTGATTCCCCACGTCAGGTGACCCCCGGAGGGGTAGTGGGGCAGACTGGCCGCCCACAGACTTGGAGGAGGAGAAGCCACTCCCCCCAATGGACTACGGGGTTTACTACTTTAATTTCTTCAGGTAAATTCTGTAAGCCTTGAGATTATCAGTGTTCTTCTTTAGGATCCTTTTCATATTTATGTAGAGACAGGCATTCTACTAAGGGAGTAAAAAATAAGCCTCTGTACCCATTAGCATAAAGAAAATTCATATTTAAAAAAAAAAGCCAAAATGTGACATTTACTTGCTCAGAATGGACTTGATCCTCTTGCCATGGAAGTCAATGTGAAAAATGTTTATTGACTGCAGTGGCGTAGGGCCAAGCCCCAGATCCCTGTTCAGAGCCATCTGAAAGAACTCACTTGAGCTGATAAGAATGACACCGTTTATAACAAAAAATTACAAGGCTCCTACTCAAAAACTGACAGCTAGACTGGAGAATGGGAGTCGAGTGTAAATCCAGTTCCACTAGAGAAATTCCTCTCAGCTCTGAGCATTAGAACACCTATAAAGAAGATAAGGGATGGGGGTGCCAGGGCCGGCTCCAGGCACCAGCAAAGGAAGCAGGTGCCTGGAGCAGCCAATAGAAAGGGGCGGCACTCCGTCCGTTATTGGGGCGGCATATCCAGGTCTGTGGTGGCAATTCAGCGGCGGGTCCTTCCTCTTTGGCAGCTCCGCTTCAGTCTTTGGCAGCACTTCGGCGCCAGCTCAATGGGGTTTTTCTTTTTTCTCTTTTTTTTTTTTGCCGCTTGGGGCAGCAAAAAAGCTGGAGCCGGCCCTGGGTGGGGCGAAAATATCACTGGCTCCTGCTTCAACTAGTTGTGCGCCTCCAATGAACCTCCAAACTGAGCCATCTGGGCTATCATTCCCTTTTTGGCCTTCAGTAGGTCTGGCAGAGGGAACCAAAAAACAAAGCTCTGGTCTCTCTCTTCTGTGACCATCAATCACTAATATTTTCTCAGTTGTCTTACCTTCATATAAAATTCTTTATATTTTGTGACGGAACGGGAAGAACATACTTTTCCCACCCACCCTGTTCCCAGGTATTTTGAAAAGTAAAAAAGGAGACTTTTCATCCAGAGACTGTCAAGTTGCCTTTTGGTTGCTGAGCTATTTAATAAAGGGACAATGCTCTAAAAATACAACTTCTCATAACAAGAAATAGAAGACACCCTCCCACTCTGTCTGTCTCTTTCTCCAGCACAACCATATACATGCACACAACCCTCTGGGGCAGAATGTGATCTCCTGGGTGCTGTGCTTTTGTGAAAGCCATACCCTGTGTGTAGAGTAAGGTTAACACTGCACTCTCCCTGCAGGAGCATTTAGAGTACATACACTGCATGCCCGCCTAGCATGGGTATAAAGAGCAGAGTAGATGATGAGGCACTGCTTAGGTGAGTAAACATGCCAGAACCTTAGGTTATATACTCTATATAGCTGTCTACATGCCCAAGCAGTGCCTCCCCCATCAATACTGTTATTTTTAGCAGCGTAATAACTTGCGGCCTCCCTGCTGTTTTAGCATTTCCCTGCTACAGGGAAAGGCTCTGTCAGCAGAGAAAAGCTCTGGCAATGGGGAAGACAACGGTGAAAGGTTCCAGCTGCTCCTCACTGCTGGAGCCTTTCCTCACTGGCTGAATCTTTCCCTGCAGTGGGGAAAGGCTCCAGCTACTCTGTGCCACTGGAGCCTTTCTTCCCTGCCGGAGCCTTTCACTGTTGTGTGTAGCTACATGCTACAGTGTGGAAGCAGCCAGATTTTCAGAGGCATGTAGCTATGCACACCCGACATGCTTATGCCAGTGGTGTGCAGTGTAGACATATATCCTCCGCCTACCCACACAGAGCAAAGATTACATGAAAATGTCTGAATCCCTATATGCACCTTTGTTCACTTTTACACCAGTGTCTAGTTGTATGGTCCCATGTCCTCTCAGGATTGTTTTCCACAGAAATAGTGGTTCATGGAAATATCTCCCATTGCAAGATGCTGGGAGGAAAAAATTGCATGGCCCTCTGAGATGCCAGAAAAACAGAAGCTATGTCATTATGACACCAGTGTATACCTGGTGGATATTTTTCAAATTTGGAAATTTCTCTTTCCTTCTTCCTTCTTTCATAAAATGTTTGTTTTATAGGTGTCACATGACTTCAGTATTAAACATCACAAGTTATTAGAATGGATTTGGTTTCGGAAGACAGAAAAAAAAATAAATAAAAGAAAACCCAAGGCTATCCAATCTTCACAGATGACCGCAGACTTGTGGACTGGGTGATGTTGGAATATTTTTAGCACACAGTTACAGGAAGTATTCTTGTCAGTCAGAGTTGGGTAGGTCCTTTCAGTCTTTCCTTCCAATCCTTGCTTGTTTGTAGGCCATAGCAATTATGGACCGAGGGGAAAAAAATCACTCTAATGAATAGTCAATTGAGATTTTCCTTCCCATCACTGGTCAGTATATTTAAAGAATTACTGCAGTAATTATATTTTATGAGCATGAGTCATTTTTCTGTTTTTAAAGAAGTATTTCACTTTACCCATCTCTTTTAGTATGTTTCCATTTGTGTGGTTTGGCTGCATGGAGCAACGTGGCAACTGGTTACTTGAAAATATTTAAGAAAAAGGCAAATTCCTCAGCTCTGGCATACCTGTGGACCACATATATGGACATAATTGCAAACATCTGTCCACCCACCCATATAACAGTTAAGAAGTCATTAAAAAAGTTAAAATAGTAAACTTGGAAGCAAGTAACTACAGGACTGTCCATTTGTATGTTTGTTTATTCACAATATCTTACCAACTAAACGTCAGAGACAAATAACTCAGCAACTTTCACAAGAGGGCACTGACAAAAAAACCCAACAATAGGTATTCACACAACCATGCAATTATGTGCTGCAGCAAAACAATGCAAATATAAATTGGCAAACAATGGAAATATCTGAAAGGACTATTTTATTAGCCAAGAAAGGGTTATTTCTCTCTCTTTCTCTCTTTGTGGAGGCGGGGAGGTGTCATCAAAATAGATGTTTTGGGGAATGTACATGAATTTGTTATATGAAAAAGATTTTCATCTTAGATTTCATGAACCAATGATATTCACTTATTGGTCTAAGCTGAGAGGGCAGATTCCTTCTCTCCCCCTCCCTCCCAATTAATGGTATAGACTCAGTAACATTCTTGGTTAGTCTTAATTTGAGAAAGAGGGGCTTGAACCATATCTCTGGGCCATTGATCCTCTCTGCAGGATCCAGATAATTCCCACTGACCTCAGTGGGGGATAATCAGAGTCCACAGGGGGAGAGTTGTCCACTCTCCAAATGGAGGTGGTGTTTGCAATCCAAATCCAGATCTCATTCTGAAAATGGATTTTACAGCATCCTGATAATGAGCTGAACCCAAATGCCAGTCCAACTCCCCCCCCCCCCCAAGCATTGAGATATTCACGATTCAAATCTGGAGGTGAAATCTGCAGTGGGAGTCTATTCCCACTGGGCTCCCTGCCCTTTCCTCTGGTTGCCCTAAAGGTGCAACTGAGGATTCTCCCAATCCAGGGAATCCACAGTTTGAGCAGAGTGGGCAAAGCTAGTTTTGCTGTCCATCCTCACCACTATCTGAAGGGACATTTTTGGCTTGGAGAATTCTGAGGAGGAGGCATACTCAGGCAGGAGCATGTAGAGGGTGGAGTTCCCAGCAGTCTGACAGATCTTTGATTGGGGCAGCATCTGGCTGCAGTTGGGGTAGTTTAGAGTAGCACTTGAGGCTGCTCCAAGTCCTGGGGCTTTAATGCTGCTAGTAACTCCTGGGCTGAAATAGTCCTTGGCCAGCCTGCTATTGTGGGAGCAGAAGGGTGGTGTCCCTGCCCCACTCTCCTTAGTTGCACCAGGTGTAGACTTGGCACAACTAAGGATTTAGTCCAGTATTTCTCACTACAGGTTAACTAAAACACTTCCTGTCATTGGACCCTAAGTTCTATTGGAAGAAGGTACCTGCCAAAAAAGTTCACCAAGGGTAGAGAAGAGGTTGAGTACATGGCTTTCACTGCTGTGTCTCAAGGCTCGCCAAACCCCATGCAGATGAAAACAGATCTGTCAGTCCGTTACAAGAAGCAGAATACAGATCCACAGCATGAACAAAAATTAAATTGAGGATGTGGTCTAGTACTTGTCTCATCTGATAATCTCAGAATGGTTCAAGGTCTGAATATTTTGCATGTGCTTCATTCAATACTTGGATGTGCCTCTCAGTTATTTACAACTGATAACGATACTCTGATGTCATTATTCGCTGTATGGGCTATAGGGAGCAGAACACAAAATCTGCATTATGTTAAAAGGAGAGTTGGAAAATCAGCTCCTACAAGTATTTATTTTGTAGTATGAATTCTCTCTTTTCCTCCTGCAGTTTCCCAATGCCAGAATGCTGTCTCCTATCATCTATTGCACAAATACAGTATAATGAGAACAAGGTGTCAGCTGAAAGTTTGCAATCCCTGTCTAGCTCTTAAAGTTTTTTCTTCTATTTCTTGACACATAACACTATACCATTGTTAAGGTCCATTAGTCTGACTGAAATTTTAATTTCTAGACAAATGCAATAGGATTTAAATCTAGATGCATGCATCATGATTATGCTATCATGCACAGAGGTATAAAACTAGTAAAAAGAGTATTGAAGCCTGATATAAATGATCACTGATCATTTTAACAGTGGTGATCCTTGTGAATGTTTTTCCCCCTTCTTTTGCAGAAAGAGAATACGCACTTCTAATATTCTATGAATATTGTCATAAAATGGCTTGGAAAAAATAAGCAGTCTCACCTTCTAGCACAGAGGTGGGCAAACTATGGCCCGTGGGCCACATCCGGCCCATGGGACCGTCCTGCCCGGCCCCCGAGCTCCTGGCCTGGGAAGCTCATCCCCAGCCCCTCCCCCGCTGTTTCCCCCTCCCCCGCAGCCTCTGCTCGCCCCACCGCCGACGCAATGCTCTGGGCAGCAGGGCTGTGAGCTCCTGGGGCAGCGCAGCTGCAGAGCCCGGCCTGACCTGGAGCTCTGTGCTGTGTGGTGGTGGCAGCAGCAGCAGCGTGACCTGGCTTCAGCCAGGCAGCGCGGCTGTAGCACCGCCAGCCACCAGTGCTCCAGGCAGCGCAGTAAGGGGGCACGGAGCGGGGGGCGGGGGGTTTGGATAGAGGGCAGGAGCGTTCAGGGGAGAACAGGGGGGTTGAATGGGGGCAGGGGTCCCGTGGTGGGCAGTCAGGAAGGAGGGGGGGATTGGATGGGGCGGCCGGGGGCAGGCAGGGGTTCCGGGGGCAGGCAGGGGTTCCGGGGGCGGGCAAGGGCCAGGGAGAAGGGGAGGTTGGATGGGGTAGGGGTCCTGGGGGGGCTGTCAGGAATGAGAGGAGGAGTTGGATGGGGTGGCGGGGTCCAGGGGCGGTCAGGGGCCAGGGAGCGGGAGTGTGTGGATGGGGCAGGGGTTCCAGGGGGGCCATCAGAGAACAGGGGGGGTTGGATGGGGCAGAAGTCCCAGGCGGGGGCAGATAGGAGGTGGGGGCCAGGCCACGACCCCCTCCCCTAACTGGCCCTCCATACAATTTACAAAACCCGATGCGGCTCTCAAGCCAAAAAGTTTGCCCTCCCCTGTTCTAGCAGGTAAACTGTTATACTACTATAGCAGCTTGGAAACTGGAAAACAGTGGCGGTGTTACTAGAGTGATGGGTAGGCGGGAGCCTAAAAAAAAGAGATCAAGTTCAGTATGTAGGCTAGGCCACAGATGTGGCTGGTTCTGATTCTCTTCCCCTCTCCCTTCCCAACTCCCCTTTGAACTGGTTTAGCTATCCCCAACACCCACAATTAAAGAAGCAGTAAAATGATTGGCTTATATTAAGATGTCAGTCATAACTAAGCAATCATTTGGGTGAGGGACAGATAGAGAACTGAATCTGTAGTAATTAATTTTAAACTCTAAGATCAAACTATTTGCTGAACTCAGAGGATCTCTGCCAACTCTCATCCTTTGGAAACCAAACTGCAGATTCTCTGACAAAGAAAATAATTGGGCTTGCAAAGTTTTGTAGCTGGTTAAGTAACTCGTAGTGGTTGAGTAGCATATGTTTTATCTTCAACACTCAATTTTAACTTAAAAAATACTTTAATACATATACCTTAAGAAAGCGCTGCCATGCAGCATTGTAAAATAGAAATAAATAGACTGTTGGAAAGCATTTCCTCTGGAGAGGAAGGATGAGCCAGTGGCCAGGGTGCTAGCATAGGACCCAGGAGACCTGGCTTCAATTCCCTGCTCCCCCGAAGACAACCTGTGTGACCTTGGGCTGGTCAGTGTGAGTCAGTTCCCTATCTATAAAATGGGGAACACAGCACAGTCTGCGCCTCCTAGGGGTGTTGTACTGAATGTGAGGTGCAAAGATACTTTGGTAACAGGGGCCATTAGAAGTATGTAAGGTCAGATCTGTACAGATAAGAAAAATATCTCATAAGCATTTTAGGTACAAGAACAATAAAATGATGGTAACTGGTTCCAGAACTTCCATTAATAACTAATGGACCAGATCCTCAGGTGGTGTACATCAGAGTAAGTCCATTTAATTTCCTTTACACTAGGCCCAATATATTTATTTAGATTGCAAATGTAGATGGTAAAATATATTTAGATCAAGTTTTTGTACTGTGTTTGTACATTGTCTAGCACAGTGGGGCCCATGACTGGGACTCTTTGGTACTAGCACAATACAAATAAATAAAATAGTATTATAATTACATATTGCACATAAATGGCATCTTAATCCAAGAATCTGAAAGTGCGCTAGTAAATTTAATTAAGCAAGCCTCACTGACCCAGACACAGGTGTGCAACTTAGTAAACCATTCTGTTGATGATACAGTGGAATTAATAGAATCCAGCTCACTCTCAACTGTGTTAGCTATGCAGGGCAGCCCCTAGATACACGTGGGGAGCAGGTTGCTGAGTACGAAAGTGAACTCACTCTTCACAATAGAACCTCTCTTTAAAAATACCTATGATAGAGTTATCCAAGGACGCAGTGTGTAGCCAAATGCTGTCTCCTTTCCTTAACACTAGCTTACACTGACCCTCAGAAGTAAATGAGATGACATTTTCATCAGAAAAGATGTAATTCAGAAATATAGCTGCATAAATCATTGCTTGTAGGTTTAAACCACACTAGGGCAATGGAAAGAAATTGTTTTATTCGGAAAGAATTAGAATAAGACCATCATTCAGAATGTTTGGAACATAACAAAATTTATGCCAAAATAGGAGTGTTTTAAGTAGAAACGGTCTGAAGTAAAATGTTTTACTTTCTTTTGTTCATTGTGATGCAGGGCTCGAATTCATCAGGCCCTTGTTCCAATACACAGTCGGGGAAAGCAATAAGGAGACAACATCATACGCAGGCCATGTTAAGGCTGGAGAGATCTGCAGTTTCTGTGCACAAGAGTGTATGGGTTGCATCCTAATTACTTCCCCATAGCTGCATGAGACCTCAAAGGTGGTGCAGAGCAGAGAGAGGCATAGAGGAAATTACTATAAGGTAGGTGCACAACTGTTTGAAAAATAATACTCAAAGAGTAGTTATCAATGGTTCGCTGTCCGACTGGGAGGACATATCAAGTGGGGTCCCCGGGGTCTGTCATGGGTCCAATATTATTCAATATTTTCATTAACAATTTGGATGCTGGACTAGAGAGTACATCTATAAAATATGTGGATAACACTAAGGTAGAAGGGCTTGCAAACACTTTGGAGGACAGGATTAGAATTCAGAAGGACTTTTGATAAATTAGAGGATGGGTCTGAAATCAATAAGATGAAATTCAGTAAAGACAAGTGCAAAGTACTACACTTGGGAAGGAAAAATCAAATGCACAAATACAAAATAGGAAATAACTGGCTAGGCAGCACTACTGCAGAAAAGGATCTGGGAGGTTATAGTGGATCACAAATTAAGTATGAGTCAACAATATGATGTTGTGGCAGAAAAGGCAAGTGTCATTCTGGGATGTATTAATAGGAGAGTCATAAGAAAGACACAAAAGGGAACTGTTCTGCTCTGCACAGCAATGATGAGGCTTCAGCTGGAGTACTGTGTCCAGTTTTGGGGACCACACTAAGATATGGATAGATTGAAGAGAATCCTGAGGAGAGCAGCAAAAATGATAGGATGTTTAGACAACATGACCTGTGAGGAAATGTTAAAAGAACTGGGCATGTTTAGTCTAGAGACGAGAAGATAGAGATTCATATATTCCAAGGCCAGAATGGTCCATTGTGATCATCTAATCTGACCTCCTATACAATACAAGACTATGATGGGGTGTATAATACAGGACTGTGATGGGTGATGAAGGAGTTAAAGAACTGCTGTGGGCAAAGCTGGCCCTACCCTGTACTGTGAATCATGTTAAGAGTGGAATAAGGGCTTAAAAAGAGGAATTTCCCAGCAGTTGCAGGGCAGCTCTGGGAGAGACCAGACAGTGGCTCTACAACTCCGAAAGGAGACTCCTGGAATCCTTCAGGGGAGGCCATTTACCAGCCCCCTGTTCCATGCTTACAAGGAGACAGCAACTTTGGGTTTTTGGCCAGATAAGACAGTTTGGCAAGTCCTAAGGCAAACCAATTAGGCAGTTGGTGCCTCTACCCCTTTCAGGGTTAGAGAATCTGAGAATGGACAAAAGGGACTTGGGGAGTGGGAGCCAAGAGCCCCATCCCCATCAATCCAAAGACTGCCGATCACAATGTGTGTCAGAGGGACTCCTACTTAGGCCGATGGGGGCACCCTAAGGATTTTTTCAGTGCCTGTCCAGTAGAAGGCATCCATCAGCAGTCTGAGAACTGTGACAGATGGTGGAGAACACAGGCATTAGATCATCCCTGACATAGGCTACGTCTTCACTACCCGCCGATCCGGCGGGTAGCAATCGGTTTATCGGGGATCGACTTACCGCGTCTCGTGAGGACGCGGTAAAATCGATCCCTGATGGCTCTACCGTCGACTCCGGAAATCCACCTCGACAAGAGGCGGTAGCGGAGTCGGCGGCAGCGCGGCAGCGGTCGACTTTCCCGCGTCCTCACCGCCAGGTAAGCCGACCTAAAATACGCAACTTCAGCTACGGTATTCACGTAGCTGAAGTTGCGTATCTTAGGTCGAAAGTCCGCTGTAGTGTAGACCTAGCCCTAAAGGGAACTGGGGTGAGGTGCAGGGGAGAAGGAATCATTTATTCCCATGGACTGTCTAAAAAAGATGGATTTGGACAGGCTGCTGAAATGGCTGACAGAGCCAACAGCAACTAGCCATGCAGCAGCAGCAGCTGCTACAACAATCCGCAATAACATTCACACACCCTCTCCAAACTCTTCTCTGCCTCTGTTCATGGTTCTCTAGTTTTTGCCTAGCATGTGACTTTTTATATCAGGTTTCCCTGCTTAGCTCAGCTCAGCATCACCTCTCACCACCAGGGAATGATTAATTCATAGACTTCAAACAGCAGGGCTGATCAAAGCTCCAGGAAGTAGAGCCTTGTGGCCCTTACCAAGACACCTACAAACAGACCTGTCTCAGCTGCTTACTCAGGGGGACACAGCCCAGCCACACTGCCTATGCACAAAGAACTAACAAACAGTCAAACAACCCACATATGGGTCAAACACATCACTCTCCAAATCCCGCTACCTGCAAGCATAGAGACCATAGCTACACCCTCCAAAACTCTCCTGTTAGCTGCCTTCCAGGGGGAACATAACAGTTTTCATATATCTAAAAGGTTACTATAAAGAGGATGGTGATCCATTGTTCTTTATGTCTGTAGTGGCTAGGAAAAAAACTAAATTGGCTTAATTTGTGGCACAGGAGATGTAGGTTAGATATTAGGAAAAACTTTCTAACTGTAAGGATAGTTAAGCACCAGAACAGGTTATTGAGAGAGCCAGTGAAATTCCCATCAGTAGACGATTTTAAGAATAGGTGAGACAAATAGCTCCCAGGGATGGTCTAGGTATTCTTGGTCATACTTCAGCATAGGGGCAGGGAGAGGTACTGGATGACCTCTTGAGCCTTACATTTTTATGTGTAAAGTGGTGGTCTCAACGCTGAAGCACCTCCTCACAGTGAGACATGGCATAGTGGTTCTCTCCCCATCTGGCACCCCATGTGGAGAGCTGCTCTAGTCCTCCAAAGATCTGCCTCTTCCTGTGACTCAGTCCTCTGGCCAGGTCGCTAAGTCCACCCATTCTGAGGTAACAGAAAGGCCAACAAAACAAAGTCCAAGACCTTGTATCAGGTCTTTAGCACCAACTGTGGGAGTCCTCTTCTCAGGGCTTTCTGTCACTTTTGTCCCCTTCTCCACCCACATGCCACCACACCACATTTGCCACTGCAGTCAGGTCTACTCCCTGTGGTTGCTTAGCCTCTCCCCTGGCTTCCTGCCACCCTTCTCCACGTAGGAGAGGATCCCAGGGCCAACTCTCCTCCCTGGGCCTTCTGCTTGACCCTCCTGTTGCTCCTCTCTGTAGTCCCAGAAAGTGACAGCAGACTCTCTCCTTGCATCCCCCTTTTGCTCTCAACTTCCTGTTTTATAGTCCTCTCCTGTTCCCTCCCAAGATGGGCTTCATCCTCATTTAAGCCTGGCTCTTCCTCCAGGTGCAACCTGGTACATGAACTCCATTACCTTGCGATTCTTTATTTTTGCCTCCCTGCCATGCCCACTGCTCTTCTGAGCTGTCTCGCTTCTCAGGAGGATGTATGCTGCACCCCTTAAATGGGTATAGTAGTGTGCATGTTCCAGAGAACTGATTCAGCATTTCCCTTGGGGAGGGGTGGATGTGCCTAAATCTAGCTTAAGATGAGTACCAGTGGCTAAATAGTACATTTTCTGTAAATCATTTCCTTTCATTATGCATCACTTGTTTGGGAAGGCTAGCATGAGTCACTAAATTAGGAGAAATTTGGACATTCCAGACTTATGACAATGAAACCGTATAATATTCCATCACATCCAGTGTATTTTATAAAGATCATCCTCAGTTATCCAAATCATTCTCTTATCTGAAAGGATATAGAATGTGCTCTTTTAAAAAGAGGGATAGCTCAGTGGTTTGAGCATTAGCCTGCTAAACCCAAGACTATGAGTTTAATCCTTGAGGGGGCCACTTAGGGATCTGGGGCAAAATCAGTACTTGGTGTGCTAGTGAAGGCGGGGGCTGGACTCTATGACCTTTTCGGGTCCCTTCCAGTTCTATGAGATAGGTATATCTACATTCATTTATTTATGTATTAAAAAATGGACATTTACAATACTGCAGTATTTATAGACTCATAAACTTTAAGGCCAGATGGGATCATCATGATCATCCAGTCTGACCTCCTCTACATTGCAAGCCACAGAATCTCACCCACTCCCTCCTCTAATAGGCCCATAACCTGTGGCTGAGTTACTGAAGTCTCAAATCATGATTGAAAGACTTCAAGTTACAGAGAATCCCCATTTACCCGAGTTCAAACCAGCAAGTGACACATGCCCCATGCTGCAGAGGAAGGCACCCCCCCCCCCAGGGTTTCTGACAAATATGACTTGAGGGGAAATTTCTTCCTGACCCCAAATATGGCAACAAGTTGAACCCTGAGCATGTTGGCAAGACCTACCAGCCAGACACCTGGGAAAGAATCCTCTGTAGTAACTCAGAGCCCTCCCCCATCTAGTGTCCCATCTCTGGCCGTGTGGGATATTTGCTACTAGCAGTTGCAGATGGACCACATGCCATTGTAGACAATCTCATCATAACACCCCCTCCGTAAACTTATCAAGCTCAGTCTTGAAACCAGTTAATTTTTTTGCCCTTACTCCTCCCCTTGGAAGACTGTTCCAGAACTTCACTCCTCTGATGGTTAGAAACCTTTGCCTAATTTCAAGCCTAAACTTGTTGATGGCCAGTTTATATCCATTTATTCTTGTGTCAGCATTGGTGCTTAATTTAAATAACTCCTCTCCCTCCCTGGTATTTATCCCTTTGATGTATTTAGAGAGAGCAATCATATCTCCCCTCAGCCGCCTTTTGATTAGGGCTAAACAAACCAAGCTCCTTGAGTCTCCTCTCATAAGGTAGGTTTTCCATTCCTTGGATCATTCTACTAGCCCTTCTCTGCACCTGTTCCAGTTTGAATTCATTTTTCTTAAACAGGGGAGACCAGAATTGCACACAGTATTCCAGATGAGGTCTCACTAGTGCCTTGTATAATGGCCATAACACTTCACTATATCTAATAGAAATACCTTGCCTGTTGCATCCTAGCATTGCATTAGCCTTTTTCACGGATGCTTCACATTGGTGGTTCATAGTCATCCCGTAATCAACCATACATCCAGGTTTTTCTCCTTCTCTGTCGCTTCCAACTGATATGTCCCCAGCTTTTAGCAAAAATTATCGTTGTTCGTTCCTAAATGCATGACCTAGCACTTTGCACTATTAAATTTCATCCCATTTCTATTACTCCAGTTTTCAAGGTCCTCTAAATCTTCTTGTATGATATTCTGGTCCTCCTCTGTATTGGCAATACCTCCCAACTTTGTGTCATCCACAAATTTTATTAGGACACTCTCACTGTTTGTGCCAAGGTCATGGATGAAAATGTTAAATAAGATCAGTCCCAAGATTGATCCTTGAGGAACTCCACTAGTAACCTCCCTCCAGCCTGACAGTACACCTTTCAGTATGACCCATTATAGTCTCCCATTTAATCAGTTCCTTATCCAACTTTTAATTTTCATATTAATCCCCATCCTCTCCAATTTAACTAATAACACTGGTCTACAATTTTTGAGAAGTCGT
>NW_020664404.1:21163511-21197900 GCF_002925995.2 Terrapene triunguis | reverse complement strand
TTATTGTCAAGCAATGACTGGAAAATGCTTTCAGAACAGTTGTTTAAAGCTATTGCCCTCCATTATATAACACAGACAACATTCAGTGTCCTGCCTATTGTAGATGTTAAACTGTAGATTTCTTGAGCCTGATTCAATGCCCACTGAAGTCAATGAATATGTTCCTATTGATTTCAATGGGTTTCAGATCAGACTCTGTAGATGTTTGACAATTGATAGTATTGCTGTAAACAACTGATATAACTGCAGTTATTCAATAATAACGGTATAATTCAATACTAGTATATATTGCCCAAGGGACAGATGTATTACTTAAAATGATAATATCCAGCTTTGGGAATTATTTCATGATTAAGGTTTTCTCTCTCCAAAGGACAACAATTTCCAGCTGTTTAAAACTATTTATCTTATTATTCTTATATATATTTTGTGAGAATAGTGGTAAGAATATATGAATTCTGGGTATATTGCCAGCTTTTTTTCTTTTAAATACACTAGAGTGATTTTCCAGCCAAAAGAACAAAAAAAAAAAAAAAAAAAACCCACAAAAAAAAAACAAAAAACCAAAAAAATTAAAAGATGTTGTTTCAACCAATCAGAATTGAGAATTAAATACAGAAATATCATCAATATAAAATAAATAATGACACTTGGCACTTTTATAGCACCTATCATCTAGGGATCTTGAAGTGTTTTAAAAACGTGAGTTAATATATCCTCAAAATATCTCATTTATGCCCCATTTTACAAAGGAAAACTGAGGTACATATAAAATTTAGGTGGCTTTCCAAGCAAGGCTGCCATACAGCCTGGAATCGAATCTGCGATGACTTTATCCTGCATAATGCTAACTAACTTCCAATCAAAGTCAGTAGAGCTGCTTGGTATGTTGCATAGGTCAGGCTACTAGACAATAATTCATACTAGGTTTGTCTCCATCATAGTTAAAAACAGCTGTATGTGTATAACACTCAAAATTAAAACAATTAGAAGCAACTATTTATGTGCAGCAATCCGAAGTCTGAAGCCAAGCATGAGAAACTGTAATGAATCAATGTACTGCAAAACAGCAGACATGAAATTACAAAGTTTACAGACACAAATGTGAAATGGAACTCTTCTGAGCTTATCACCTCCAAAACCAGACTTCTGTCACTTGAACTAAAGGAGACCTCTTGCAATTGTTAGATCTCATATCCTCTCTGTGGGATAGCCACTAGAGAGCAACATCACTTACCAATAAATGGGAAACTAGTGCACTAAGAGGTATAGGACAGAATCTTACTCTAAGAGGCACAGCAAAGAACATGAAGTTCAGGAGGGAGGGATTTACACCTGCCAGATTCATGGACTGAAGCAGTTCCTGGTGTAACTGTGAGAGCCAGGGGGCCTAAGTAACAGCATCCTCCCCAACCCAAGGGGACACAGCATTGCCTCTTCCCATCCATCTCCTGCTGCACGCCCAGGGGGCTTTTACAATTGTCTTCCACAGTGCCTACACCAGGGGAATTTTCTCCTAGTCGGAACCAGAACTTTTATAGCCCTCTTTACGCCACTCCATCCCTTTTGCTCAGCATAAAGGGGCCAGAGCAGCAATGAAGACCTCACCCTAAATACATACTTCCCTCCCCACCAAGTTAGACAAAGCTAATCCTGAGCTTCTGAAGTTCACCAGGCTTCTAGTCTCAGCTCCTTGTGTATCTTTCTGTGAAATATTCAGGGGAGTTCAAATCTAGTGTCGATGACCACAGATCCACAGTCTATGGAACATAGTTTTCAGTCCATAGATTCTTTACTGATGGCATCTAAACCTGTGAAGCTAGGATATGCTAGCTGAGCTTTGTCTAACTAGGGGAAGTATCCAGTTTACTAACTTTGTATGTATGAGAGATTCAGTGATGTCACCCGCTATGTATGGTTACCACCTGGCCAGTATTTGACTAGCCTGGCTAGGGTTTTTTATGGATTTGCTAGTTGCCAGAAAAATAATCCGTCATTTTGGTTTTTTAACGTGGGTCGAAAGATTTGCATTATTATCATCACAATACACTGAGATATCTAATGTTAAAAGTTCTGTGTCCAGCTAAAGATGCAGAAGCAGCGTTCCCACTTCTGTAGGTAAAGCAATAACAGATCAAAACTGTTGAAAATACAGCAGCTGTCTGCCCACCAACATGCAAGTGTGCCACGTTTGTGCGAGAGAGGGTTTGAGTCATGTGAGAGTAAGGAGATGTGCAAGGTGTATTAAATAATGGAAAATATGGGCGATGGTGCAAGTGATCCTACTATCCCTGGGGGAAAAAAGCTTGTGTCAGAAGCTGCACATTTAATGACAGCTGGCTAAACGAAACAGACTACATCTCTCTAAATACTATAAGTAGCTGTTAACCAGAGGGGGGAGAGAGGGTGTTGTGGAGTTGTCTCATGTTGGGGGTTGCGTAAGGTTGCAGCAAGTTTGCCTTGTTGGGGGGACAGAGAGTTGCTGGGTTTTTTTGCATTTCAAAGGTGGTAACCCTACCTCTATGGCTAGGACACAAAGGATAAGAGATCTGCTACTACTATTAATGACTACCTGGATTTTTATCATTGAATTAAAGGAAGTCTTGTGTGTTTTAGTGCTCAAGGACAGGAGTTCTAATCCCAGCTCCATTTTGCATATGTGCCCGCGCCTGCGTTTGAGTCATAAAATAATTGTGGCTTCTGTCTGCAGCACATAGATTTTCCTGTCCATTTGTAGTCAGTCATATACTAGAGAGATTTGTTTTTTACCCACTGCTGCATATTATCTCCAAGGGTACCTGTGTGTATCAGTTATGCATACTAACTTCTCAGATGTCTCCAGCCTCCACTGAAAATGAGAATGAGAAAGCCATTGAACTTACAGTTTCAAAATACATCTGAGGCAAACAAGAAGATATTCAAGATCTTTACAGAATGTATAGACTGTAAAATCAAATGAATCTGGACACTTTCCGGGGGAGCCGATATGAGACAGATGATAGGATTGCTTATTGAAAAGGAACAACTACCTTGGATATTCATCCCCAGTACAATAATCAGTAACATGATCGCAAACCAGAACAATCCTACAATGTTTTCATTTTAATTCTTTTAAAATAAAGTCTTCATTTTTCTGAACCTGATTTTTTGGCCGGAGATACAATTATACTTGAAGTGAGGCAATAAAATGTGATTAGTGATTCTACAGTACACTGGTAGGCTCAAACAGATTTAATTTCTAATTACAAAATACCAGAGTTTATAAGCAAGTATGGTGGGGGTGATTACTTAATCAAACACAAATTAAAGTATGTACCAGAAACAACCACTGGTTGAATATTTTTGCAGGTAATACTTGAGCTGGAAGCCTCTGCCTATTTTTTCTCTCTATCTTTCTCTCTCATGTCACTCCATCAAGAGGATTGATTTATGCCAACAGGGTCAAATTTTAATTATCCGCTGGTTAACCCAGTGGAAATAAACCCTGCCTTGACCAGTCTGCAATATGTGAAAAATCAAAAGTTTGCTTTTGGCTCTTTCAGTTTTGGATACTGAACAAAAACTCTATTTTTCCCCTCATAACGAACTACCTTGATTTTTTTTTCACCAATAAGGAATGAAAGATGAAAGAAACGGGATATACTTTATAAAACTATTTTCCACAGGCATGCCTTGTATGACAGACTGTGCCCCTGGAACACCTTGGCTCAAATCTAGAAGCTGTGGGTGTGGTGACATTTCCTGGCTCAAGGAAGGATTTCAGGGAAGCACTGGCTCTGCCTCCTCCACCCAGGCAGGTTCCTGACCCCTACTTACAAGTGACAGAACCCTCATGTGTTGTGTATAAATTGTACAGGAGCCTTCGGGCAAAACCACGCACAGTATTTTTATTGTGGGACCATTATCCCTAAAATATAGATGTATGCATAGCATGCCTGAGGGTATCCAGGTTTGAATTATAGGCTGCCTTGTGAGCAGTTGTGGCATCTGGTTTGAAGATACTTTTTTCTCCCCTTATTTTAAATTCAGCTTTTCAAGACAGAGCTTATTATTTAAAATATTCTGATGGGTTCATGGTAATGCTGACTAGCAATAGCCTTGGAAAGGAGATTAAAAGTAAAAAGATTTGGGGTGATCAGTTTATATATCCACTTTACAGATTCTTTTGGCAGAGACATATTTGTGAGTGTGAGAGTGAAAAGAATTTACTGCTCTTCCGAGCTGCTAGATTGATAGCCTTGGAGAATAAAGTCCTCTCTCCACTGACCAGGTGGAGAGCATGGACAATGCCATTCTCTCCTATCAGTGTGCCTAAACCCTACCCTGAAGGGACCCAACCTATAGATGAGATACTGTGGATACCTTGGATACTGTGGTGAGGAGGACCACATAAGTACCTAGATAGATAAGTTAGTTCTGTCTCCATTCTTAGTCCTTAGCCTTCCCAGGGAGATTGCCAACAAGAGTGCAAAGTCACTGACATTTGTAATAATGATAAACACAGCCTTTAGGATAGTGATATGATTTTTGTGATGTGGCAATTGTGCACTAGGAACAGGAGTGGGACCAGGAATTCTCTTTAGATCATGGAATTTTTTTCCCCCCTGGAGTGAGAAAGGACAGCAATACATTGAACTGAACTGGTCAGCAGTGGGTAACAAAATATCAAACCTGACTAGTAAGTGCTCAGATAATCCTCGGTGTTTGTAGAAAAAGACCTACGTTTTCCTAAGTATTTTGGTTAATCTTTGATTCAAAAGTAATTTTTAATTTAATTACAGGTAATTATAAACACTGCAACTTTTTTTTTTTGTCTTGACCTTGCTAAACTTATCCACGTTTCTGTCACCTCAAGATTAAACTGTTTACAGGTTTAACTATCACCCTTCATAATTTTAAGATAACTGTAAGAGAGAGTTAAGCATGTCACCACCCAAAACAGGGATATATGAGTCTGATCAGGAATTCAAACTATGTGGGCAGGGACTGTATGTGAGAGAGAGTAGCAGGAAAGAGGTAGAAGAGGCCAGAAAGCCAAGCAGACAGTAACAGATGTGCTGGTAATGTGGTCCTGAGAGAAAGATTTTTGGCACAGAGCATTGCTGGCAAGGTAGGCTTAGAACAGTGAGCAGAGGAATTGATTCCTATTGCTAGATTCCTACTGTGTTCTGGGAAACTGGACTTGATGTATAATGTTAAATAAATAAAAACTGCATAAAAATACCTGCCTCTGTCAACAATTTCTCCTCCTTACTGGAATAACTCACAACAGAATTTGACTAACTGCTTGGGTCAAAAGGAGTAACACCACTATCATGCAGACTACACCCTGTAACTGTTTGGAAGCTGAAACTAGAACACAGCTGCCTGCCTCCTTAAGTGGTGCTTCACACAGACAGCACATTATGCAAGTGCTCTCTCATCTGCACTGGCTGCCCATTAGCCTTAAGGTGGGGTTTGCAGTGTTAGTGGTCTTTCCACAATAAGAATGACACTCCCAACACTGACACCCCTCCTTCTACCCAAGAAACACCTACCAACCAAAAAGAAAAAAAGGGAAAATAATAATAGAAGTCTAAAATATTAACCAAGCCACTACCCCAAGCAGAGTAGTGAAAAGGGAGCAGAGTCAGAGACTCCAGGAAGTCCACTAGGGATTTCACTATTGCTATTGATTTCACATTGAGGACACTGATACTAGGAGGATGGGCACCAGTATAAAATTCTGAGAGATAAGATAGAGTTTATTTAAGCAGCCCTAAACGGTTTGGCACCTGTTTATCTTAGACGGTCTCTCTATCATTTGCAGTGTTGTAGCTGTGTTGGTCCCAGGATAAGAGACACTCTGGTTTCCTTCTCCAGACCCGAAGAGCTCTGTGTAGCTTGAAAGCTTGAACCTTTCATCAGCAAAAGTTGGTCCAATAAAAGATACTACCTCATCTACCCTCTTTCACTCTGTTTACCTTAAATACAGTCTCTCCGTGTGTGCTACTGCTGCGATTAGCATTGATACCTGAGCAAGCAGTCCCCTGGTTTAAAAGAGGATGGGCCTGCTGGTTGGGCACTTTCACTCTCACCTTGTTTTAACACACCCAAGCTCTGGCAGACTAGTGTCCAGGAACTCTGCAAAGCACATCATTTTTCTCAAGCATTTGGGATAGGTTGAGAGCTAGAGGTTGGTCACAGGTGGGATCATTATTATGGTGGCTAAACACAGTAGAGTTTGGAAAGTTGCCTAAAGCAATGGACAGATAATTTCAAGGTGTTTTTTTAAAGCATCTATTTATCAATGTAGCCACACATACACCTCCAGAAGCCCCAATCCAGCAATGCACTTAAGCATGTGCTTTATTTTAAGCATGCAAGTAGTTCTATTGACTTCAGTGGAACCACACACGTGCTTAAATTTAAACGTGCTTAAATGCTTTGGGTGGGATTTTCAAAGGGGCCGAAGGGAGCTAGGTTCCTAAATCCCATTAAAAAAACAATGGAAATTGAGCACCTAACTCCTGTAACTCCCTTTGAAAATCCCAGCCTTGCTGGATTGGGGCCTAAGATGCAGTGTTTAATTATGTGACCCTATACTATTACTCATGCAGGATCCCTGCCTTCTGCAATGTTCTGTCTGGATAGTATTAAGTGAACGAGACAGGTGTGAAATATTTATTTGCAACAACATATTAGAACAGAAGAGGAAATCTGCACATGGTACTTTCAGCATTAACTTGTTGGTATCCTATCTGTTCAGTGAGTGGATTTCGGTCCCATTCAGTGCACATATCTAATTTACACCTTACTTACATTTACTGCTTTTCTCATTACCCTATTTTATTATATACAACATTCACTCAACATTTGTTTGTTGTTAGAAATTATTTGACATATTTATATAAGCCATTTATTTCAGCCTTATTGCTACCAAATTATTCACGAATTACAAAGCACTGATTGCTATTTGTATTGTGTGATTGGCTACCTAAGTCACATGGTATTATTTCTGTCCCCATTGATTGACTGACTCCTACAGAAAGCTGTGTGAATAACAGATTTTGCAGTACAGTGCTAATTCCAAACATAATACTAATAAAAAATTGCTTTGGGTCACACCAAAAACAAGTTTTGGGGGAAATCAGAAAGTTAACACTTTAATTTTGAGTGGAACAGAACATTTCATTTGACTCAAAACAAAATATTTAATTTCTATGCTGAGTATTCAATGGTTTTGAATTTTTAAAAACAAAATTAAAGGAAATTTCAGAACAAAATGAACTAAAAAAATAAAAAAATGTAAAAAAAAAACATTTAGAATTTTTGGAGGTGGGGAGGGGACACGAACAATTTGATAAAACTGATGCAAATTTGCAAATTTCTTTGCTGCCAAAAATGCATTTTTTTGGCTGAAAAAAGTTTTGGATGAAAACTGCCCAGCTCTACTCCTAAATTTATACAGATTTTGCAAGATAAGCAGATGAACACCTCTGGTGTGTATATTCCTGTAAATACATATTCACATAGATATTGGAGAGACTCTCTTTCTGCTAACTTTCTTCTGAAAAACATATATCCCACAAATGTTTGTGAAAGGCAAGTAAAAAGGGGGTCAACATTGATCATTACATCAAATGCCTGGTTTTTATTTGTATGGATGTTCATGAAGATTATTTGCAGTATCTGCCTGGTGCTAGTAGTGCTGCTTAACATTCCAAACTTCAATGTGAATAATCCTTTCAAAATGAAGAGACTAAGGCCTGGTCTACACTAGGCTTTTATGTCGAATTTAGCGCCGTTATATCGAATTAACCCTGCACCCGTCCACACCACGAAGCTATTTAGTTCGACATAGAGCTCTCTTTAAATCGATTTCTGTAATCCTCCCCAACGAGGGGAGTAGCGCTAAATTCGACATGGCCATGTCGAATTAGGGTAGGTGTGGATGGAAATCGACGCTAATAGCTCCGGGAGCTATCCCACAGTGCACCACTCTGTTGACGCTCTGGACAGCAGTCTGAGCTCGGATGCTCTGACCAGCCACACCCCGGGAAAATTTGAATTCCTTTTCCTGTCTGGGCAGTTTGAATCGCAGTTTCTGTTTTGACACCGTGGCGAGCTCAGCAGCAGTGGCAACGATGCAGAGCTCTCCAGCAGAGATGGCCGTGCAATCTAATAGAAAGAGGGCCCCAGCATGGACGGATCGGGAAGTCTTGGATCTCATCGCTGTGTGGGGAGATGAGTCCGTGCTTTCCGAGCTGCGCTCCAAAAGACGGAATGCAAAGACCTATGAAAAGATCTCTAAAGCCATGGCAGAGAGAGGATACAGCCGGGATGCAACGCAGTGCCGCGTGAAAATTAAGGAGCCGAGACAAGGCTACCAGAAGACCAAAGAGGCAAACGGACGCTCCGGATCCCAGCCCCACACATCCCGTTTCTACGAGGCACTGCATTCCATCCTAGGTGCGGCCGCCACCACTACCCCACCCCTGACCGTGGACTCTGAGGATGGGATATTGTCCGCGGCCGGTTCCTCAGCGGACGGGGAAGAGGAGGAAGGAGATGAGGAGGACGAGGCAGTCGACAGCGCTTACAACGCTGATTTGCCCGACAGCCAGGAGCTCTTCATCACCCTCACAGAGATCCCCTACCAACCCTCCCCAGCCGTTATCCCAGACACAGATTCAGGGGAAGGATCAAGCAGTAAGTGTTTTAAATATCTAAACATTTATTTATAACATAACTGGCATATTTAAAATATTAACAATAGCTAAAGTGCTTTCAAACATGTAAACATTTTTTTAAAACAGAACAGGAAGATTTAAAATATTAACAGTGGGTAAAGTGCTTCAAAACATGTAAACAGGAAAGTCCAACAAAACGGGAATCTGTGCAAAGTGTATCATGATTAGTCTGTCTTTGGGCGCTTCAATATATAGTCTATTTTCAAAAAATTTCACAATGTCCACTTCATGATTATACTGCCCCAAACGCTGCACTCTTTTGTCCCTCCAAGGGCACCTAAGTCAAAAACTGGTCAATGTATCCGGGGATAGAGGCGACATCCTCCGGGGAGAACTCCTCATAGGTCTCCTGCAGGTGTTTTTCAAGCCTCATGAGCAGGTTCCTGGGCAGGGAGAGCTTATTAGGCCCCCCGTGGTATGAGACATTTCCCTGCCACAACGCCAGCAGGTACTCCGGGATCATGGCCTTGCAGAGCATTGCAGCAAATGGCCCCGGTTTCTGCAGGCTGTCCCGAAGCATCCGCTCCTTCTGGCTCTCCGAGACCTTCAGGAGGGTGATGTCTGGCATGACTCCCTGCTGTGAATTAGGTAGGGGAAAGTTAGTATTGGGACTGCTTGCCCGTCCCTTTACAGAACTGCAACCGCCGGTTTACAGCCACGCGGTTTACAGCCGCGAGGGGGTGGGACAGGGCCAGAGTTCATGCTTGCAGGATTGCTGCCAGCAGAGACTCGCATTGCTTTCTATGTGAAAGGAGGCCAGTGCCACTCTTAAAGTTTTAAGCAGCCACAAGTCTACGGCTTACCATGTTTGCCATCTAGACAAAGTCCGGTGTCCTGCCCTGCTCCTCAGCTCACCACAGCAAGACCGCAGGCACTGTAGGCGAGGGCCAAAAATTCGACCTTGTCCTCAGTGCGCGTGTGATAGGTGCTCTGCATGGTCTTGTTGAAAGACTATGTTCTCTGTTCACAGATACATTGATCTGTCTCAGGAATTCACTCCCTTTTTCCAATTCCCACAGCCCCATCTGCCCAGAGGCTAGCGCACATTAGGAGGAGGAAGAAGAGGACACAGGAAGACATGTTTGCTGAACTAATGGGATGCTCCCGAGCACAGGCAGCCCAGCAGACACAGTGGAGGGAGAACTTGTCCCAAATGCACCGGGCAAACATTGAACGGGAGGAGAGGTGGCGACAGGAGGACTGGCAGGCTACTCAAATGCTGCTTGGACTAATGAGGGAGCAAACGGACACGCTCCGCCGCCTTGTGGATGTTCTGCAGGACCGGAGGCAGGAGGAGAGAGCCCCGCTGCAGTCTCTCTCTAACTGCCCTGCCCCGCCACCAAGTCCCATACCCCCCTCACCCAAAGTCCAAACACGGAGGGGCGGAAGGGGCCGTGAAAAATTTCACTCCACCCCTGCGGACTGCTCTACCACTAGAAGGCTCTCATTCCCCAAAATTTGAAAAGTCCTTTCCTACCAGCCTCACACAAGACCCCGTCCAAGTTTCACCCCCCCGTTCCATGTGCGGTTGTTAATAAAAAATACGTTTCTGTTCATTACTGTTTCCATCCTCTTCTTTTGGAGGAGAGTCTGTCTGAAGGGGGGGGAAGGGGCTTGGTAATTGGACAGGACAGTCACCTTTAGCAGGGGGCAGGTCCAGCAGCAGGGCACATATACAGTGCAGTGACTAGTTATCCTGGTCAGTCTGGGAGGTGGTTTTCATGTTCTGTGTGGTGGGGGGGGAGTGTTGCTCTGTGACTTTGTGGCGGGGGAGGGCAGTTACAGATCTTATGCAGCGGTCCTTACCCTGGATCACAGAGCCGCGCAGCAGGGGATCTGTAACCCTCCCCTCCCCCTGCAAGACAGTCACATAGCCGACACATACACGCAGTCCCGGCCAGGAGGGCTGGCAGGCTCCGTTGAAACAACCAGTCTACCACCGCGGAGCCTGTCATTCCTGGAGTTTAGAAGCATCATTTGCATCACAACACTAAACCCGCCCCCCGCCACAGTCTGCGTCCCAGGTTTAAAACATTCCCGCGAAAACAGTAATAAAGACAACGGTGTCCATTAACAAAACAGAACAGATTTTATTTTTTGGGAAGGGGGTGAAGGGGGTATGTAACTGGAGAGGATAGTCGACGGCAACTGGGTAAAGAAACGGGGGCAAGTTCAGCTTCTGTGTCCACAAACTTAAAAGTCACTGGGTACCCTGCTCAGCCTTGAAACTGGCTTTCAAATCCTCCCGGATGCACAGCGCGTCCCGCTGGGCTCTTCTAATCGCCCGGCTGTCTGGCTGGGCGTAATCAGCAGCCAGGCTATTTGCCTCAACCTCCCACCCCGCCATAAAGGTCTCCCCCTTGCTCTCAAAGAGATTGTGGAGCACACAGCAAGCTGCAATAACGATGGGGATATTGGTTTCGCTGAGATCACAGCGAGTCAGTAAGCTTCTCCATCTCCCCTTGAGACGGCCAAAAGCACACTCCACCACCATTCTGCACTTGCTCAGCCGGTAGTTGAAGAGTTCTTGTGCAGTGTCCAGGGCGCCAGTATAGGGCTTCATGAGCCAGGGCATTAGCGGGTAGGCTGGGTCCCCGAGGATCACTGTAGGCATCTCCACATCCCCAACAGTTATCTTGTGGTCCGGGAAGTAAATGCCTTCCTGCAGCCGTCTAAACAGACCAGAGTTCCTGAACACGCGAGCGTCATGAACCTTGCCCGGCCATCCGACGTTGATGTTTGTAAAACGTCCCCGATGGTCCACCAGTGCTTGCAGCACCATTGAAAAGTAGCCCTTTCTATTGATGTACTGGCTGGCCTGGTGGCCCGGTCCCAGGATAGGGATGTGAGTCCCATCTATAGCCCCACCGCAGTTTGGGAATCCCATCGCAGCGAAGCCATCTATGATGGCCTGCGCGTTTCCCAGGGTCACTACCTTTGACAGCAGTACCTTGACGATTGCCTTGGCTACTTGCAGGACAACAACCCCCACGGTAGATTTGCCCACGCCAAAGTGGTTCGCGACTGACCGGTAGCTGTCCGGCGTTGCAAGCTTCCAGAGGGCTATGGCCACTCGCTTCTGGACAGTCAGGGCTGCTCGCATGCGGGTGTCCTTGCGCTTCAGGGCAGGGGACAGCAACTCACAAAGTTCGAGGAAAGTCCCCTTCCGCATGCGAAAGTTTCGCAGCCACTGGGATTCATCCCAGACCTGAAGCACTATGCGGTCCCACCAGTCCATGCTTGTTTCCCGGGCCCAGAATCGCCGTTCAACAAAATCCACATGCCCCATTGCCACCGTGATGTCCTGGGCGCTGGGGCTCGTGGTTTCTGACAGCTCTGTGCTTCTCTCCGACTTCAGGCCCTCACGGCGGTGCCGTAGCCTCCTCGCCTGATTTCTCTGCATCTGCCTCTGGGAAAGGTGTATGATAAGGTGCGAGGCGTTGAGAACGGCCACAACTGCAGCGATGGTCGCAGCGGGATCCATGATCGCAGTGCTGTGGCGTCCGCGCTGTCACTGATCAAAAAGTGCGCAAACTGATTTCCCGCCGGCGCTTTCAGGGAGGGAGGGAGGGCGGTAGTGACTGACGGATGACGACAGTTACCCAAAAGCACCCTCGCCACATTTTTTTACCCAGAAGGCATTGGCGGATCGACTCAGAATTCCAATGGGCAGCGGGGACTGCGGGAACTGTGGGATAGCTGCCCACAGTGCACTGCTTCCAATGTCGACGCTTTCCCTGGTAGTGTGGACTGACAAAGTCGAATTACTGTCCTTAGTGTAGACACATACGTTCGACTTTCTAATATCGATTGCACATATTCGATTTAACTAAAATCGAACTACTCTCGTAGTGTAGACATACCCTTTGGGACTAATAATGGAGAGAAGTGACTGAGCTTTGAGTTCTGCTCTAGCTATATTAGTTCCTGCATATAGAATAAAATGTAACTGGAAGGTGAAGTGTTACACATATTTGTTGTGCTCTGACCAGTTCGCTCTCTCTTTCAGTCTCTCTCTGTTTTCTAAAACCAGGATAGAGGAAAGAAGAGCTCATCTCTGAGTCTCATTATCCGATATTTCCCTTTCACATTATCCTCCATTTTTAAGTTTCTTTTATTTCTGTTTATATAATGAAACTAAAATAAAAACATTTGTCTTAAAATATGTTTTGAAGCTGATGGATATAGTATAATTATGCTATTTAATTACGATGAAATTATAATAATGCCTAAAAATTACTGAAGCAAAAAAAAAAAAAAAAAAAAAAAGGTGTCATTTACATACTGTAACATTTCCCCCTAATAATAGATTTATGTGATTTTCATTTTGTTGAGTGATTCCCCCTCCCCTGTGCCATGTTTGGAATGGGATATCCCTTTCCTGTCTTGCCCCACAGGGTACCACCTACCTTGCAAAAAGAGCCTCAGAGCCTGTGTCAGTGAGTCTCAGAACCCAGGTCTACAGACTCAGGCTCATGATATGTCACTAAAAATACCATGTGGACATTCCCTCTTGGGCTCTGAAACAAAAACACAAATGGCATTAAAAGCTTGTGGAAACTGGATCCCCAATCCTGCAAACAATTCTGTGTGGGCAGACCCCGTGTCCATATGGCGCCATTTACTTCATTAGGATTCATTGAAGGTTTAGGGGTTTGCCTGCATAGAGCAGCTTGCAGCATGGAGCCTTAGTCATCAATAAACACTGTCTACTTGCAGTTACGCTCCAAGTACCTGCAACATGGAATCCTCATATAATTCCAGGGGAGTACATTTTAAAGTAATATTAGTTGTGACCTGGGGTGCCCAGTGCAGCCCTCACTGGTAATGCCAAGGTCAGGGCAGGCTGCAAAGGGAGAGCAGATACTGCCAAGACTGGTGGGTAACACTGAAGTTAAACCTCCCAACTAGTCACAAACTGTGCTTCTGATCCCCCACACTGGTTATCAAGAAGCAAAACAACAACAACAACAACAACAAGAAAAACCACACAACCCCCTTTATTGCATTCCAATCTCTGGTTCCCAATCAGCACCTAGGTCCAGTACAGTGAGAAGTTATTTTAAACTCTGCTCACATATACAAAATGTTCTTCTGACCCCAAAGAGTCAGCCACATGCAGGGCCGGCGCTTCCACTAGGTGACCCTAGGCGGTCGCCTAGGGTGGCAGGATTTGGGGGGCGGCATTTTGCCGTCCTCGGCGGAAATTCGGCAGCAGGGGGTCCTTCCACTCCGGGTCTTTGGCGGAAATTTGGTGGCGGGTCCTTCACTCGCTCCGGGACCCGCCGCCGAAGTCCCCGAAGACGCGGAGCGGAAGGACCCCCGCCGCCAAATGCTCAGAGGAGGAGCGCTGCCGCCTAGGGCGGCAAAAACCCTGGCGCTGTTCCTGGCCACATGACCAGGTCAGTATAGATTTGGGTCTTACCCAAAATACCACGCTGCCAGCCAATCCTTTCGTGTCTAAAACTAAAGGTTTATTATAAAGAAAAAAGAAAGAACAAGATGACAGATGTTAAATGGCAAAGCAGTCACATACATACAAAGACGTTAAAGTCCATATATCAGGTTCCTAGCAGTATTGGTGAGTTTGCTGGCTTGAAAGTCCCTCTGGAATACATCCACAGCTTGGATAGGTCATTCAGTCCTTTGTTCTGAGCTTCAGTTTGCATAGGCGCTGACTCCGTGGGTGCTCCCGGGCTGGAGCACCCCCAGGGAAAAATTGTTGGGTGTTCTGCAAAAGTTGGCGCCTATGTCAGTTTGTAGCAAAGTTCCTCCAGAGGTAAGAAGCAGGATTGAAGACAAAATGGAGAAGATGCAGCTGCCTTTTATAGTCTTGTGCTTCCTTTGTTTCAGACACAAACTGCCCAGCACATGACTTGAAAGCCTTTTCTGTCCATAGGCATGCCCTTGCATGCATTGCTGAGTCATAAGGTGTATCCTCTGACTTCTCTCAATGGGTCAGTTGTATAACTGATGGTCCTTAATGGGCCATCAAGCAGGCTAGGCCAAGCTGATGCCCAAGCTGTCCAGGGGTGTCACCCAGAAGCATAGCACAAGTTTTGTAATACAGACATAGATACATATCTATAACCCAAAATACAAATGTGATACTAATGCCAATTCAAATGACTGGGCCCATGAAGTATTGTTTCCATCCTATAGAAGTAATGGCTTATGTCTAACCTGTTCTTTCATGAGATATTGTGCAATATTGGAAAAGTTCACCTAAAGATTACATAGTCCTTATGGGGCATCTCTTTTGTTCCTAAGGTGAGTCTGCCTGGGAACGTGGACAGCTTTTGATGTCATCCATGCCACCCTTGTTTTGATAAGCAGTAGAATTTTGGGCTGCCACTAATGAGAGCAGGCCTGATTCTAAACATACCTACACTGGTTTTACACTGGTCTAACTCCATTGACTTCAATGGAACTACTCTTGATTTGCACAGGTGTGAAATCACAATCAGGCACATATTACTGGTATTGTCAACAGCCTAAAACAACAACAACTGACCTGCCAGGAACATTTTAAAGTAATTGAATCAGAGGCCAAAATGGCAGAGTCATGGGTCTGGTAATTTATCAGCACTCACACATGACCAAGGGGCTGGACTAAAACCTCTGGCAGTTGCTGAGTGTTCATTTGCTTCAATAACTTTAATTGACAGAGAGTTACTAACTGGCATAAGGGTTCAATTAATAGCTTTCATGTTTGGGCTGATTTTCCAGCTCCAGTCAGATGGCTTTTTATACAGATTTCGGGAAACTTTTCACCATTGTAGATTAATTTCCTCTGAAATCGAGATGAGCGTTTCTATTAATTACTTAATTCTTGAATGAATGAATTAGCTGAAATGGCAATTCACAGCTAGAAGATGTGAACACTAGCCCTTGGGTTAGTCATCTTCTCTGAACAAGGAGGAGACTAAACCAATAGAGTATCAGGAAAATGTTAAGGCTGGAAATATATGGCTGTACAGAAAAGAGATTAAGAAAAAAAAAAGTTAGTAAGTTTCAGTCTGGTGATCTAATTTAGCATGGAGGAATGAGAATAAAGGTCTGTTAATAGTTGTGCCTGCTAGCATGTAGTGGTTAATCTGGGGGATAATAAACATGTATGCTGAGATTTTCCAAACTGTCTAAGAAATATGAATGCCCAATTCCCATTAATTTATTAAGTGGCTTTGCAAATCTCAGCTTCAGTATTGACCTTTTTAGCCAGTCACAGTGGTTAATCTTTTGGCATACTGCATATACCCAGACAGTAAGTAATCACAGTATCACACAGTCATAAACAGTAATTTATTTTTCTTGACACATTTGATGGACTGTTATTTAAGATACTAGATTAAAAAAAAAAAAGCCAAAACGCCAAAACAGCATGTAAACATAAAACCATTGCTGTCCCCACCTCAGAAAACACAAATACTAGACAGTCCAGTGATATAGTTAAAGCCATACGAGAGCTGTGCTAATCAAATGCATACTGTGGAAATATGGCATATATTACTATTTTTCCTCCAATTGTTTCTCTTCTTGCTATTTATCAGATGGACTGACATCTCTATCAAAACACCACTTTAATATACTTGTTTTGATCTGATGTTAAAAGCTAACAGGCTACTTTAGACTTCTGGACAGAGTGAAAAAAAGCAAGGTGTTTTAGGTCACTGGTTTCAAAAAGGCATGCACCTAATTTTCCTCTGTCTAATAAAATACATGATGCAGAGAGCAGGAGATTTTGGCATGAATACTCCTCATTCCTGTAAAGCAGTAAGATTGCTCATGTGTACAATTGTCCCACTGCTCCAACCCTTTGTCCAGACTGGTAACTGTTATATCTGCTTGTTAATCACTCCTTTATTATACACTATATAGGTTAATTGGCCATTTGTGGTTGTATGTGTGGGTGCACACACAATCCAGTAGAAGGAAGATGCTACCGACCCTTGGGAATGAATGACAAACTGTGTGATCTCAGTTAATAGAGAAAAGAACAAAGGCCCTGTCCAATAAAATGTCATTTTTCTTCTGAAAGGTAAAGCTCATCGGGGGCTCATTGCTTTCTTGTTGGCTTTTTTGCATTTATGAAACAAATATAGACCGAGTTAGCATGTAATTCTGTTACATCCATTACTAAACTTGGCATCCCTTCCAAGGCAAGCACCAGAGCTTTATTTCAGATTACTGTAAATCATAATTGACCACCTTTGCCTCCTGACTAATGGGATATGCAGCTGGAGATGACCTTTAATTGGATATGGTCAGATTTCATTTTTGCTCTGCCTGCATTATGAACCAGAACTGCTACTAGCTTCTGAAGAAGGCTATCCTCTCTGCTCTTTCAGCAGGGGACTAACAGGTTTTGGATTACAGCCACTGGGCAAGGAAGAGAGAAAGGATACATTAAAGGTGTTCTTGTCTGAAGTGGTGCAGGTGGAACAGGAGCTGGGACTTCCCAAAGGAAAAAGAAAGCTAGATCAACATTTTCAAACATCCATTCTTTTGGGTGCCTTTGGCTTTGGGTGCCCAATTTGAGGCCCTAAATTGCAAGGTGCTGAGCACCCCCCCAACTTTCATTGATTTCATTTAGAATTGAAGTGCTCAGCACCTCCTAAAATAAGGTTCTACTGTAGGACCTGAATTTTTGCTGTTCTCACGTGGGACTAGATTCTGATCTCAGTAAAATCGTTTAAATCCAGAATAACTCTTTGAAGACAATGGAATTACTCCCAATGGAATTGAGAGCAGAGTTTGTGATCAGACTGAAGATGTTTAATCAGGTTCAGCATTCCTGGCTGACCATTAGACACAATTTCAAAGTCTCGTAAAACAGGATTTGATGAGTTATGAGATTCAGTATCAGGAAGGGTTGCCAACTCTAGGTGGACATATTCCTGGAGGTTGCATGAGGTGTTGCAACCCTACCTGGTACGGGAGGTCAGAGCCACGGACTCTAGAAATGCTTTTGTATATAAATGTAATAAGTAAGATCAATATGTTCAAGGAGTTCAGGTTGGGCAAATTATGGGTTATGATAAGACGGATAGATATTTCTGGTGTCTGAGATTGTTGTAACTGATAGTAAGGCCTAAGTTTTCCTTATTAACGAGTAATGTGACCTTAGCCACATTAAACACAGGACTTTTTTTTTTTTAAAATGTCCATGTCTTTAGTGTGTCTAATTTAACAGGAGAAAGATAATTTGTGCTTAATCACAAGCCATCCTTTGATTATTTTTTTAACCTTTGGCAACACATTTCCCAGTGACACACACCTCAGAGTGTGAGGCTAGTATGAGTGTTTGGCAGCCATTGGTTCCCATGTTATTTCATACTGAAGAGTCTGACAACGTTGGGATGTTCCCCTCAAGCAGAAATTTACAAAAGCATATATCAAAAGTGTAAATAAAATGTATAGCCTTAATTTTAATACTGTGCATAGGGACTGTGAGCATGTTTAGTGACTATCTGACTGAATCCGTACAGTGAATCGGTGAGGTTATTTTATCATATGGAGGCCAAATAATATCCTTGGAGGTGAATCATTCCCAATTTCCTTCTTTCCTTCTGAGCAAAGCAGTGTGGCCTAATGGCTAGAGCACGAGACTGGGACTCAGGAGACCTACATTCTATTCCTGGCTGTGCCACTAGCCTGCTGTGTGAGCTTGGGTGAGGCACTTCGCCTCTCTGTACCACAGCTTTGAGAGCTACTGATGAAAGGTGCTAAGAACTAGGTACTAATTTCCCTGAAGTCCATGGAGGTATGAGTTGTCAAGATGCATACTGAGATCTGCATGAGCGGCAGCTGTGTTGTAAAGGAGGATGCTCCTACTGTGATCCTGATGCTTCTGCAGCTGCCCTCTTCTTGGAGGTATGAGGTTCCTTATGTCTCTAGGAAGAAATGGGCATTTTTCTTTTACAGTCCTTGGGACAACTGCGCACTGTCTGCACCACTCGAAAAGTGACACAGATTTCAGTGAAGACCTACTGTTTTCTATGGTGTGGAGTAGATAGTGCAAATAAACACAAAGCCAGTAGCCTCACTCAGCCACTAAGGTGCCACAATGCCAAAAGAAGGGAAAGGGCCTAGAGCAAGTGGATCTGTTTGTGTTTTTTGCACTAACAAAAAAACCCCCCTGGGGTTACATGTAAAGCCAATCTATAATTTTCACATCAGCAAATTGTCCCCACTTGTTCAGTCTGCTTTCCACTTGTGGTCATTACAGGCTCCATGGCACTTCTCACAAACGGTTGAGTGGGTAGCCATCTTAAGTAATTACTATGCACTCTTTCTACCTAAATTCCTTGGCTGAATTATTCTTCACTTCCCCTGCTCAAAATAGAGTTACTGACAACTGATTTTCCACCCAAGAATGGTCCACATTATAATGGCAGGTGCATATCCAGAGTCAAATCCAGCCATAGCACAGGGCAGGGGTAGGCAACCTATGGCACATGTGCCGAAGGCGGCACGCGAGCTGATTTTCAGTGGCACTCACACTGCCCGGGTCCTGGCCACCGGTCTGGGGGGCTCTGCATTTTAATTTAATTTTAAATGACGCTTCTTAAAACATTTTGAAAACCTTATTTACTTTACAAAGAACAATAGTTTAGTTATATATTATAAACTTATAGAAAGAGACCGTCTAAAAACGTTAAATTGTATTACTGGCACACGAAACCTTAAATTAGAGTGAATAAATGAAGACTCGGCACATCACTTCTGAAAGGTTGCCGACCCCTGGCATAGGGCATTCTTTCTGCCACTGATGGATTTATGCCTGCTTGCACCATGGCTGCAGTAGTCCCATATACCTATCGGATAAAAAAGGACTATAAAATATCATTAATGTAACGACAGTAAATGGGTGTGTGATAAAAACTATTCAAAGGTCTTAGACTAAGTCTTGTAAAGTACTACATAAATTTATGGAGCTTTTTGAATATTTTTAAAGAAATGATCTACCTTTCTTTCATCCCAATTACTGTTTTAATTTTTTTTTTTTTTGTTCAGAAAAGCACTGTTTCATCTAAAGCTACAGAAAAAGTTCATCTAATGCCTGTGGAATACATACTCCAGAAATAAGGATGGATACGTTCATTTGGTAACAGTTTTGAGATGTTTGGGACAGAGCGTCAGCTGATGTAAATCAGCAGAGCTCTGTGAGCATCACTGGAGCGACACTGATTTACAGCAGCTGAGAGTCTGGCCTAGAAAATGTAAAAAAAAAAAAAAAAAAGGAAAAGGGCAGTCCTCCATGTAAATAACTATTTGTTTCCTGCATTCTTGAACACAGCCCCATTATCTTATCGTTCATTAGCAGACTATTGAATTCACTTAATCAGTAATAGTTTCTGGAAGCTGTTTGGCAAGCCGATATGGAAATTACTAACTCACAGCTGGGTAAGAAAAATGGCAAGTACAAACATTGATCTTGCTCTATTCCCCCACCCCCTCTCTCTCTTCCTTGGACACTGCAGATTTATTGCCTCACAGTACTCACAGATGATGTTTTCATAGTCACTAATGAGGTCCCAGCAGTTTTTAACAATAACAGGACATTACTGCTTCTGAGATATATTATGTGTTTCCCCCCATCTTTCTCCATTTTGGTTGAATACTCAGAAGTGTGTTAGCATAAAAAAAACCCCTTTTTATTAGGATGATAGATTGTCCAGTCACCTAATAAGAATAACTGCTAAGCTGGAACTTTAAAATTGTTAATTTGTATACAACCTTTAAAATAATATTTTAATGTGCTGTACATGGCTTTGTACATAAAAATGCCAGACAACACTTTGTTTCTACACACAAAAAGGCAATATAGCCAAGATCACATTTCAAATGCTGTTGCTTTCGTATTCCCCTCTTCCTCCTCTCCCGCAAGATCTTGACTCCAACCAATAATTGTGGGCACCTGTGCACAAAGTCCCCACAGAACATTCACTGCTAATAATTAAAAATAATGCTCTTGTAGGCCTAGCTCTCTCCTGCTCATTCATTAACACAGATTCATATAAGCCCTGATTAAGCATGTGCTTAAGTCCCATTGAATTCAAGATAAATGTGTGTTTAAGTGCTTTCTTTTTTCCTGAAGGCAAAACTATTTTGCAATGAAAAACAAACTTATCTTAGCTGGTAGCATGCTCCTCTCTTACTTAATTAATATGTGGAGATATACCTATCTCATAGAACTGGAAGGGACCCTGAAAGGTCATCAAGTCCAGCCCCCTGCTTTCACTAGCAAGACCAAGTACTGATTTTGCCCCAGATCCCTAAGTGGCCCCCTCAAGGATTGAACTCACAACCCTGAGTTTAGCAGGCCAATGCTCAAACCACTGAACTATCCCTGTCCTCCCTCCTCTTGTTTTTCTGCAATCAGATTTTATTCAGATCTAGAGGCGATTTTCCACTAAAGGTCATACAGTTGAGAAGTTAAACAATAGAAGTCATTCTGTTTAATAGGCAAAGGAATAATACACTTCTTATATCGAATTCACTTATTTTACTAAAACAAATTTAGAAATCAGAATCAAATCTAGTTTATTTTGATTTCTGAAGTTGTGTTTTTTTCTTTGACTAGGACTTGCAGCTTATGTTCTGAAGACTGATGCTAAGGAAGTATCGTACTACAATGATACTTGCAATGAGCAACATTGAGTAGATGTTAATCCGTTACGAGATTACAACAATAATACTTAAAATGTGTCAAACGTTTGTAGTGAAAAAGGTTAGTTAATTCACTTCAGGGCAGACACAGAGGCGAAGGCCCATCCTTTCTTTGGGTTTATATACATTGCAAAAAAACAGAACACCATAGCGGCAGCAAATCTCAGAGCCCAGCTCAACTGACTTGGGCTTGCACTACAGGGTTAAACACAGCAGTGTAGACATTCCCATTTGGATTGAAGCCTGGGCTCCGAAGCCCAGTCAGGGTGGAGGATCTTGGAGCCCGGGCTCCAGCCCAAATGGGAATGTCAACAGTTATTTTTTACCCCATAGTGCAAGCCCAAGTCAGTTGGCCTGCGCTCCGAGACTCAGTGTTGTGGGTTTCTTTTTTGTTTTTGTGGCTGTATAGCTATACCCTATGTGTTCTTTTCTTTTTCATCCTTTTCATCCTTCTTTTTCATCCTTTCCTCAAATTCTTATCTACCAGCTTATTTAGTTGCTTTTATTGATGTTTTAAAACAGACAGAATTATGTTCTCTCCAAAACCCTCCCACAGAATCTGCTCTTGGCTTCAAAAGGAGTTCTTATTCTGTGAGACATATCACCAGTCATAAGTGCTGCCTCACAAGGCCTAAGTAATATCTCAGTTTAAGTCAGGCAGCCTTTTTCCTACATGCAAAGGTGGGTACATTTCTCATCAACACTCTATATACATGGCACCAGAGGCACAGTGCCCAGTCCTGCAACGGGAGCTGCTAATCTGTGTTGATTTGCACTGGACTCTGGGCAGGTGCAGCGGTCCTCTGTAGCTGATTTCAATGAAGGACTGCGGCCCACGTTTCACAGATGGAAGGCAGTATTGCCAACTCTCATAATTTTTTCCACAAGTGATGACGGGGGAGACGGAGGGGTTGGCTGGTGTCAGACTCACGGTGATACAAGAAGCTCCAGAGCTTCAGTGAATTTAAGCCCTATCCTGAGGGTGAGGTGGGGAGGAATGTCCTCTGACTGGCACACTGCCACACTTGCCTGCCTGCCTGCTGGGGAAGGGCAGCCAGTCAAAGCTGCTGTGGGAAGAGCTCTCTCCTCTGCTTCCCCTCCCCTCCCATTCTCACAGGTCGGGAGTAGGGAGCAGAAAGAGCCCATTACAGTTTTGCTCCCTCCCCCTGTGAGCAATGGAGATGGGACAGCACCTCTGCCCCTCCCTGCAGCACCCAGCCTGGGGCAGTGAAGAGACCCTGGAGCTGCTACTCCCCCCTTCTATCAGGGGGAGAAGGACCCCACTGCAGCCCCTGCTCCCAGGCCTAGGAAAGTGAGAGTGAAGAGCCCCAGGAGGAGCAGAGGTGATGCTGAACTGATGTGAGGACTGGGATGCAAAATTAATTTTGGTGCAAGAGGCAGACAGATGTAGGAGTGAGCTCCTGCCATGGGAGCCAAAAATCACTTTACCCAAAACATTTGGGAGAGCGGGCAACACTGATTGCCTCACACGTACTGGGAGTGGAGAGGGAGATTTCAAAAATCAAAAGACAGCTCAAAATTTAATTTTTGTTTTATAAGTCTCCTTTTTGGACCCATCGCATGATCTTTTGGGGTCTGACTCATGAGCTCTTTTCTCCCTTGAGGAGGACAGCACCAAGGAGGCAAAGGGGTATTAAAAATCATTTTAAACCACACACATCATTTCTCACTTTTCACACTCCAAACACTTGGTACACATTGGAGATGAATCGTTTTCTGCTGATGTACTCTGGGTTAGAATCATAGAATCATAGAATATCAGGGTTGGAAGGGACCTCAGGAGGTCATCGAGTCCAACCCCCTGCTCAAAGCAGGACCAATTTCCAACTAAATCATCCCAGCCAGGGCTTTGTCAAGCCGGGCCCTAAAAACCTCCAAGGAAGGAGATTCCACCACCTCCCTAGGTAACGCATTCCAGTGCTTCACCACCCTCCTAGTGAAATAGTGTTTCCTAATATCCAACCTAGACCTCCCCCACTGCAACTTGAGACCATTGCTCCTTGTTCTGTCATCTGCCACCATTGAGAACAGCCGAGCTCCATCCTCTTTGGAACCCCCCTTCAGGTAGTTGAAAGCAGCTATCAAATCCCCCCTCATTCTTCTCTTCTGGAGACTAAACAATCCCAGTTCCCTCAGCCTCTCCTCATAAGTCATGTGCTCCAGACCCTAATCATTTTTGTTGCCCTCCGCTGGACTCTTTCCAATTTTTCCACATCCTTCTTGTAGTGTGGGGCCCAAAACTGGACACAGTACTCCAGATGAGGCCTCACCAATGTCGAATAAAGGGGAACGATCACGTTCCTCGATCTGCTGGCAATGCCCCTACTTATACAGCCCAAAATGCCGTTAGCCTTCTTGGCAACAAGAGCACACTGTTGACTCATATCCAGTTTCTCGTCCACTGTAACCCCTAGGTCCTTTTCTGCAGAACTGCTACCTAGCCATTCGGTCCCTAGTCTGTAGCAGTGCATAGGGTTCTTCCGTCCTAAGTGCAGGACTCTGCACTTGTCCTTGTTGAACCTCATCAGGGTTTTTTTGGCCCAATCCTCTAATTTGTCTAGGTCCCTCTGTATCCGATCCCTACCACGCCTCCCAGTTTAGCGTCATCTGCAAACTTGTTGAGAGTGCAGTCCACACCATCCTCCGGATCATTAATAAAGATATTAAACAAAACCGGCCCCAGGACCGACCCTTGGGGCACTCCGCTTGAAACCAGCTGCCAACTAGACATGGAGCCATTGATCACTACCCGTTGAGCCCGACGATCTAGCCAGCTTTCTATCCACCTTACAGTCCATTCATCCAGCCCATACTTCTTTAACTTGGCGGCAAGAATACTGTGGGAGACCGTATCAAAAGCTTTGCTAAAGTCAAGGAATAACATCTACTGCTTTCCCCTCATCCACAGAGCCAGTTATCTCATCATAGAAGGCAATTAGGTTAGTCAGGCACGACTTCCCCTTGGTGAATCCATGCTGACTGTTCCTGATCACTTTCCTCTCCTCAAAGTGCTTCAAAATTGATTCCTTGAGGACCTGCTCCATGATTTTTCCAGGGACTGAGGTGAGGCTGACTGGCCTGTAGTTCCCTGGATCCTCCTCCTTCCCTTTTTTAAAGATGGGCACTACATTAGCCTTTTTCCAGTCATCCGGGACCTCCCCCGATCGCCATGAGTTTTCAAAGATGATGGCCAATGGCTCCGCAATCACATCCGCCAACTCCTTTAGCACCCTCGGATGCAGCACATCCGGCCCCATGGATTTGTGCTCATCCAGTTTTTCTAAATAGTCCCAAAACACTTCTTTCTCCACGGAGGGCTGGTCACATCCTCCCCATACTGTGCTGCCCAGTCCAGCAGTCTGGGAGCTGACCTTGTTTGTGAAGACAGAGGCAAAAAAAGTATTGAGTACATTAGCTTTTTCCACATCCTCTGTCACTAGGTTGCCTCCCTCATTCAGTAAGGGGCCCACACTTTCCTTGACTTTCTTCTTGTTGCTAACATACCTGAAGAAACCCTTCTTGTTACTCTTAACATCTCTTGCTAGCTGCAACTTCAAGTGCAATTTGGCCTTCCTGATTTCAGTCTTGCATGCCTGAGCAATATTTTTATACTCCTCCCTGGTCATTTGTCCAATCTTCCACTTCTTGTAAGCTTCTTTTTTGCGTTTAAGGTCAGCAAGGATTTCACTGTTAAGCCAAGCTGGTCGCCTGCCATATTTACTATTCTTTCTACACATCGGGATGGTTTGTTCCTGCAACTGTAATAAGGATTCTTTAAAATACAGCCAGCTCTCCTGGACCACTTTGCCCTTCATGTTATTCTCCCAGGGGATCCTGCCCATCTGTTCCCTGAGGGAGTCAAAGTCTGCTTTTCTGAAGTCCAGGGTCCGTATTCTGCTGCTCTCCTTTCTTCCTTGTGTCAGGATCCTGCACTCGACCATCTCATGGTCACTGCCTCCCAGGTTCCCATCCACTTTTGCTTCCCCTACTAATTCTTCCCTGTTTGTGAGCAGCAGGTCAAGAAAAGCTCTGCCCCTAGTTGGTTCCTCCAGCACTTGCACCAGGAAATTTACCCCTACACTTTCCAAAAACTTCCTGGATTGTCTGTGCACCGCTGTATTGCTCTCCCAGCAGATATCAGGGTGATTAAAGTCTCCCATGAGAACCAGGGCCTGCAAGCTAGCAACTTCTGTTAGTTGCCAGAAGAAAGCCTCGTCCACCTCATCCACCTGGTCTGGTGGTCTATAGCAGACTCCGACCACGACATCACCCTTGTTGCTCACACTTCTCAACTTTATCCAGAGACTCTCAGGTTTTTCTGCAGTTTCATACTCCTCTCTTACATACAACGCAACTCTCCCACCTTTTCTGCCCTGCCTGTCCTTCCTGAACTGTTTATATCCATCCATGACAGTACTCCAGTCATGTGAGTTATCCCACCAAGTCTCTGTTATTCCAATCACATCATAGTTCCCTGACTGTGCCAGGACTTCCAGTTCTCCCTGCTTGTTTCCCAGGCTTCTTGCATTTGTGTATAGGCACTTAAGATAACTCATCGATCGTCCCTCTTTCTCAGTATGAGACAGGAGTCCTCCCCTCTTGCTCTCTTCTGCTCGTGCTTCCTCCCAGGATCCCATTTCCCCCCCTTACCTCAGGGCTTTGGTCTCCTTCCCCCGGTGAACATAGTTTAAAGCCCTCCTCACTAGGTTAGCCAGCCTGCTTGCGAAGATGCTCTTCCCTCTCTTCGTTAGGTGGAGCCCATCTTTGCCTAGCACTCCTCCTTCTTGGAACACCATCCCATGGTCAAAGAATCCAAAGCCTTCTCTCCGACACCACCTGCGTAGCCATTCGTTGACTTCCACGATTCGACGATCTCTACCCAGGCCTTTTCCTTGCACAGGGAGGATGGACGAGAACACCACTTGCGCCTCGAACTCCTTTATCCTTCTTCCCAGAGCCACGTAGTCTGCAGTGATCCGCTCAAGGTCATTCTTGGCAGTATCATTGGTGCCCACGTGGAGAAGCAGGAAGGGGTAGCGATTCGAGGGCTTGATGAGTCTCAGCAGTCTCTCCGTCACATCGTGTATCCTAGCTCCTGGCAAGCAGCAGACCTCTCGGTTTTCCTGGTCGGGGCGGCAGATAGATGACTCAGTCCCCCGAGGAGGGAGTCCCCGACCACCACCACCCTCCTCCTCCTCTTGGGAGTGGTGGTTGTGGAACCCTCATCCCTAGGACAGTGCATCTTTTGCCTTCCAATCAGTGGAGTCTCCTTCTGCTCCCTTCCCTCAGATGTGTCATCTAGTCCACTCTCCGCATTAGTACCTGTAGAGAGAACATGGAAACGATTGCTCACCTGTATCTCCATTGCTAGTACATGAACACTCCTCTTTCTCCTTCTGGAGGTCACATGCTGCCAAACTTCTTCACCATCTTTCTGTCCCTGCTGCGCCTGCTCTGAATCTTCAGAACGTTGTGGCCGTAGAAGCATCTCCTGACGTCTGTCCAGGAAATCTTCATTTTCCCTTATGCAACGCAGAGTCGATACTTGTTTCTCCAGACCTCGAACCTTCTCTTGCAATATGGAGACCAGCTTGCACTTTGTACACACAAGGTCGCTTCTGTCCTGTGGAAGAAAGACAAACATGGCACAACCTGTGCAGGTTACAACAGCTGATCGCTCACCTTCCATATCACCTTCCTCTTAAGAGCTTCCTCAGCTGTTGCAGCAACTACTCAGGCCTGGTCTACACTACGACTTTAATTCGGATTTAGCTGCGTTAATCCGAATTAACCCTTCACCCGTCCACACTACAGAGCCAGTTAATTCGAATTAAAGGGCACTTAAAATCGATTTCTGTACTCCACCTCGACGAGCGGAGTAGCGCTTAAATCGATTTTGTTAATTCGAATTAGGGTTAGTGTGGCCGCACACCACTGAATTACTGTGGTTAAAGTAATGGGGTAGTGTGGCCGCACACC
Source organism: Terrapene triunguis (assembly GCF_002925995.2). Taxonomy (NCBI): domain Eukaryota; kingdom Metazoa; phylum Chordata; order Testudines; family Emydidae; genus Terrapene; species Terrapene triunguis. The sequence continues at coordinate 21,170,496 of NW_020664404.1, read as the reverse complement.
ACCGAATTAATGTGGTTAAAAACCGAATTAATGTGCTTAGTGTGGCCGCGCACAATCGAATTTATACAACCTGTTTCCCAAATTCGAATTATCTAAATTCGGATTAATCCTGTAGTGTAGACATACCCTCAGAGAAACCTGCAGATGAACGCCTCAGTGAGCTCTCCCCAGGCAACTCCCTCTGTTAGCCTCTGCTGTTCGCCGCTCAGCTGGCTCGCTGCTGACTGCCCTTATATACCAGTCAGGGTTGTTAGAGGGCACTCCTAATGCCAAATGAAGCCAACGATGACAGGCCTAAAAGTGAACAGTACTGACTAGGGCATTCAATGCATCCCTTGGGCAACCGCACAGGTTAAGGCTACCTCCCTCCGACTGAACCTCTGGGAGAGCTCAGGAATATAAATAATGCCTGCTGTCCTTAAAGGCAAGTTCTCCACTGGGGTAGGAGGCTGCAATGTGCAGGACCCTGTTCCAGCAGAGGTTAACAGAGTCCACTATCTCATCCACACAACACCCCAGAGGGGTGGATAACTATTAATATCCCCATTTCTCAGATGTAGAAATTGAGGCAGAAAGGATACGGCCAAATATTCAAACATGGGTGCCTAAAGCTAAGAACTTAAATAAGTTGCCTGATTTTGAAAGGTGCAGAGTACCTACAGCTCCTATTGACTTCAATGGAAGTGATCAGTCCTCTAATCATCTGACCACTAATTTAAGTGTCTAAATATAGATTTAGGAACTTAACTGTAGGCAATCAAGATTGAAAACATTGGCCATGCAATGCTATTATCCCTCTGGCAACATTTGCTTAGAAGGGAGAATGTACTGAGGGAGACATGCTTGCTATTAGCTCATATTGCTAGTTTTTGGCTTTTCAGGATATTTCTCTTTAGTCATTAACGTGTCTACCTTATATTTTATGCACTAACATATCTCTGATATAAAAGCACTAAAATCAGTGTCAACTTGCCACCTTTATGCATACAGGAAAAAGGAAGATAAAATGCTGTAATAATACCACCTTTTAAAATTGAAAAGGAAAAAAAAAAAGCTAGTTTCCTTAAAATGCAATTTTCCTCTTCAAAGGTCAATACCATTGTGAAGACTACATTAATTTCAGAGCTATATCAGGGACCCAGCAATACCTTAGATTAAAAGGTTCATCACACTATACTTTTGCTAGTAAGATTCAACAGGACCGTAAAGTTCTTGTTTTCAATTAACATCAAAGATTAATATAATTAAAAACAGGAGAATTTTTTCACATGCTGTTTTGTATGTGCTCATTAATTTATTAAAGTGAGGAGGAATGCAGCAACTAACTTGCTCAAATCTGTGTGGAAGTAGTGTCCGTAAAATACACAAGGTGAAATTGTTTATGTCAGCCATTCAAAATGCCTTTCTAACTATATCCAATTTATAAGAAAAAGCAAGAATGACTCATATCAGTTAGAAAGACTGAACATGGAATGACAAATTACAATTGTGGAGGGAAAAAAACCACATAAACCCCCATAAATACCAGGATAATATGATAAAAATATCCACGGATCATTTGAAATTCCAGACAATTTACTACTAGTGTATTTCTGGTAGGGGGCTTTCTTTCCCCAAATGATTCAATATGAGTTGTTACCTAAAATAAAAATCAGCTTTATACAAAGCTGCTGAAAGTTTTATGTGGTTTTAGAACACACCACACCTAAACTCAGTGGAACATTGTTTCCTTGGTATAAGAGATATTGCAGGGAGTTCCAAATACTTCAGTTGCCCAATGTATATTTAATGGATTAACAATGTTAACAAATGATCTCTTATTTCTGGCTCCTTCTGGTGAAATACAATACTTTCAAAAGCATACTAGATGTTCCAGTTTAGTGACCCTGCCTCCTTTCATGGAATGCACACACACAAACACACACATATCTGCACAATTTGCTCCCACCAGTCCACATTTTCCAAAAATCATCTGGAGATATAATATAGTTAGTGCAGTGTCTGTTTTATGTTCTGTTCAAGTTTTTATTCTTCATTGAGATGAATTCTGACGACTGTAGAACAGAACAAAAAATTGATTAAGACACCTTCCAAGAACAAACAACCTCCTTAAGGGATTATAAATCATCTCATGATCACATGAGTTTAATCAGGCATTTTTTTTCTTGTTTTCTGATGTCAAATGCCTCTGGTGTCTGTGTGTGGGTTACACCCACCACTTCATCCTTATTTTAGGGGGTCATTTTATCCATGATTTTTTTAAACCTGTTCTCCTTCCATCAGACTGTTTGCTCTAGCTAGATATCCCTACTTCTGTCTGAAAGGGTAGGGCAGGTGATTTTCTCTTCTTCCCCTCTGTTGTTAGTACTGCTCTATGGATCACTCTGCTGTGAGAAGAGGGAAAGGGTTGTTTTAAAAGTCAGGGTTTGAAAAGAAACTCAAATATTTTGCATGATTCGTGTGTCAGGTGGATGTACAGAAACAAATTGCAAGAGGAGCTAAAGGCTTTCAATGGAAGTTTGAGGCACAGATGTAGAAGCAAATGTTATTGTTTTATCATGAAAACTGTCATGTGTTTCTACCCACATAGAACAATCATACTTTCAGCCTGAATTACTTTTAGAGTAAGGAAAAAGCAACAAAATGTGAAAGAACAAATGGAATGGCTTTGAGACAGTACGCTCTGTGTGTAATATATTGCATCAACTCTTCCCACCAAAATGGTAACTTGCCTGCAGCAGCAGACTTCTAGAACACGAGTTACTCTGGTAACCCTAGATTCAATGCAAGTGCAGAGATTCTACACCAAGATGCCACATGACCTTGTACTAAGATGTTTATTTTGAAATGGTAGGAGTGGTAAGGTAGTGCCTCACAATCTTTAATGTATTTATCTTCACAACACCTTTGTGAGATTGAGAAGTGCTATTATCCCTATTTTACAGATGGGGAAATGGAGGCAGAGAAATTAAGTGACGTGTGAATGGTCACACAGGAAGTCTACAGGTAAGGAAGAAATTGAACCAAAGTCTCCCAAATCCTAGGCTGGCACTCTAACCACTGGAGCATCCTTCCTCTCCAAGGAAATGGTGAGTGTCTACCACCAGCTGTTGGGAACTGGGAACCTGGGAGGGTTACCCCTAACTTTGGGTCTTCTGCATGGCAGCCCCTGTACACTTCGAAGCACTGCCACTCTGCCGTCAAGTTGTCCCTGGCACCACTTTTATGGTCTAGTAGTAATACACTGTGGATCCTTGCTATAGCGACAACTGGGAATTGTCCATTAAAATTATATGGAGTATTTCTGGAAACTTTCTTCAGGACAGTTAGTGAAAAATTGCCTCTCTGCCCACAACCACTCTTGACATAATTTTACTCACATTTTTAATTCCTCCCCGCCCCCCTTATTTCAAGGACAGGAGCTTGTGACTAATTATTTAAATAATCTATTCTGGAAAGGGTCTGCATAGCACTCCTGCTGCTAACACAACACACGAAATAAAGTTACGGTGGGAGTCTTACTGATGTACAGGCCTCCCTGCAGCTCCACAGAAATCTTAACTGAGCTTCTATGGGGCCTGGTTTGGGAGTGGCCAAGACTAGTCATCTTGGGAGATTTCAGCATGTATACACATGAAGGGCTTGAGTCACCTCTGCTAGTGCAAGGATTGCACTTTGCAGCCAGTGCTTCATTGTGAGAGAATTAATCTCTGGGGGAGGCAGTGTAAACTCAGTGGATCTCAGCTGAATAAAGCACATCTCTTGAGTGTAATGGCTGTGCTGACCTGACTAGCCCACACCACCTAATTTTAGGACAGTGATGTCCTGCTTTGACTCGCCAAGCAGAAAAGAGATCACAAAATTTCCACCCTGAGGCTCACCCACCTGCATTACATTAGCAGTAATCATTATATACCCTAGGATAAACCAGCCCTAATCACTCTAGTTTGTTGGCTTTCTGTGCTAGATAGAAGAGCAGAGATATATTAAATATTTGTTCCCAGTATCAGTGCTTAAAGACTAATCAAGTCACCTCTTAACCTTTAAGCTAAATAGATTGAGCTCCTTGAGTCAATCACTATAAGGCATGTTTTCTAATCCTTTAATCATTCTCCTGGCTCTTCTCTGGACCCTCTCCAATTTATCAACATCCTTCTTGAAGTGTGGGCACCCGAAATGGACATAGCAGCAGTCACATCAGTGTTAAATAACTTCTCTACTCCCACTCAAGATTCTTCTGTTTATGCATTCCAGGATCTCATTAGCTCTTTTGACCACAGAGGCACCCTAGGAGCTCACATTCAGCTGACTATCCACCTCAATCCCCAAATCTTTTTCAGAGTCACTGCTTCCCAGGATATATAGTCCTCCATCCGGTAAGTATGGCCTATATTTTTTGTTCCTAGATGTATACATTTGCCTGTATTAAAAATGCATAAGTGTTTACCTGCACCTACTTTACCAGCAATCCAGATCACGGAGCCAGTAACTGTACTCTTCATTATTTACCACTCCATTTACCCCACTGTGTGTCATTTGCAAACTTTATCAGTGATGATTTTATGTTTTCTTCCAGGTCACTGATAAAAAAAAAGTTAAATAGCATAGGGCCAAGAACCAATACCTGTGGGACCCCACTGGAAACACCGCCCATTCAATGATAATTCTCCCTTTACAGTTACATTTTGAGACCCATCAGACAGACATCTTTTAATCCATATAATGCACACCATATTAATTTTATATCATTCTACTTTTTTAAATCAAAATATCATTGGGTACCAAGTCTAAGTATATTATGTCAATTCTATTACTTTTATCAACCAGACTTGTGGTCTCAGCAAAAAAAAGATATCAAGTTAGTTTGACAGAATCTATTTTCCATAAACTCATTTGATTTGCATTAATTATATTACACTCCTTTAATTTTTTATTAATTTAATCCTCTATCAGCCCCTTTATAATCTCTCTTAGGATCAATGTCAGGCAGTCAGGCAATTACTCAGGTCATTTCATTTACCCTTTTAAAATATTGGCACATTAGCTTTCTTTCAGTCTCCTGGAACTTCCACAGAGCTCCAGGATTTATTGAAAGTTAGAACTGATGGTCCTGCGAGCCCCTCAGCCAGTTTTTAGAATTCTTGGATGTAAGTTATTTGGAACTGCTGATTTTAAAAAAAGTCTAACTGAAGTAGTTTTTATTTAAGGTCCTCCAGAGATATTAGTGGAATGGAAAGAGTGTTATCACCTAAGTTCCCTCTAAGCTGCGTGGCTGCGCAGCAGCCTATTAAGTGCCACGCAGGCTCTCAGGGTTTCAGCAGGGAGAGATCTCTCCGCCCCCCCCCCCCCCCCCCCCCCCCCCCCCGCCCCGGGGGCGGCCCCCCCCCCCCCCCCCCCCAGGTGCTGCTGCAGGGAGAGAGAGCTGCAGGAGTCTTCTCCCTCCACCGTAGCCCTGGGGAAGCCTTCACCCCAAACTTCTCATCCCCAGCCCCACCCCAGAGCCTGAACCCCAGCCGGAGCCCTCAGCCCCCCCCAACCCCTCCCACACGCCGAACCCCTCAGCCCCACCCCTGCCACATAATTGTTATGTGCACCAATATGGAGGTGATGTGTGATACACCACCTCCAAATTGGGGCACATAAAATTCATTCCGCACATGCATGGGAAAAATTAGAGGGGACATTGGTTATCACCAAATGAGACTATAATCATTTGTTTTTCCCTCAAATACAGAACATTTATTGAACACGTCAGTCTTTTCTGCATTATTATTGTTAGTTCTACCATTTCCATCTATAATGGACCAATATCTTTGTCTGGATTCTTTTTTGTTCCTAATATACTTAAAAACTCCTCCATATTGTCCTTAACTCTGCTGGTTATAGGTTTCTCCTTGTGTCCCTTTGCTTCCCTTATTAATTTTCTACAATTCCTACCTTGTGATTTATATTCATTACTATCAACTTTCCCTTTCTTCCATTTGTTTTATATATATATATATATAAATTTTTTTTACAGCTTTCCCTCTAAACCAAGTCAGTTTTTAACCAGTATGGCCCTCTTCCTCAATTGTGGCTTTTTGGGGTGTCTAGTAAGGTGTTCTTAAATTATTCTTAATTATCATTCACATTTTTCTGACTAAATTATTCCTCCCAACTGATATGGCTAATAATTGTCTTCAGCTTTGTGGAATTGGTCCTATTAAAGCACTAAGTATATATATTACTGGTATGGACTTTATTCTGCTTGCACATTATTCATCTGAGCAAGTCATGATCACTTGTACCTAAGCTACCATTAATTTACTCTGCAAAGTTCTTAATGATCAACTACTTTTGTAACATTTAAAATGTTCTAAGTGCTGGAAGAACATTCATGGAGATTAACTAACTAATTATCTATCATCTAGAGTCACCTCTCCTCCCAGAGAATGCGGGTATCATAGCAAACAGGTACACTACAGCCATCAGTTCCCCTCTCATGGATGTTAGTGGCAGGGCATTCCAAGTGGTGGGCCACAGCTTTAGAATTTGCTCTCACAGGAAACCTTGCAAGAGCTTGGCCTCTTCTAAAGCATGAGGAAAAATGCACTTTTGTTCAGACTTTTTACTAAGTGTAGGAGTGTAAAGCCCCTTGATAGTTTGCCTCTCAGATGGAAATTCCCTTGAGAGATGTGGCAAGTAGTTCAAGCTGTAGAGCATGGGGGTGCAAAGTTTATACTTCCTCCTTTGGGAAAAGTTAAGTATTCTCTTGTTCTAAGTTGTATGATAGGTGCCCAGATGCTACGGTGATAGTCACCTCATTAATATGTGTAATAATACAGACCAACACAACAGTTTTCCAACACAAAAAGCCCACAGTTTAGGAAAGAGGAGAATCAGAAAGTACACAACTGCAGGTGTACGGAGAGCTGGGAAAAGCGTATTTCCAGTGGAAAGTGTGTGTGTGTGTGTGTGTGTGTGTGTGTGTGTGTGTGTGTGTGTG